>NC_060286.1:41700180-41879006 GCF_021613505.1 Equus quagga
TTACAGACGGCGGGTGATTGCCATCAGCACACCCGGTCGAAGCTGCCGTGGCTGAGGTTTGAGGAGCGTCGCATGCTCTACAGCCCGAAGGCGCCACGCTGGCTCATTCATCCTCTTCTGAGCCCCGAAGGGTAGGCATCATCAGCCTCCCCTAAGGAACAAGGGCCTTGAAGGTCAAAGACTGATCCCAAGTCTCACAGTGCTAAGTGACAGTCTGGACATGAAGCCCATCTTATAACTCCAGAGCACACCCCTTCCACCGGACCAGCGAGGCTCTCCGTCTCACGGCCGCCTGCTCTCTCTGTTTCCTACACTCTGCTGTCCACCTTCGCCTTTCCGTCACCCTGAATCTCATATCCACCCCCGGGTTTCACAGTGGGATGCTTGCAAAGCTTCCAGTCTCCCGAGCCCCCTCACCTCCCCCCATGCCAATGCCACAACAGTCTTTCTCAAGTGCTTTCTCAGCATCCCTTAGTGTGGCTCCTGTCCTGGGGCCGAGAGTGCAGTAGATGGTCAACATTGAATGCATGAAGACATCTGTGGATGGATCACAGCATCTTCTCTTCTTAAAGCCCAAGGGCTCCTCTGTTGCCCTGAGGACAGGCCTGGGGCCTTCAGTGTGACTTCAGAAGCTCTCAGTCACCTGGCACCTGTCACCCTCACCACTCTCCACACAAACCCTAGGTTTCAGGGCCACCCCAGACTATTTCCCTTGAACAACATACCCTTCTTCCAAGCTTGGCACAGCTCCTGCGGCCCGTAACACCCATCCTCGCCTCCACTGTCAAGGCCCATCCACCTTCACCTGCTGAGAGCCCGTCCCCTGCGGCAGCTTTGCTGGCCTCCCTGGAAGGATCATTCCTCCGCTCTCCCAGCAGGGTGGCACCAACCTCTGCCAGGCCACATTCATCTGCACAGGGTCTAGGAGTCTGCAGACTGTAAGCCTTTCAGGGGCGTGTCGACATCTCCTTCACCAGGTATGTCTCTCCCCAGCACGCCGCTTAGTGACGGTTGGCACCAGGACACAAGGCAGAGTCCCCATGTGCAGAGGAGTGAGCGCGGGCCGCTCCTGCCCCTGCAGCTTGGGTGGTTCCCAGCCTCGGAGCAGAGCTCGCTGCCTCAGCTGGCTCCAGGGCCAGGGGAGCCTTTCCTGAAATTGCTTTGTTTGTGTGCGTGGAAGGCCAGTGTTCTCCGGTTCTCTCAGAGCAGTCTCCATCTTACCACGGGTTACCACTCTAAACGGAAAGGCCAGAGAGAGCGCCGGTGTGGCCACCGCGAGGCAACCGCTCTGCCCTCTGGACCACTTACGTTTCAGAGCGGCCTCAGCAGCCCCGTTCGCTAGACCCAGGTGTTCCAAAGTTCATCACTAATAATACAATGTTTTGGAAAATCTCAGAAAGCGAATCAGTCCAGCTCCTACCCCAGGCTCCGACGGGCTCAGCCTGACCCTCTGACTCAGGTGAGTGGGACCGAGGATCGGCTGGCAGAGCCTCCCTCGCTTGTCTGCACGTTCTCACGTCCTCTCCAGATGCGTTTGCCGTGGCACCAAGGGAAGAGGTAGCCGTAAATCATCTGCCCCCACGGTCCCTACGAAAATATGAAAAGTGCTCAGAATAAGTGCGGTTTCAGCCCAGCAAGTAGCAGGGCTGGCCTGCAACCCTGCAGCATTGCAAGCAGGCATTCGACAGCACTGTATCAATGGGATCACCGGAGGTTCCACCCTCCATAAATCAACCCGAGCCTTGGCCTCCTTACCGGGCGCTTCCCGCTCCCATTCACACGAGGGTGGGGTGGGGGGGCCGCTGGCGGAGGATCCCATCGGACGCCACGGGCTTGGACCTGGACTTAACCTGGCCTGACCCCCTCGGAGGCCCACACGCTCAGCGCCCCACACACCACACGCAGCCACAGGATTACACAACACCATTTTGATGCTGCAGGGAACACCATGTACAGGAAAAGCCCAACCCCTCGGGCCCACAGACGGCAAATAGCAGGGACAAGGAACCTGGGCGCTGTCAGCGGGGGGATCCAATTTCAACCCCAGCTCCGTCACTTGCCGACAGGGCCACCTTGGGGAACAGACATCGCCTCTCTCAGCTCCGCCTGCCGCCTCCATAGAATGGAACAAACAGTGCTGTGGGGTTCGGCCCAGCACGTGGGGGGCATGGCACAAACACCGTGTACCCTGAAACTGCCCCCTAGGTCTTGTCAGACTTTGTCAGGACAACGGAGTTGGTGGGGCAGGATGAAAAGGAAGGATTTGCCGTGTGGACTTTTGCTGGATTCCCACTTAATCGGGATAAGCTGCCTGGAGAAAATGGGCTGTCATAATCTCTGCTTTCATGTCTGGCCAGGAATATTGCTCCTCAGAGCAGAAGTCTGCACGCAGGCTCCTAAGCCATCTCAGGAGAACCCAGGGGTCAGCTGTCCCTCAATGACTCTGGCCATGGCTGGGGAAAATCTCTGCCAGGAGAAATGGTAAAAGTGGAATAAACAAGGAGACTTCCTGCAAACACAGGGGCCCGAGCTACGGCAGCCTTGAGGAGCTCTGGCTGGTCCTCGGAGTCCAAGTCACCAGGAAAGAGGCTCGGACTTCAGGACAATGGTGACTTGTTTTTCCCGTCCTGAGAGCGTCCTCCTCACAGAGACGCACAGGCATTTGAGTCACAGGCGACCAGCGGGACAGAGCTGTGCCTATGATGCATCGCAGCAAGCCGTGGGGCTCTGTAAGATGGGGATTTCCCCAAGAGCTCCCCTCTCTGAAGTCCCAACCCTGTTCACACCAAGAAAACCGAGGGCGATGGAAATGCAGAGGCTTTTTTGAGCCAGAACCACTTGCATTTGACCCCTTAGAGCTGTGGCTCCGTCACTGTGTGACATTGGGCGCACGACTGATGTCCTCGTCTCACGTAGGAACGAGTGGACTAAAGGACGTCCTGTCTGAGCCTTCTTATCTGAGGCTCCTCTAGCAGTCAACCTCACAGAGACAGGGAGCAGAATGGACGGGGCCAGGGGCTGGGGGACAGGGGGTGAGTGTTGAATGTGGACAGAGTTTCAGTTTGGGAAGATGGAAAAGCCCTGGGGATGGATGGTGCTGATGGTTGCACGACAACGTGACTGTACTTAACACCGCTGAAATGTACACTTAGAAATGGTTAAGGTGGTACATTTCATGGGTATTTTATCGCAATAAAAAAATTTGAAAAAAGTTCTCAGAGGCCTTCGACCTCAGTGAAATTTCTGGGGGTCCAGTGGCAGGGGGCGTGAGATATCCTTTCGGAGGTGAAGGATTGTGGCTGCATCTGAGCCCTCCTACAGTTGGGAAAGAGGCGCGATGCCTGGTGGGGCTCTCTGGATTTGGGAGGCAACATAGTCCTCATCTGGGCATGTTGCTCCGACCCGTTCATGGAGTACCCCAAGAAGCTGCTAGTTTTGAGTGGGGCCCAAAACAAGAGGGGTGATGGGAGTGAGCTCTCAATGGGGACAGTTTCCAGTTGGGAAGATGAAAATGTTCTGGAGATGGATGCTGGTGGCGGCTGCACAACAATGTGAATGTACTCAATGCCACCAAACTGTGCATTTAAAAACAGTTAAAATCGGGGGCTGGCCTGGGGGCACAGCGGTTAAGTTCACACATTCTGCTTTGGCGGCCTGGGATTCTCTGGTTCTGATCCAGGGTGCGGGCCTGTGCACCGCTTGTCAAGCCATGCTGTGGCAGGCATCCCACATAGAAGTAAAGGCAGATTGGCATGGATGTTAGCTCAGGGCCAGTCTTCCTCAGCAAAAAAAAAGAGGAGGATGTTAGCTCAGGGCTAATCTTCCTCAAAAAAATAAAAATAAAAATAGTTAAAATTGGAGGCCGGCCCCATGGCTGAATGGCTAATTTCGAGCCCTCCATTTTGGCAGCCCAGGGTTCCCCAGTTCTGATCCTGGGTGCAGACCTGCACACTGCTCACCAAGCCATGGTCTGGCAGCCTCCCACATAGAAGAAGTAGAATGACCTACAACTAAGATGTACAGCTATGCACTGGGGCTTTGGGGAGGAAAAAAAAAAGAGAAAGATTGGCAACAGATGTCAGCTAAGGGCCAATCTTCCAAAAAAAAAAAAAAAAAGATAAAGAGCTTGAACTTCCTAACACATTTAGTGGGAAACCACTGGATGTTTTAGGGAAAAAAAAGAGGAAAATTGGCAACAGATGTTAACTCAGGCCCAATCTTCCTCACCAAAACAAAACAAAACAAAAAGCATACCTTAAAAAAAAAAGTTAAAGACATAAATTTTATCTTTGTATATTTTACTGCAATTTTAGAAATGAGAAAAAAAAAGAAAGTGGATGACACTTTTAAGTATATACAAAAATACGATTCTGCCTGTATAATTTAATTTGTGAGGTATGTAAACTGTGTAGAAATTACATAAACCTATTGCAAGTTTTAAAAGTAACAAAAGCCTTCTCAAACCTTTCTTAAGGATTCAGTCATCATCTAATCGTGCATATACATTTCTGTTATAATAATCTGAAACAGCTGCAACCCAAGCATCCATGAAGCTGGCTAAAACCCTCTCAAACGAAGACCTTCAGGGGGATAAAGGCTCTCGCAGGAGTTCCTAGCCTCGGCTCCCTCAGTTCGAGCCTGTGGATGCTGTCGACTTGCACAGGGCTCTCTGCGGGCTCTCCCGAATTAGGGGAGCCCAGAAGGTGGCTCCCCTCCCTCCCTGTGCTTTGTCACCATGATGCGCACCCTTCCTGCCCGCACCTCTGCATCATCCCCCTGCCTGGCCAGCCTCTGCTCATCCTCCAGGACACGGCTTGGGGGAAGGAGGGAGGGAACCAAGCACAAGAGAAAGGTCAGGTCCTCCTCTAGCTGCTCACGCCCCAGCACGGAAGAGCTTGAGTAAAAGTGATGAAGCCCTGAGGGATGGGTCACGGAGAACAGGGCCTGGAACACACTGCCATGGGCGTATGGGGGACCCCTGCCACAGGGACTGGGGACCTGGTGGAGACAGGCACTGGAGGAGGAGGGCAGATGTGGAGAGGGAGGAGTGAGGGAGGAGGGTCCTCGGAGCGACTGAAAGAGAGCCTGGCCCCTTGGATGCTCCGAGGACTCTCCCGTCCAGTCCCCCCCTCCTCTTCCAGCCCTGGGCTCCTCCCCAGCGCACCCCTGGGCACCGCAGGCGTGCAATGAGTACTGACTGCCGACTGAAGCGGTAACTGCCACCAGGTTTCTGTGATGGAACACTGACTATCACCATTGGAGGAAAAGTTGCGGGTTCTCACTCCCCTGGGACGTGCGGGGCACGTGTTCACTCAGGGTCAGGGCCCCAGTGCCCTGGGCGCCGGGTGTAACACGGTGCGTTTCTCAAACAGTGCTCGTGAATGTCAGTTTTCTGCTGGGAGCCCCTCTGGCGGCCCTTCGTCCAGCAAAGGCTCTGGACTCTTGGATGCAAGCACAGGCGCTGGACACAGTACTTGGGGCTAAGATGAGCCGGATGGGCTTCCCACTCACTGGGAGCTCTTGGACCTGGAGGCAGACACAGGAATGAAGCAGGACCCGGTGCTGAGAGGGAAGTGCTGGCATAATGCACACGACACCAACACGCAGGAGAAAGGATGGAGGACAAGGTCTCAGCGGGACACCACAGAGGAGGGGCCCTGCCGCTGCCTCTTGGAGGACACACTTTTAGTGTTGTTTCCTCTCCTGTCCCCTTTCCTCAAGTAACTGATGGCCTGGGAATGAATGGGAGGTAGAATCGTAAACTGGACGAGGCTATGGGACTCATCCGGTCCAGCCTCCTTCCTTCACAAGTAAGCTGAACACGGACGCCCTGAAGGCTCGAGTGATCGGGCCGGAAGCATCAAGGCACGTTTACATGTGAACCACTGGGTAGCAGGGCCGGTCTCCTTCCATCTTCCTAATGGCCCCATGAGGGGGACATTGGGATCCTCATCCATAGACAGGACAGTGGAGGCTCTGGTCACTGCGGTAGCTTGCCAGGCACTCTGCTTCTAAGGGCCTGAGCTGGGATTGGAGCCCACGTGGGTTGGAATGACCAGCCCTGTGTCCAGGGCCCCATCGTCTGCCCCGGGGTTCTGCCCACCCCTGTCCTGCCTGCCCGCCTCACCAGGGGGCAGTTGGGCACGTCTTAGTTTTCTTACAATGGGTGTTGCCTGTGAACAGTTGCCAACCAGACAACTGGCCAAAGAACCCACGAGACAGCCAAGAAGGTCCAGGAACAGACCGAGTGGACCCCCCGAGGGCAGAGCCGCGGACCGCAAGGCTTCCTCGGCATCCCAGCCGGTGGACCCCGTCGGCCTCACCTTCCAGTTTCACGCTGTTCTCGGCTGCCAGGCCTTCCTTGCATTTTTCCTTCTCAGCACTTCATGATGCATTAGATTCTTTTCATTTTTCTTCCTGACACAAAATAACAACAACTGAGAAAGAAAGAAAAAAAAATACCAGCTGATGAAAACTCCTAGTGTGTCCGGTAAACCATTTCAAAGCACATTAGAAGTCAGCAAAGACAAGAGGGACAGCCTCCCTGGAGGGGAGGCACAGCGAGGCAGACAGGGCGGCCCGGGCGTGGCTGGACCCAGAGTCCAATTCTGCCATTTAGCTCGAAGCCATCAAGCGTGTCTCTGTGACGGGAAGGTCATCCCGCCGCCTCCCAGGCCTCAGTGAGAATGAACAAAACACTTGGCGCCCGGGAGTTTCTCCGGGACAAGAACTGCTCTGCTCACAAATGAGTCCGAGTGAATGAGGCCACGCAGAGCACCCTCAGGGCACGGTGTCCTGGCCCAGAGGTCAGAATGCGCCAGCGTGCTAAGATGGTAATTTTATAGTATGTGTGTTTCACCACAATGTTTAAAAACTAAAATATAAAAAACACAGTATTTCAGAGAATCTTCCCCGCTCATTCCATTTCCACCCAAGCCTTATCATTAGCTCCTCCGACAAGTTCCGGGTTTGGGTTATCTTCCAGGACATCTTTTCAGAGAAAAAGCCACTTGTCCGAAGGCCCTCGGGGCGACAGCGGCAATGACACTGAGACCGTCTGTTTGGCACCTACCACTCTGCCTGATCCCAAGACACCCCTGCCATGCGGGTGTTTATATCCCTGACTCACAGAGAAGTAAACTGAGCCTCAAGGCGGTGAAGCCAGGAGAGCAAGGCCAGGCGTCGGGCACGCCTGAAGCCAGTGCTCTGGCTCAAAGCCAGTGCCTCCCCATCCCTCCCCGTCCTCAGTCCTCAGCCACCGAGCACAGGCTCCTTCCCCTGGAGGAGCTGGGGGGGACCGCTGCGGAGGTCTCGTCGTCTTCCTCCCGTGCCCTCTCAGCGTTTCACCATCCAGAACCAGGCCAGGCCTCCTGTGGTCATCTGAGCAGGACAGGGGCTCTTGGGGGACCCAGGAGAAGAGGCCTAGAACTTGATTTCAGCTTCTCCCTCCAAGGCCACAAACCGGTGAGGCCCTGGCCCTGCGCCTGTGCCCGCCGTGTGGTGAGGGGAGAGGAGCTCTTAGTTGGGAGAAGCCAACAGGCCCGAGGGTTCCAGCGGGATGACGCTCGGGCTTAGCACTCAGGCGGCCCTGGGTTCGAATCTGAGCATTAACTCCATGCGCTGCAGGACCAGGCGAAGCATCCAACGTCGTTGTGCCTCGGTTTCTTCCTCTGTGAACTGGGAATGAGACAGGACCAGCCTCCTGCAGGTCAGGTGAGGATTACAGAAATAACGTGTGCACGCTGCTCAGCGCGAGGCCCAGATCAGCACCCAAACGATGCGCCGCGTGTTCAACAAATGACAACAATACTTTCATCCCACACCCGCCACCCGACCTTGTGCCAGTCCCACAAGAAAGGCCCCCAGCTCCTTGTGTGTAAGGAGGTAATCATACTCACTCCACCACTTCACAGAGTTGTTACAATGACGACATTAAAGCAGCACGCGAAGGTTCTTTTAAATTCATCTGTTCAACCATCCATCAAACGGGGAACTTCCTGCCAGATGTGAGCAGGTGCTCGCCTGGCGAGAGTGAGGCTCCTTGGGATGGTACACGGGTCCCATGAGGTGCAGCAGCCCTGGAGCTGGCCCTCAGTGACATCTACACCCATGTGGACAACTTGTGTGGGAACCCGGGACTCGCTGAATGGACCAGCGAGTCGCGTCTGGGCGGCAGCACACTGCACAGCTGCCCCTGCCCGTGCTCTCACAGAGCCCGAGAGGGACCCAGACAAGGAGGCCGGGAGGGTCTAGAGCTGGGCTCTCTCCCAGTGGAGACCCAGGCCAAAGACCCCCCTCATGCAGGGGTACCAGGGTGCCTCTGGGATCTGGGTGGAAGCCTCATCATTTAAGTTTTTTGATAGAGAGAACGCCGCTTCACCTGCTCTAGTCTCTCTTTCCTCGGCTTCGTCTGGGGTCAACGCTGGTACCTTGACTGCTGTTGTCAAGATCTGAGATGGACGTAGAGTGCCCAGCACAGCACCTGGCTCCAAGAAATTACTTGATACATGTCCACCTTAATTAGTCACAACATCCATAACGAGATCAAAGACAGAGCAGGTGACACAGGCGAGTTTTCTGAATTCAGACTAACCAGGAAACAAAGCCCGGATTTCCTATGGGCCCAGCTGTCCGTGTTGAGGTGAAGGTGTGAATTATCTGGCAATTTTAGCCAGCCCCACCACGTCCCTGGAAAACGCTTACTGGCTTCTCTCTGCCCCGTCAGACCCGGGGAAACACAGAGTCGGAAATTCCTCTGCACAGGGAGCTTTGTTCTGTTTCACTTCCAGAAAGCACTGGTTGTCGGGCTGCTGCAGCGCACGGACCCGCCAGCGCGGGAAAGAGAAGAAAGTCGCCATTCCTGGCACCGCGAGGGCCTCCCCTCAGTCTGTAAGCCTGGCCCCGTCATTGCAGACATGCCTTGTGCCACTGTCCTGGGGAGCCCTTCCAGAAGACACGCCTGTCAATGGAGATTCCATCCCAAGTTGTGTCATCGTGGTCACTAAGCCTAACGACCAAAACCTCATACCTCAAACTACTCCAAAAGGTAAGAGTCAGTCAAACTTTCCCCCAAATCCCTCTAATCAAGGTCAGCAAACTACCACCTGGGAGCTGAATCCTGCCTGCCACCTAGGTTTGTCAATAAAGTTTTATTGGTACACAGCCACACACACTTCTTGACCTACTCTCTATGGCTGCGCTCACACTGTTGGTAGAGTTGAACTGTTGGCTGTGACAATGCTTTGGCTTGAATGCTTGTGTCCCATCAAAATTCACGTGTTGACATCCTAACCTGCACAGTGGTGGTCCTTGGAGGTGGGGCCTTTGGGAAGTGGTTAGGACATGAGGGGGAGCCCTCAAGACTGAGATCACTGTCCTTGTAAGAGAGACCTGAGAGAGCTCCCTCCGCTTTCTGCCACGTGAGGACACAGCAGAAAGCTGGCCATCTACGAAGCACAAATGGGTCTCCACTGGAGGCTGAATCTGCCAGGACCTTGATCTCAGACTTCCAGCCCCCAGAACTGTGAGAAGTTTCTGTTGTTTGTGTGTGGTGTTCTGTTACAGCAGCCTGAAATGACTAAGACAGAGACCCACAGAGCCCAAGGTGTCTACCATCTATCAGGCCTTAGAGAGACAGCGTGCCGGCCCTGCTCTGAGTGAACTCGGGGACACACGTAGGGCTCTCCCACCCGACACTGCACAGCCCCTGGCATGGGGTAGACGTTCCTCTGATCCGGATGGAGCCAGGGAGCAGCATCCTTCCCCTTGGCCTGTAGGTGGGACCCCGACTGCATTTCCAGGCTTGTTTGCAGGCGCTGAGCTGGGTGGGGGGCAACAGAAACTCTTTGTCTAGGCATCCCAGCTGGTGTCTAGTGGCCGAATTGTACATGGGGCCCAGAAATAATGGACTGTGATCTCATACTTTCAACCTCTATTTTCAGCTCCTTCCAATGACGGTAATAAGACCTGCCATTTATCTCTTGCTTTTACAGTTATAAAGTGGCTCCACATCCCTTGTCTGCCTTGCTTCTCACAACAATCTCGTGAAGATGTGTTGCTGCTTAGCCCCAACTAAAGAAACAAGCTCAGTGTCAGCATGACAGGCGTGGAGCCACCACTGAGTCAGTGGGGAACCAATAATCTAATCAGCTAGTCATCTGGGTCTCACGCTGTGCCCCTGGGTCTCTGAGCACCTCTCTGTGGGTCATCCTCAGGGTCTTTCTGCAGAGAGGTGGTTCTGGTCCACCACCAGTGTTCAAAGCCAGACTTCCCAGCAACTCAACCTAAGTGGCCACGAGCAGAGTGATGGTCATCGGTCCCATCTTGGAACTCAGAACCCCAGTCGGGCATTCCCTAGAAACTCTGGGCCACAGATGGGGTGCAGGGGCCGGGGCTGTGAGGAGAGAAGAGCCTGGCCATGCAGAGGACACGACAGGAGCCGAATTAGAGGGAGCTAGCCAGGACCATGGAGTGACCCGATTCACCTCGCCCCTCCCGTTGGCTGCCCATTTTCCTGATAGTCCCAGCTGGGCCACCAGAAGGCAAGTGGGGCTATAATTAGAATGCACACTGGGATTGTTGTCATTTTTAAAAATATATAATTTTGTTTATTAGTTTCCTGTGGCTGCTGTAACAGATTACCACCAACACAATGGCTTAAAATAATAGAAATTTATTTTCTCACAGCTCTGGAGACCGGAAGTCCACAAACAAGGTGTCAGCAGGCCCACACTGCCCCCTAAGGGTCCAGGGAGGATCCTTTCTGGCCTCTTCCACCTTCCAGGGGCCCCGGGCGTCCTTGGCTTGTGGCAGCATCACCCCAATGTCTGCCTCCATCTTCACATGGTTTCTCCCTGTGTCTGTGTGTCTCCTCTTCTGTCTCATAAGGACACCAGTCATTGGACTTACGGCCCACCCTACTCCAGTAGGATCTCATCTCCACTCTTACCTTAATTCATCCTCAAAGACCTATTTCCAAATAAGGCCACATCCTGAGGTTCCAGATGGGCACGGATATTCGGAGGGCCCTCTTCAACCCCTGCATGTTGTTTCAGATCTCCTCTTTGTTATTCCAAAAGAGGATTCAGCCCACCGGGCTAACTCTGCACGACACCACAAGAACCCCTCTGAAGCTTATGGCCAAGGGTCTGGTTCTGCAACTGTCGCCGCCCCTGCTCGCTCCACCTGAGACCCTGGCATTCGGACAGGAAGGGAGAGTGTACACTCCACCCAAGGCGCAGAGCGGACTGGGCGCATCTGGTATCATTTTGCACAGTCTCGTGACTGGTTCATGTCTGTTTATCTGGTGTCCTCTTTTAGACTTGCCCAGAGGAGGGGGTAAGGCTCACAAACTCCCTTTTCGGAGCACACTTTTGGAGAAAATCATGCCATCTTATGTGTATACAAAAAGAGGATTCTGAAAATGTGTTTCCAGTTGGCTAAAAGTAGAGGGAAAAAAATTATAATGTTTTTGGATGATTCTGGAGTTATCCAGAACTGAAAAGGCAAAGTGCGTGCCTATAAACAGACTACCCACTTATACCCACTGAGTCACCAAGGCAGAAAGGTCAGAGACAGTGTGGTCAAGATGAGTGGACGAGAAGTCCCAGAGCCGGCTGACCTCTCCTCCTCCTCCACCTTCAAACTGCACATGGGGCAACAGCTTTTCCTGCTGCTCAGGAATTTAGCTACAGAATTGCTCATGTTTTCCCAAAAATCTGGCGATTAGCGGAGAATGGTGAGAGCCTGCCTATTTCAGGCAAATCTGTTAAGGCTCTTTGAGGAGGCGGCGGAAGGAAGATCCCCTTCTCTCTGCTTCCAGCCAGTCCAGGACCCCATGCTGACTTCCATCCGACCCCTTAGCCTGGCCGAAGGGTGCCTGACGGCCTCACCTTCTTCCCTGCTCCCTCCAGGGCCCACTGACCACTCTAGAATAGACCCTGCTTTTCGTACCTCTGTGCCTTTGCTCCGCTCTGCAGCTGGGCTGTAGCCTCCCTCCCAACCTCCCACAACCCCAAAAATGCAGCTCCGGCATCTCCTCTGTGCAGCGTTGCCTGGCCCTCCCCCCGGCTCCCTCCTGGCCAGTTGCCCCAAGCCACCTGGTTCTCTACGCCCCCACTGACCTCCTCTGCCCCAACGGGTTTGCTTGTCCCTCTTCCCCACCCGAGGACACATTCCCCTGAACCCCAGCTGGGTCTCATTGATCCCTGAGCCCTGGTGCCAGCTTAATTCTTCCTACCTTTAAAGCTTTGCATTGGTAGTTGGGTCCTAGATTCCTTCAGCTCACTTCCCTTGGTTCCTGGCGACAGAGGCTAGTCCAGGTCTGGAGCTCTCCGGGATTTGTCCACTGTGAGTCACGGCGGGCAGGGCCACGGGGCTCTGTCTGGTGTGCCCACCACGTTGGCAGTCAGAGGGGTCAGGGCTCCAATGTCCTTGTCGCCCCAGCTCTACTGCACCAGAGAGCCCTCCTTATGCTCAGCTCCTGCAACTCTGCATTTAGTTCATTCATTCAATCGTCTGTCCAAAAGTATTTGTGAGCCTTTCAGGTGAGGATGGAGATGCCTAACGCCCCATGCCCGCCTCGAAGGAGCTCCTGGTCTAATGAGGAGTCAAGATGAACCCAGGCACCGAAATACACTGTAAGATGTGAGCGTCTTTCCCAGCACCTCTGAGGAATGAGGACTCCAGGCGGGGCCTCTCTTCTGCCTCAGCGGCAGACACGCACAGCAGGCACTCACCAAGTATTCAGTGAGGAATGAACGAGTAAAGGGACACTTGCAGGTGACGATGGCAGAATGAAGGAGAATGACAGACTCACCTTCCTCGACACCCAACAACAAAAAAAAGAATCCATAAAAACAAATTTCACCAGCAATAACCACCTCATGCCATAAGCATTGAAAAGGGCAGCCAAGAGAAAAGCCGGGGATTCTGGTTTGGCACAAAGATGTGAGATTCCTCACCCCACCCCCAACCCCTGGAAGCTTTTCTGAGGAAAGAAACTAATGCTGAGGAATTGCACAAAGCTCCTGCAGTGGGTGACCTGTGCATGGGCAGCCTGGCAGAGTGAAGTTCACATCCTCAAGAGCAGAAGCCCCTGCAGGTTACAGACAGAGCTCAGCAGACGGAAAAAGCATGGGCCACTTTCCGAGGCATGGAGCTGCCTGATTTAGGACATAAAAATGTGTCGAAATGTCCCATTTGTGATAGACTAATACTAAACCATTATTCATTGTTTACCTTAAATTCAAATTTAACTGGGCATCCTGTATTTTATCTGGCAACCCTACCAGGTCACTGTGCTGAGTTGGAATAACAATCTGATGCCCACAGAGGGAGAACATGCCCTCGCTGGGTCCCGTGGGCTCTGGGATGGGTGCTCCTGGGAGAGGTCAGAACTGGGGATCTTAGCACCAACTACCTTCAGCCTCAGCAGAGGGCCCCTTGCCATCCCCTGTCTCCCCACAAACGGACACTACAGGAAATCTGACTGAGAGTAACGCAGTATCTTCAAATTATAGCTCAGAGAGAGAAAGACAAACTCACCCCAGGTAAGAGGGGAAAATGACGTTTTTACACAGAATGTGTTACACAAAGAGAAAGGCTAGACAGAGCTGCCCTTTCATATATGCTGTAAAGAATGAAGAATGGCAAAGTGACAGACACAAATGTCCTATGGAGAGGAGGAAGGGAAAGGAGGAAAGAGAGAGAGAGAGAAAGAAGGGGAGGGAGGGAGGAAATATGAGGAACAGACGAAGAAAAAAGTCTGGAAGAAAACATGACCGAAGACACAGATTCAGATTTGCTGTGAGTTTTGCATAGAAAATATATATTTAGAGGTGAATGCAAGTAGACATAAACTAAAAGGTGAGATTATAAAATAAAGAATATTGTCCAGCTAAGGAATCACCCTTAGAGCCAACTTATAGAGCCAATAAATAAACTACAGTCAAGAGACTAGACACAGCTGAAAGTCAAATTAATGACATGGAGTTAAGGTCTGAGGTAATCGTAGAAAATTCAGAAGAAGAAACAAAGAGATGAAGGCAATTAGAGAGAAGATAATGAATATGGAGGGCAAGCAGGGTATTCAAATAGAAGGAAAACGTTTGCTCCTCAAGTAGACAACTCTGTAAACAGAATAGAAGAAATTATTTCAAGATACAATATAGGAAAATTTTCCCCAAAGGAAAGAAAAAGTGGACGTGCCAATTGAAAAAGCATACATCTACCAGAAAAAAGACTATTTCTTGATACAAAAAGATTATGAGAGATACCCTGGTTGTTATTAAATGTCAATGCCAAAGCTCTAATTCTTTAAGCATACAACCAGAAAAAAGCAAATAACTTGCAAGAGGGAAAAAATTCATTAACCTCAGACTTCACAGAATCAGGCATCCAATGAGATAAGACAATAGAGTAATGTCTGAAAATACTCAGAGGGAGAAAAGTGTCTGGCTTAGCCAAGTGGTCCTTCAGGAAGAAAGCAAAGGCAGGCATTCTCAAATATAAAAGATTTCAGGAATATAGAGCCCATGGATCCTTCTTGAAAGAAATATTGGACAATAAATCCAGTCAAACAAAAGATGAGCCAGAATAATGAGCTCAGGCAAGCCACAGTGAAAGAGCTGGTGGGTAGTGATGCAAATATTTACAACTATGACTAAAGTGAAACGACGGAGGATTATGTTATGATAATGGTAAATATCATAAGCCCTAGTCTGGAAGGCAGGGAGATGCCCCTCTTAGATCCTCCTTCAGGATCCAGCTAAGAGGGATTAGCTAACAGCCTCCAGCTGTCCATTCTTTCTGCTTTTGAGCAAAGGTCATGCTCTTCTTGAGGTGGCCACAGCCAATGACTGAGCATGGTGGTGACAGAAGGGTCTGGCCACTTTTGCCCAACATGGGACTCCTCTGATGGGCAGCCTTTGCCCTGGAGCTCCTCGTTGGACTGGCAGAGTTTGCCAGGTCTGCACCAGAGACTGACAGCTCCCCCTGCCCTTTGCTTTTGCAGGTGTTACTCTCCAAAATAGCTTTTGCATCTCTATGTATTCTTAAAGAACCCAAGCCAGCACTCTTAGCAAAACAAAAACAGTATACACAATAAACCTAGGTTGAGAAAGGAGGAATGGAGATGTGTGAGAGCGTTACTCACCCCATCTTCTACAGCGGGGAATCGAGACCCACAGCAAAAAATTGAAACATGTGGCTGAAAAACAACCTAATGACTCAGCTGCTTAATGATTTTTTAAATCCTTTTTTTTAACCTAAGTAGGGTCTTTAAAGACTGCTATCTCCTGTGGTGAGGAAATTTATGTAAAGTCCATTTATTCCATCAGATTTCTTCCCTTTTTCTAAACCCAAATAAAATTAAATATTGTTTAATCATGCAAATACGATGCTACTTTTATAAAAATTATTTCGTCTTGTCCATCTATATATTCACCGATTTTCCAGTCTATTCACTGAGAGAAGTCTGACCTGACGCTCCCCAAATGTTACCCTCTTTGTTTCTGGGCAACGCATGATTTGTAGGTTTTCTATTTGTACTTCTCTGTGTTGCTTTAGTTTTTACAATGGGCAAGTAAAACTTTTATAGGAAACAATAAAGCCATCACTTTAAAATAGTGATAATGACAACAACATGTATGGCTCACATTTCTAAGCACTTTCTAGATATAACTCTTCTATAACTCATAAGTAGGTGAACTATTATTATATCCATTTTAAAATAAAGAAAATGAGACAACTGTTTGCATGGAATCTCAAAAGAATCTAAATAAAATATCATTAGACTAATAAGTTTAGAAGAGGCTGACTATGTACAAAGATAAACCGCATTGCTATACACCATCGGCAAACACTTGGAGTCAATTAGTAAAAAGAAAGACACCTTTTATAATAGCAACCAAAATCAAAAGGTATCCAGAAATGAATCTACTTAGAAACGGACAAGACCCGTATGCTTTAAACTCTATTGAATTCCTGAGTTAATGAATGGAAATACATTTAAGCATGCCTAAGTAAATGGAGAGATACCCCGCATTCATGGATAGGAGCACTCAACACCAAGAGGTTGATCGTTCTTGAAAAAGGGATTACAATTCCAATCAAAATTTCCTTTGGGTTTTTCGTGGAATTTTCAGGCTTATTCTAAAATGTTCATGGAAAAGCAAACGGTCAAGACTAGAGAAGGTAGCCTCGTAGAAAATAAGTTAGAGACTTGTCCTATTATGAAGGCTTATTCACAAAGTTAGAGCAAATGAGATGGCGTGATACTCGTGCAGAGATCAACAAAATGGCCGCTGGAACAGAACAGAGACCTTTGAACAGATCCACACCCGCGTGGAACTTTGATGTATGGCAGAGGTTGCTCTGAAGGTCAGTGACGAGAGGAGGAACTGTTTAGCAAACGGCGCTGGTACCAATAGTTACTCAGGAGAAAACGAAATGAGATCTCCACCTCAAACCATTAGCTAAAGTCAATTCTAAATGGATTAAAGAGCTCAACGTGGAAAACAAGACAAAAACTCTTAGAAGAAAATATAAGACAATACATTTTTTATCTTGGTGTAAGAAAGTATTTTTTAAGACACAAAATATTAAACAGAAAACAAAATATTAAGAAATTTTAAGTTATTACAACAAATAACTTACGTTCATCAAAAGTCTCCATAAAACAGTGAAAAGTAAAGCCAGAAACATACACACATAATTGAAATCCATATAAGGACAAAGAATTAGTATCCACAATATATAAGGAACTCCTTCAAATCAAAAGGGGAAAAAAAAAACCAAAAGTCTATCTTAAAAGTGAACAAAACACACAAATAGGCATTTTGCAGAAGAAGCACAAATTCCAGTACATTTATGAGAAGGGGCTCAATCTCCTTACTAATCAGAAAAATACAAATTAAATTCACTGGGAAGCTATCAATTTACATCGTATTGGCAAAAGCTAAGAAGTACACCAAGTATTGGAGAGGATATAGAAAAAGAAACTCATACTTTGCTAGTAGGAGTATGAATTGATACAAACACTTTAGAAAACAACTTGGCATTGTTTTGTAAATTTGAGTATTTACACACTTAATGACCCAACGCTCTCAGTCTTAGGTGTATCCATAAGACAAACTAACCCAAACATCCTTACAACGGAATATTATGTAGCAATGAAGATAAATAAACTACAGCTACACACAGCAACATAACATTTTTATAGAGCCCAAAAGCAAAGGAAAATTAAACAATATATACCTAGGCATGAGTACATGAGTGAGAATTATTTTTTTTAAGTAAGGGTATAAGAAACTGATTTAGGGTAGTGGTTATCTTTGGGAATGGCAAGGAGCATATAGATAGATGCAAGTTATTGGTTCACGCATTGTTTATCATTCTGCCTTACAACCTAAATATATGTTGCATATAATCTTTTGTCTGATTCACGTATTTTTTTTATTAAGATTATGATAGTTAACAACCTTGTGAAATTACAGTTGTATATCATTATTAGTCATATTGTAGGTACACCACTTCACCCCTAGTGCCCTCCCCACCCCCCGTTTCCCCTGGTAACCACCAATCAGTTCTCTTTGTCTGTATGTTAACTACCACCTATGAGTGGAGTCATACAGAGTTCTTCTTTCTCTGTCTGGCTTATTTCACTCAACATAATACCCTTAAGGTCTATCCATGTTGTTGTGAATGGGACGACTTTGTCCTTTTTAATGGCTGAGTAGTATTCCATTGTGTATATATACCATGTCTTCTCTATCCAATCATCAGTTGCTGGGCGCTTAGGTTGCTTCCATGTCTTGGCTGTTGTGAATAATGCTGCGATGAACATAGGGTGCATGGGACTTCTGGAATTGCTGATTTCAGGTTCTTAGGATAGATACCCAGTAGTGGGATGGCTGGGTCATAGGTATTTCTATTTTTAACTTTTTGAGGCATCTCCATACTGTTTTCCATAGTGGCTGCACCAGTTTGCATTCCCACCAACAGTGTATGAGGGTTCCCTTTCCTCCACAGCCTCTCCAACATTTGTCACTCTTGGTTTTGGATATTTTTGCCATTCTAACGGGTGTAAGGTGATATCTTAGTGTAGTTTTGATTTGCATTTCCCTGATGATTAGTGATGATGAGCATTTTTTCATGTGTCTATTGGCCATCCGTATATCTTCTTTGGAGAAATGCCTGTTCATGTCCTCTGCCCATTGATTCACTTATTTTAAATGATAATAAAGAAAAAGATTAAATGGAAAGAAACCAAGGCACAGATAGGTTACACGATTGCTTAAGGTCACGGGTACAAGAGATGGAGCAGGGATCAAAGGCCTTACCTTCTGCTCCATTCTATCCCCTCCACATTGCCTCACATTCTTTTTCTTTTTCTTTCTTTCTTTCTTTTTTTTTGGTGAGGAAGAGTGTCCCTGAGCTAACATCTGTGCCAAACTTCCTCTATTTTGTATGTGGGATGCCACCACAGCATGGCTTGATGAGTGGTATGTAGGTCCACACCCACGATCCAACTTGTGAATCCCGGACCACTGAAGTGGAACACAAACTTAACCACTACACCACAGGGCCAGCCCCCCGCCTCACATTCTTAATGAATTCCCTAAAGGAGAAAGTGCCATGGAGTGAAAAGAAAGATGCAACTATATCAATGTCAAGTATCTTCTAATTTGATGATAACAGACCAAGATAGCAGAAGTAAGAGAGGAGAATGAACAAGCAGAGAAAATGCAAGGACTGTGGCCACAGTTCCTGGAAGATGTTCACAGACCTGGCACCCCGAGACTTCCCACTGGCAGTGATGGTTAAAAGTGCAAACCATATGCACCCAGCCCTTCAATTTTGTAAGGAAGTCTTAATTTCTCTAAATATTTCATCACCAGCTCTTGGAGAGTCCTTTCAGAAGAACACTGTGGGCAGCGGCAGCCACAAACGAGATGAAATGTCCCAAACCTCAGCCAAAGGGCTCCACATGGGGCGACAGACACTTTGGAAAGACTGTCTCAGACCACGCGCCACACCCCTGAGCTCTGAGAATGTCTTCATGCCACTTAAGCCCTGTATCCAGGACTGGAATCCTGTATCCATAGCACTTAATTCCTTCCTTTTAAAAGCACTCCACATTTTCTTAACAGTCAATGCTTTTCTGATTATACAAGTAACATATGCTTATTATAGAGAATATGAAAAACACAGATAAGCATAAAGAAAAAAGGAGCATAAAGCACACACAATCCAAACTCATAAAAAGAACGGCCTTATCAATTGGCGCATTTATTCCTTTTTTCTTCTTCTTCTTCTTCTTCTCCCCAAAGCCCCCCAGTACATGGTTATATATTCTAGTTGTGGGTCCTTCTGGCTCTGCTACGTGGACGCCGTCTCAACATGGCCTGATGAGCAGTGCCATGTCCTCACCCATGGTGCGAACAGGTGAAACCCTGGGCCACTGAAACAGAGCATGCAAACTTAACCACTCGGCCACGGGGTCAGCCCCAGTCAGTGCATTTCCCCCAGTCCTTTTTGCTATGCACAGAGTCTGTGCATCTATGTGTGGGTTTGTACTGAAGTTTTTCTGCTTAACTGAGATCTTACTGTCTACACAGTCCCTGAGTACTTTGTATTAATCCTTATTTCATCCCGTATCATTTTCATTTTGCCTAAAGGACTTTGGTTAACATTTCCTTCGCTGCCAGTCTGCGGATGATAAATTCTTCTGGATTTTGTATGTCTAAAATCCCCTTTGCCTTTGAAAAGTATTTTCCCTGGGTATAGGATGCTAGGTTGAGAGCATTTTCTTTCAGGACTTTAAAGATTTTGTTCTTCTCACTCACATCCTTTTCAACGAGAAAGCTGCTGTCATCATTATCTTTGTTTCTCCATACGTATTGTGTCTTTTTCTATGGCTCCTTATAACCCTTTTTCTTTGTTGGTTTTACCCAACTTGATTAAGATGCACCTTGATGTGGTTTTCATCATTTTTCTTGTCCTTGGAGTTCACTGAGCTCCTTGAATCTGGAGGTTGATAGTTTTCACAGAATTTGGAAAATTTGTGGCCATTATTGCTTGAAATGTCTTTTCTATCGCCTCTCCTTCCCCTTGTTTTCAGGGCTACCAATTCCATTTGTATTAGGTCACTTGAAGTTTTCCCACAGATCACTGACGCTCTATTCTTTTTTTTTAATTCTTTTTTCTGTGCGTGTTTCATTTTTGATAGTTTCTATTGCTGTGTCTTCAAGTTCCTTAATCTTTTCTTCCACAGTATCTAATCTGTTAATCCAACCCAGTGTATTTTCAGTCTCACACATTGTAGTGCTCATCTCTGTGTTTAATTCAGGTCGATTTTGTACCTTCCATGTCTCTACTTAACATTATTAATGTACAGAATGCAGTTATAACAACTATATTAATGTCCTTGTCTGTTAAATCTAATTTGTGTGGTGGGTCCATTTTGATGATTGGTTGATTATTCTCCCCATGATGGGTCGTATTTTCGCGCTTCTTTGCGCGACTGGTAATCTGTGCTTGAATGCCACACACTGTAAATTTGTGGCAAGTAACCTCATTGGGTGCTGGATTTCCTTTATGTCTGTAAATATTCCTGAGTTTTCTTGGCATAACTTGAGGATGACAATAAGCTACTTGGAAGAAGTTTATTCTTTCAGGTCCTGTTTTTGTGATTTATTATGTGGGTCTGGAACAGTGCTCAGTCAAAGTCTAATTATTCCCGGCTACTGAGGCAAGAACTTCCTGAGAATTCCACCAGTGCCCTGTGAGTTATGGGTTTTTCCAGTCTGGCTGGAGAAAACGGGAACTATTCCTGGTCCTGTGTGCATGCCTTTTGGATGTGTTTTCCCCCAACTCCAGGTAATTTCTTCACATGCGTGTACTGATCGTGCTCTGCTGGCTACTCTGGGAGGACCTCCTCTGGATTTGCTCCGTGTGGCTTTCTGCACCCCAGTGCTATGCCCTGAAAACTGCAGCCACGTCTTTCTCCCCAGATTCTCAGCTGCTTGTCCTCAACTCGGCGAGTCAGCCAGGCTCCGTCTGCATTCCCCCTCCCTGTGCTGCAGCCCGGAAACTTTGTCAAAGCAGTAAGTAAGCTGGGGCAATCCCAGGGCTCGCTCAGTCATTTCCCATCACTCAGGGATCTTTGTCCTCTGTTGCCGATACCCAGTGACTTGAAAACTGTTGCTTCATATCTCTTATATGGTTTTTATTTTTTAGTTTTCTGGTTGTTTCAGGCATGAGGATAAATTCAGTCCGTGGGACTCCATCTTGTGTGGAAGGAGAAGCATCAAAAGAAGTATTTGTATCCACTTTGGGGATTAAAGGTATAATTTACAGACAATAAAATAAACCCATTTTAAGTTTCCAGATACGTTTTCCCAATACTAATGGTATATGTCTCCACCTTACTGAATCTTAAACGTTCTTTATATATTCTAGATACGGGATGTTGTGAATATGTGTGATGAATATTTTCTCCCATTCTTTGTCTTGCCTTTTCGTTTTCTTAATAGTGTATTCTGAAAAGCAAGTTTATACTTTTGATGAATTCCAAATTAATTTTTATAAATGTTTAATTCATATATATGTGCCTTATCTGAGAAATCTTTGCCTACTCCAAAGTCACAAGATTTTTCCAACGTTTTCTTCTAGAGGTTTTATTCTTTTAGATCTTAGGTACAGGTCTACAGCCCACTTGGAGTTAACGTTTTGTATATGTCATGAGACAAGAGTCAAGTTTCATATTTTCCCATATGGATATCCCGTTATGTCAGCACCATTTGTTGAAAACATTTTTCTTCCCCCACTGAACATTGTTACTTTTACTGCAACTCAATTGGCCATATGTGCCTGGTCTATTTCCAGACTCTCTCTTCTGTTTCATTGATCTATATATCCACCCTTACGCCAATACTGCACTATTTTGATTCCTGTAGCTTTATAGTAAGTCTTGATATTGACTATTCTAGGTCCTTTGTGTCTCCATGTAAGTTTTAGAATCAGTTGTCAATTTTACCAAAACCAAACACTTTGAAGGTTTTACTGTGCTTGCCCTGAATCTATAAAGTAATCTAGTGATAACGGACATCTTAACGTTATTGAGTCTTCCAGTCGACATGTTTTATTGAATTTATCCCTAATTATTTGAAGTTTTCCTTATGTTACTATAAATTAGTTACCAGTTGATAGAAATATTATAGGTATCCTAAAATCCTGCTAAGCTCACTTATTAGTTCTAGTAACTTTTAAAAATACGTTCCATAGGATTTTCTTCTTACATAATCAGTCATTTGTGAATAGAGGTGGTTTTATTTCATCTTTTTCTATCTGTATGCCCTTTATTTCTTTTTATTGCCCTTATGGGACTGGCTATGACCTCCAATAAAATGTTGAATAAAAGTAGCAAGAGTGGACATCTCTGCCTTGTTCCTCATTTAAGGAGGAAAGTATTCAATCTTTAACCATTAAGCATGATGTTAGCTGTAGGTTTTTCAAAGATGTTCATTATCAGATTGAGGAAATTCCCTTCTATTTCTAGTTTACTGAGAGTTTTTATCATGAATGAGCATTGAATTTTGTCATATAGCTTTTGTGAAGCTATTGAGATGATCATATGGTTTTCCTCTTTTGTTCTGTGAATATGATAAATTACATCAATTTTTTTTAATGTTAAACCAACCATACATTTCTAGGGTAATCCCAATTGATCACAGTGCATTGTCCGTTTATTATATTGCCAGATTTGATTTGATAATATTTTGTTAAGGATTTTTGCTTCTAAATTCTTGAGAGATATGGTCTGTAGTATTCTTTTCCTATAAATGGGTTTGGCTTTGGGCTAATACTGGCCTCATAAAATGAGCTCAAAAGTTTTTCCAGAGGCCAGCCCAGTGGCATAGTGGTTAAGTTTGCACACTCCACTTCGGTGGCCTGGAGTTGGCAGGTTCAGATCCTGGGTGCAGACCTACACACCACTCATCAAGCCATGCTGTGGTGGTGTCCCACATACAAAATAGAGGGAGATTGGCGCAGATGTTAGCTCAGGGACAATCCTCCTCACCAAAAAAGAACGTTTTTCCATCTTCCTCTATTTTTCTGAGTTTGTGTAGGATTGATATTAATTATTAATTAAATATTTGCTATAATTCACCCATGAGGTCATCTGAATTGGAATTTTTGTAAGAAAGTATATTAGTATAAATTCAACTTCAGTAATAAAAATAGAGATATTCAGTTGTTTTATTTCCTAAGTCAGTTTTGGTTATTTGTGTTTTTCAAGATATGCATCCACTTCATCTAGGCTGTAGAAAGTGTGGCCTAAACTTGTTCATTGTTTTGCCTTGTTATCCTTTTAACGTCTGTAGGATTTGTAGTGATTTCCCCTCTCTCACTCCTAATGTTAGTAATTTGTGCCTTTTTTCTTCTTTATCAGTCTTGCTAAAATTTTATCAGCTGTATTGATCTTTTCAAAGAATCAGCTTTTGGGTACCTAAATTTTCTTTATTGTTTTTTCTAATTCCTATTTCATTTATTTCTGCTTTCACCTTTCTTATTTTCTTCCTTCTACTTAGTTCAGCTTCAACATGCTCTTTTTACCTCTATCTTAAAGTGGTCATTGATTTGAGGTCTTTCTTCTTTTCTAATGTAGACATTTAAAATGATAAATGTTCCCACTAATCAGTGTTTTAGCTGCATTTCACACGTTATAATACATTGTGTTTAAATTTTCACTCAGTTCAAAATATTTTTTCATTGCCCCTGTGATTTCATTTTTATCCCATAGGTTATTTAGAAGTGTAGATTAAAATTCTGGCATTTCAGAGATTTTGAAGATTTCTTTCTGTTACTGACCTATAACTTAATCTTATTTTGGTCAGAAAACATTCTATATGTTTTCTTTTCTTTTTTTAAAAAATTGAATGACGTTTTCTTTATGACCCAGAATACAGTCTATCTTGGTAAATGTTCTGTGAGCACCTCACAAGTGTATGTTCTGTAGATTTGGGACGGAGTGTTCTATAAGCACCAATTAGGTCAGGTTGGTGGAAAGTGCTCTTCGAGTCTTCTCCATCCCTATTAATTATCTGTATACCTTTCTATCAACTACTGAGAGACAAGTGTCGAAATCTTCAACTTCACCTGTGAATCGATTTCTCTTTCCAATACTTTCAGGTTTTGCTTCACTTATTGTGAAACTCTGTTATTAATTGTGCATGCATTTATGATTTTTATGACTTCTTAAATAATTGACACTATTATCATTATGAAATATCTTTCTTTTGCCTGGTAATCCTCTTGGTTCTGCAGTCTACTTTGAATGATAACAACAAAGTCACTCAAGCTTCCCTATGGTTCATATTTACATGGTATATTTTTTTCCCTCCTTTTATTTAACTCTCTGCCTTTGTATATAAGGTAAGTCTGTCATAGAGAGAATACACATAAGTAATTTTTTAAAAAAATAAATCTGATAATCTCCACCTTTTAATTAGAGTGTTTGGACCATTTTCTACTTCATGGACGTATCAACGTTACTGTCTTGCTATGTGTCCTGTTTGTTCTTGGTTCTTTTTCCCCTTTTGATTAACCATATTTCAGCTTTTCATTTTTTCTGCATTATTGACCTCTGAACTATGCTTCTTTGTTTTCTTCTTCTGGAGGGATGCTGTATGATTTGCAGTATGCATCTTTAACTTTACAGTCACTTTCAAATAATATCATACCACTTGACATATAATCTAAGAATCTTACAACAGTAAACTGCTATTTCCCACCCCCTGTCCTCTGTGTTTTTGCTGTCATAAATTTTACTCTTAAATACGTTTTTTAGAAAACCATAATTCATTGTTTTTTCTTTGTTTTAGACAATCAGTTATCTATAAAGAAATTTAACAGCAAGAATGCTTTTTTTTTTTTTGGCTGAGGAAGATTGGCCCTGAGCTAACATCTGTGCCAGTCTTCCTCTATTTTGTATGTGGGATGCTGCCACAGCACGGCTTGATGAGCAGTGTATAGGTCCATGCCTGGGATCCAAATCCACGAACCCTGGGCCACCAAAGCAGCATGCACAAGCTTAACTGCTAAGCCACCAGGCCAGCCCCAAGAAAAAAATTTTTATATTTTCTTACATATTTACTATTTCCACCTTTCCTCATTACTTTGGGTAGATCCAAGTTTCCATCTGGTATCATGTTCCTTCTGCTTGAAGAACTTCTAACATTTCCTATAGAACAGGTCCACTTGCAACAAATTCATACAGGTTTTGTTCGTCTGGAAAAGTGCATATTTCAAATTCACTTTTGAAATATATTTTCTTTGGGTGTACAATTCTGGGTGGACAGTGTTTTGTTTCTTTCTTTTTCTTTCAAAACTTTAAAGATCTTGTTCCATTGTCTCTAACTTGCATACGTTCTGATAAGAAACCTTCAATAATGTTTTCTTCCTTTATTTGTAAAGTGTCCTTATCTCTGGCTGCTTTTAAGATGTTTTCTTTACACTAATTTTCAGCAATTTGATTATGAGTTTGTGAGTGTGTGTTTATTCTGCTTGGAGTTTGTAAAGATTCTTGGATCTATGAGTTTATAGTTTTTATCAAAGTTGACAACTTTTACCATCATTACCTCAAATATTTTCTGTTTCCTCCTCCTCGCCTTCTGGGACTTTAATTATATGTCTGTTGGACCAGCTGAGAGCTTCCCACAGGTCACTGAAGCTCTGTTTCTTTTCTTTCAGTCTTTCATTTGGGACGGCTCCTGTTGCTACAAATTCAAGTACCCCAATCTGGGTGTTCACCCTTCCACGTCAAATCTACTGCTAATTCTATCCAGTGAATTTTTTTATCTCAGATGTTATGTTTTCCATATCTAGAAGTTCCACTTGGTTCTTATTTCTTGTGTCTTCCTTATTTATCCTCATTACACTCATGTTTTCTTTTACATCCTTAAGCACATTGCCCATATTTATAATAGCTGTTTCAGTGTCTTTTTTTGCTAGTGTCATCATCTTTGTCACTTCTGGGTCTGCTTCTATTGATTGATTTTTCTTCTGTTTATGGGTCGAATTTTCCTGCTTGTTGGCATGTCTAGTAAATTTTGATCAGATTCTAGAACTGTGAATTTTATGTTTTCACACGTTGGATTTTGTTGTATTCCTAAAAGAATAGCAGACCGTTGATTTACTTTCAAATCGCTTTTGAGACTTGTTTTGAAGCTGCTTTAAGGTGAGTTTAGAATATCCTGTCTTCAAGAATATACTACACTTCTGATTCTTTATGAGCCATCCTCTCTATCCAGTGAGGTCTCTCTCCTCTGGCTGACAGGGTCTTGAATCAGTCTTAGTCCTGTGTGAGATCTCAGGGTTGTTCAGCTTACAGCTCCCTAGTAAATTTCCTCTTCCCAGAAGCTGGTCTTTGCCCAGCCTCAGGGAGCTTAACCTGGTGTAAACACAGAATAGTATTCAGCCAAAGACTCAAGGAACTCCTACCCTAT
This sequence comes from Equus quagga, assembly GCF_021613505.1. Classification (NCBI taxonomy): domain Eukaryota; kingdom Metazoa; phylum Chordata; class Mammalia; order Perissodactyla; family Equidae; genus Equus; species Equus quagga. Next base: position 41,726,691 of record NC_060286.1, read on the forward strand.
TTCTGGAGGTCTTTCCCTGAGTGACTCCCTCCTCTCTGGTACCCTGCCCCATAAATTCTGTCCACTTACCCCAACTCAGTTATCTATCTCTCAACTTAGTAAGACCACCAGGTACTGTTTAGATTATTTCTCTTCGTACCGTGACCTAAAATAGCCTGCATGTGCAAAGCCAGGGCAATCTTTGGGCTCATCCCATTTTATCCCCTTCTCCCAGGATCACAATCCTGTACTTACTGATGCTTAATATGTGAAAAAATTGTTTCACGTATTTTATCTAAGTTCAGACACATCAGCCCCTCACGGTCAGAAGTAAAAGTCTAATGTTAGAATCTTCAAAGAAATACAAGATGTGGATTCGACTTTGGGAAAGAAAACAGAGAGATGGCATCGTATCAATCAGAACCTGAGCTTCTGTCATGCACTCAGAATTATGTCAGGTGCTCTAAGGGACACAAATATGTATTATTTTGTACAACTGCACAAAATAAGTGTGCGGGCATTTCACAATCTACAAAGAATGTTCAACTCCATATTTAAGTCTGAAAATTCCTCTGCGAGCCATTATGTACTGCTATGAGCATTTTGTGAAGGAGGTTCATAGAATGGTCCGGGGCATGCACAGAATACCTGGGCTCGAGCCTCAGCTCCATCACTCACCAGTGTGTGACTTCCCATTGAAACCTCCATCTGTCTTCTGGATTGTGATCTGTTCACCTGTTTTATGTCATTTTTCTCTCCTTTCCTCCCTTCTTTTAGGTTAATTTCATGCTCTTTACTGCCCCATTCCCTCCTTTATTAGCCTGTTAATTCTTACTATTTTTTAACAGTTACCCTCAAAATTAACATCTCATTATAATTAATACTTTTACTACTTCGTGGACAATGCAAGGACCTTAGAACACTTTGACTTCATTCACTTCCCCGCTGCCTTTTGGCAATTGTTTTCATGTATCTTAATTCTCTCTATATTTTAAATTCCACAGGATATTATTACTATCATTGTTGCATACGTCAAACATTCATTTTTGTTTAGCCACATATTTTCCTTCTGTATTGCTTTTTATTCCTTCCTGCACCTGTGTTCTTCTGCGGGGATCATTTGCCTTTTGCCAGAAGAATGTGGTTTAGTATTAGCTTTAGTGGGTGTTTGCTAGTAACAATTTTTTGTAGTTTATGTTTGTTTGAAAATGTCTTCATTTCACCTTTTTGAAGGATAATTTGGCTGGTATACAATTTGAGGCTGGCAGTCCTTTTCAGCACTTTGAAGATAACATTCCATTGTTTTCTGGCCTCTATTGTTTCCATTAAGAAATCAGCTTTAAATCTTTTTGTGGTTCCTTTGAAGGGAATGTGTCTTATGCTTCCGGCTTCCTTTAACTTTTTCTCTCTGGCATCGTCTTCCAGCAGTTTGACTGTCATGTGCCCCAATGTAGTCTTCTTGGTATGTATATTTTGTGGGGTTCATAATAATTCTTGAGTCTGTGGCTTGATGTCTTTCATCATTTTTTGATAAGTTTGTAGCTGTTATAACTTCAAATATTGCTTCTCTCCCATTCTCTCTCTCTCTTCTCCTTCACAGACTAAAATTACCCAAATATTAGGCATTTTCACTATTTCTCAAATATCGCCTGATTTTTTTCTAAATTTTTCACCCTCTTTTTTCTCTCCACACTTCAATATAGCTATTTTCTTTGTACTGTACCTCTCAGTTTTCTCACCTGTAAAATGGGCATAATAACAAGACCTAACCTATAGAGTTGCTATAGGGATTAAATGGAACCTGTTAATACATGCAAACAACTTTTCCAAATGCCTAAAACATCACTATTTTTGTTATTCACCTTACTCACGTGGGAAAACTCAGACTTGGACAAGTCAGGTAACCTAGTCAAAACACACAGATGGAAATCTCCCTCCCGAAAGAAGAGATGGTTTGAGCTGGGCCTTGAGATGGTTTAAGCTTGACCGGCTATGGATGGGTAGAGAAAAGAGAAGGCGTTCCTAGGGGAACCTGAAGAGACTAATCAGATGGCGGTGGACTGAGGCTTCAGAGAGAACTGAAAGCGATGGATGACCACCCAGGGCAGTGCAGACTAGCAGAGGTCTTCTTTAGGGTACGAGGTCAGCTGCTCCAACAGTACCCCAGGATAACAGCAGCTTAAACAAGATAGAAGTGTATTTACCTCTCACATAACATAACATGTGTGAGCATAAGCAGCTCTGGGTATTTGAAGTGCATTAGAGACGCTCACTCAACAGAATGGCCAGATGGATTTCAATGGCCAACAAGAATGCTTATGCTGGGACAAAGAGCACATCTCTTCTGAGAAGCTAGTCAGAGGCTGGATCCAATACATAGCTCTCCCCATGGAGGAGGCAGCACGTCCTGCTCAGCTTAGTTAACAATGAATGAACCTCTTTGTCAAGAATCAACTGCCAGTCTCTTCCTTCAGCTGTCCATCACACCAGGTCATTCTTTCTAAGATGGAACTAAGAACATGTTACGCTCATAATTACAAAACAAAATAAGAAGGGAAAACCCAGCAAGTTGCCCCCTTGCCTACCAGATAAAGTCCAAACCCCTTAGTTAAGCATTCAAGGCCCACCATAACCAAGCCCCATCTTGTCTACCCCATTTCACCTGCTGCCACTTCTCCAGAACCCCACACAGGGAAATCTTGTTTCCCTAAATAAACCACATACTCTCACACTGCAACCATTTTGCTGAGGACCCTTTTCATTGCTCTGCTTTCTAGAGAACTCAAGAGCTCATTCTATGCCTCCAAGAAGGACCACAAGCAGTCAGCGCACACCTGCCGCTCAGCCACTGCCGCACTGATCCACGTAGACTGGTTTCCTGTCCGTCTCAAGGAGAATGTGTTCCAGGAGGGCAGGAGCCAGGTCTTCTCAATGTGTGGAGCCTCAGCCTCCAGCCAGGCGTAAAGCAGGTGCTCATGGAATATGGAAGGAGAAGGCAAAAGCAGAAGTGCTGTGGACTGAGTGTTACCCCAATCCGTATGTTGAAGCCCCAACCCCCAGTGTGATGGCATTTGGAAGTGGGGACTCTGGGAGGTGATCAGGGTTAGATGAGACATGAAGGTGGAGCCTCCGTGGTGGGATTGGCACCCTGATAAGGGGATGAAAAGACCAGAGCTCTCTCTCCATCACGTGAGGACACAGCAAGAAAGTGACCATCTGCAAACCCGGAAGGGGACCGCACCAGAATCAAATCTGCTGGCGCTTTGATCTTAGACTTCCAGCCTCCAGAACTATGAGAAATAAATGTTTGTTTTTAAGCCCCCCAGTCTATGGCGTTTTGTCACAGCAGCCCGAGCTGACTAAGGCAGGAAGAAGATGTCGTCCAGCGCGCTGGGCTGCCATGAACACCTGTCAGGAGACAGGAGATGGAGCACATCCAAGCGTTCAACTCCCAGCTTCTCAGGAGCAACACAACAGCCCACTAGCTCGTCTTTCATCATGCCCTACGTTCACCAGATATTAATTGGATCCCATTATATACAAGACTGGTTTCACAGAGACAATTTTTCTCCGTTGCCCCGGCTCAGTTCTCTGCCCACTACCTGTGTAAGAATCCTCAGTCCGTGCAGCCTCAGAAATTCCTGCTCTCAGCAACTTGAAATGAATCCAAGAGCAGAACAGACAACGGTTGGCAGCTTCAGAGACGAGGCTCTGAAGCGAGACATGGCATTAAATAAGCGTATCCAGAAAAAAAAAATTATATAATACATGGAAATTAGTCCAGGAAACAGCCTATAGTCTTCGCACCATGAGATCCAAGGAAGAGCACGAGCCTGGGAACTACCAAATCTGTCCATCGCAGGCGCTGGAATTTAGCTAAAAGGTAAACCGGTATTTGTCAGGGATTTCAGTTGTCACTGTAAACAATTAGCTCCTAGTAAAAATGAGTTTCATCTCCCATTTCACTCCATCTTTCTTATTATCACTCCATATTTCTTATTTCTCCATCTTTCATCTTTCTTATTTGAGGGTCTAGCTTTATCTTTAAATATCAAGCATCTTAAATACTGAAATGATTTAAATACTCATGGTGAGATTAGACCGATAAAGTAGTCAAAGTCCTAAGGGAGAGAGTCTTCTCTCAGGGCCCCTTTAGCGTGTGATCAGTTCCGGACAAGGCTTTGTAGACAGGTGAGACCTGGTTTGGTGGGAGGAAATGGGGAGGATTTTCCAAACGTCAGAAGATCCACAAACACTGAATTCCTAAATTAGAAAGAAACTTGGAAAGAAAAGCATCCCAACCTCTCATTTTAAAGCCTCAGGACTCAGAGATGGAGAGATGCTTAATAAATGTGTGAGGACAGGAGGGCATTCTCGGACATGGGTACCAATGAAAAGACGGACGATTTCATCACTCTCTAAAGCTCTCTGCCCTTGAGCCCACTGGGATCCTGCCGAATTGTCCCCATCTTAACAGCTCCTCTTAAAAGGAAAAGAATGGGCACATCCCATTTGGCTAAAATGTGGCATGGGATGACTTGCCATCAGGTAACGCCAGAAACAGGACAAAATTTTCTAAAAGGATGTAGCCAAGGACCTTGGCCCGTTGAGGACACGTTATAAGTGGAAAGAAGAGCTTCTGCCTGCTTTTTTAATTCATATTTAGTTTCAGTAGACATTTTGTATTGTTTTAACATGTTTTTTGAAAGAGTGTAAAAGAGAAACTTACATAAGCCTTTGGATGAGTTCCCTAAGGAAAGAAGAAACCTTAAATGTCAACTTGCAGTTAATAAAGAGCAGATACTTCTTCAACAGGACGGCCCTTCACAGGCTGGACCCCGGAGGGCTACCACCGAGCGGCGAGCTGGCTATTCACGAGAAGAGGTGCTTGTCTCCCCAGGGTACTATGTCAACTTTTTGAGAATCAGATTTCAACCATTTTGACTTTAAGAGTATCCGTTGATTACCAGGAAGAGTTATGCCTCAGGTGAACCAAACCGGGATTTTCCACAAGCTATGTTAAATATTCTTCACTTACGTCTCAGCCTGCACTGTCTATTTTTGCAACTTCTCGTGAGTCAAATTACTTCAAAACAAAAAACACGTATACTTGAAAAGATTGGTTATGTTATCCCTATCTTTTCCAATATGGATGTCAAGTATCATGGAAGGCAAGGGGCTTGCTCAAGGTACTGACAGTGTATTAGTCAGGATAAGCTTGACTATGCTGCAGAAAGACAATCCCCCAACTCAGTGACTTGCAACAACCCAGTTATTTTCCCTCACTCTGTGGGGCCATCGTGGGTGGGCTGGGAGCTCTGTTTTGAGTCGTATCATCTTTAGTCTGGAGAACTGACTGAGAACCCCATCTTGGTCATGGGCAGCCCGCATCTAGAGTACTGCGGGTGACTGGTGGTACCCTGGTACAGAGGGAGCATGGCCAATGGTGCTCTGGCTCACAGTCCACCCTGACGTCACGGCCGCTCACAGTCCACTGGCACAGTCATCTAACTAATATTGGGTGGAAAAAGGCAATCCTACCATGTGCCAAGAGAGAGCCAGGACGCCACATTATATAGCAGGTGTCTTAGAGCCAGAAATGGGGCCTCTGTCCATCTGATCACACAGTCTGTGTCATTTCCACTATACCATGCAAACTCTGCAGTTGCACTATTGTTTTTAATTAAAAAGTTTCAATATTATATACTTCATCCTCTCCTGTAAGAGATTTATAAATTGAGAAGATTGAGGCATAAAACCTGAGTATCTCTTAATCCACACCTGGCTTTAATTCATGTCTACAGAGCCCCTCAGAGAAGAGCTGACAGATAATACACTAGATACTCAGTTAAATTTGAATAGCAGATAAACAACAAAAAAATTTTAGTATGAGTATGTACCAAATAGCATCAGACCTACTTATACTAAAAAAATTATTCGTTGCTTATCTAAAATTCAAATTTAACCAGGCATCTTCCTGGTGGTAGGGTATTATTTTTACTTTGTTTTGTTTTGTTCTGTTTGCTAAATCTGTCAACCTTACCTCAGAGGTAGGGCCACCGTCCTACCAAACAATGCATGAAAGGATAAGAATTAAAAAACTAAAACCATTGGAAAATATGTGAGGCCAAGGGAGGGCTGATACCTGCTAGGGAGCCAGGAGCATTCCCCAGATAATCCCACAGACCTGGAGGAATTCCCACTGGAACAATGTCTGTGTCCCCACCGCTCCTGGCTCACCATAAACCCTCAAAGAATGCTGCTTGCTGGGTCTGCTGAGCCCACTTCCGAATCAAGCATCAGCTTTGATGCACCTCCACTCCACATCGGGTGGCCTTTCGGAACCCAAAGAGTTGGGCCTAGTTTTACTTGACTCGGTATTTCCCAACAACCAGCACATGACCTGGTACAATGAAGACCTTGTGAATGTTCACTGAATAGGATTGAAATGGAAGGAAAGATGGAAGGAAGGAAGGAAGGAAGGAGATAGCATGGGATCCCATTCTGATTGAACATTTCAGAAAACCCCTATATGCCCACCAGGGCCCTCAAGACGGCGCTCAATGAATGCTGATCGAACCGACGCATGCCGCTTCCCTCGGAGCCGCTGTTAGCCCTTATAGCACCTGCGTGGGATCAGTAAGTGGCATCCCCTTCGGGCAGACACAGCTCCCAGATAAAGGGGTCAATGAGAGACACAAGCTTTGACTTGCGCCAACGGGGCCAGAACACGCCCCCCATCCTCCTTGGACAGCAGCAGGGTGCCAGGGCCCACAGCCTGGCTGGTAGCATGAGGGGTGGGGGTTTCAGCCTCTATTCACTTCTCAGCCAGGCATCTGTGTGCACCGCACATCTGCACGCGGGTCAGACATCCCTCCCTTCTCTCTAGGTCAGTCTCCGGTTTCTGGTGGAAACACTGGAAGGTGCCCTCAGATGTGGACTTTCACCCTTTGAAGGACATTGTTTCTGCTCATGTTTTCCACACTCACCAAACGAGACTCAGAATTGAGAGAGAAAGAGCAAAACAACCACACACATACACACACACACACACACACACACACACAGAGTAATTGCTGGGTGTGAATTGTATGTAAGGTAACAATTCCACTGGAGTGGTGTCTGAATGGAGCTAATCCAATTAAATATTTTCCAGATGGAGCTAATGGAGTATACATTCTCCTCACTTATTTTCACTTTTTTACTGTCTTCTTGGTGTTTTTGGTGCTGCTTAAAAATGATTTAATGAAACAAAAAAAGACATTACAGGGTTGAGTATAACGAAATGAGGAGGATTGCAGCTAAGGCTGACACTGACTCTTCAGTTAATTCAGTTGCACCTAATTATCTTGTTGCTTTGCAATCCAGCCCTTCTCTCCACCAACACCAGCTTCGGGAACACCCCTGATAATTGCGGAGCAGCCGCAAGCCGATATCTTAAAGATGAGATGAGTAATCCTCAGCACTCTAATTTTTCTGCCATGTCCCTGAATGCCTATAAGTGTGTGGAAGAGAAAACTTCAGAACCCAGCCTTTTTCTCTTAGGTTTGTGAGATATCTGTGACTGCATTTCCCATCATGCATCTCCATAAATAAACAGTGGACGCTCTTTGTCCACTTAGGAGGTGACGGCCAGTTTCAGAGGAACCACTCTGATAACTGGACAGAGATGAGAAGAGCCATCTTAGAATAACCCCAAAATCTCCGCAGAAAAGAATATACACTGAGACGCCTACCAGCCTTGAGCAACTCTTGGTTTGGGGAAAGTGATTTGATTGTTTGATTTCTCTGGCCAGTTAGTCCAGGTTTTTACAAATTTTCCTCTGTGCCTATGCTGCTTTCTGTAACTAGAAATGTTTTGAAACACTCCAAAACTCCTCTAAACTTCAAAATTATACCCTAAAGTCAAATATGCAAGGAAAGCGGGACTTCTTTGTTTTACCTTCACTGCAGTTTGGTTTGGGAAAACGTGGTTTTCAGCCATAGCAAAGAAAATTATCTTCAGAACTCGAGCTGTCTTTGGTGAAATGTTTTTCTTTCACCAAATATGTTTCCATGAAATGTTTTCTAGCAGCTGGCGGAGTCAGCCGGCTCAGCTCTGAGTTTGAACACACCCAAGTCTAGAGTGAATTCCTGGGACCCTCACTTCTGGGTCTTAAGAGTGATCTGGTCCTGAGCTATCAGAGGGACCGGTGCAAACTGCCCAGTGAGCAAACAGAGGGAAGAATGGAGGTTTTTTTCCAGACAGCAGCGTATGAGCAGAGCCATAAAATGGCAAAGGACAAGAACCCTCTAGGAGAGGCACATGCGGTACCAAGGAAAGAGAAGAAGAAAAAAGGTACCTAACCCAGGAGATTTAAAATTAGACTGAATAGAACAGAAAGCTGAGCTGGGATGTTTTGAAGTAGTACGAATATGTATGTACCCTCCTCTCTCTGACTTCACAAATCCAGAATTTTCTGTTATTGGATACAAGAGTGGATCAAAATAGAGGGAAGTTATGGAAGGATGAAGCTCTCAGCCTTTCGCCCACCTGACGTAAGGCTTGATGATGCAAACCCACTATGGCTGATGCACTGGCATGAGGAGCGTGGCTCCCAAGCCAGATGGCCTGCATTTGGATTCTGCCTCTGCCGCTTAAAAACTGTGTGACACTGAGCAACTCCTTAACCGCTCTGTGCCTCAGTTTCTTCATCTGTAAAATGGAGCTAATAAGGACATCCTACTTACTCTCCGTTGTGAGAATCAAATGAGTTACTACCTGTAACGTGCTGGGAGTGGCCGGTGTGTAGAAAACCTTCATTTAGATTCAAGTATCCATACACCTTTAGGTCACGTCCCAATGTAAATCGTTCATTAGTAGGATCTCGCTTCTTTCATCGACCTAGAATCATGCAATATTAAGATAAATGAGACTGGAGTTCTTGGAGCCAGGCATAAGTGCCCCTGGTAGTGGGAGTGTCCCGGCACGGTTAACCATTGTGAGCACGTGTTGAGTCCTTTACACACAACTCTATGAAGTAGGGTTATTCTTCTCATGTCACAGAAAAGCCAATGGAGGCACAAGGATGTTCAGTAATTTGCCTACACAGCCAGAGTCACAGAGCCAAGGTTCAAATGCTTACTGGTCCAGAGCCTGCTGTCTCTACCGCACGCTCTCCTGGTTGCAGCTGGACACATCTGCTCAGGGAGGGCGCTGAGCACACGGAACACCATGATTTATCAGACAAGAGGGATTTGCAGAGGTTTTGAAAGAACGGAGGTCTGTGAACAAGAGCAGTGATTTGCACAAATAATGGAGCCATGTGCATTCTGAATATTCCTCTTAGAGAAGCCCCGGGGCTGAAACCAAGCAGCAGCCCTTCTGCGCCCTGGCTGGAGCAGGGGGCACGGGCCCTGAGCTCACCCTCAAGGCACCCGAGGCGAAAGCCCCAGGGACAGCGAATCCGCGTGGGCGCCTGGGACACAGGGCCAATCTTCTCATTCCGGGGATGATACAGTGGGGCCCGGAGAGAGCAGAGGCTGAGATCCCAAGGGGCGCCCTTCCAGCTGATGCAGAAGGAAAGAAAAGCAAAGTCGCTGAGCCGGGGACACGGGGAGGTCTGTGTTGCCCCAGAAGAAGGACTGAGATGGGAACGGAAAGGGCGGAGACTGGGAAATTCTTGCGAGGGGTTCAAGACCTCTCCTGCCAGACCTGAGAAGGAACATTCCATGATGCTCTAAACAGAGCAGAAGGGGAGCAGAAAGCAGGGAGGTGCTCTCTGCTCTGTTATCTTTCCAGCACATTGCATTTAAACTATCAAGTGTTTCAGCCGATCTGCAGAAAATAAATTCTTTTTGCAGGGGGTGAAAGCCAGCTCTTTCTTCGCAGAAGGCCCTCCCTGCAGCTTCCATGGTTCCCACAGAAAACGCACGGGAGCTTTCTGCAGCTTCCCTTCCCCTCACCCTGGATCTGGAATTTACATAATCACAGGCAAATAAAATGATAAAAGCATACTCTTTCATAACAGACATATTGTTACTATTATTAATCTGAAGGCAAATTAGCTTCTGATTATAGGCATTAGTCAAAACCATGATTCTGTTGATTGTGAGGTAGGACTGATTTGTTGTTTTTTTTTTTTAACAAGGAGAAGAGCTGTTGTTTCAATGTCGGAAAATTACATAAAATGGCACTGGGAGGGAAATAAAGTTTGTGAAAGTCATGTAATCCTCAGTTCTCTCGGAAGATCTCAGGCATTCCAGCCTCTCCATTGCTGTCTGTCTAGTCAAATAGTTTATCCTAAAATTGATGACGCTTTTTTACTGCAGATCAACCTCTTCCTTTAAAAAGTATCTCCAACTGAAAAACATCCTTTACTTTAGAAATTCGTGTGTGTCGTCGAGGTTTCTCCATCGTGTGAGTGAGGCATGCCTCCTTAGACAGCTCATTTGAGTCCACTGGCTTTGAACCGGAGAGATGCCCCTCCTTCACGGGGGCTCTGGATGGGGAGACAACCAGGAAGGAGACGCCTCCTCACCTGGTAGATGGAGAAACTGGAGCTCAAGACTGTTAAGAGCCCCGTGCAAGGCCCAACCACACGGACCCACCTGAGTGCAGAGCGGAGCAGGGCAGAGGGTCTCAGGGGCCCCTGCAGCACCAGGCCTTGGAGGCATGTGCAGAGGCCTCTCGTTTGGGGAGCAGCATCCACATCTGCAGTTCTCACCTGGGGCTGATATGGCCCCTGAGGGGACATTTGGCAGTGTCTGGAGACAGTCTGGGGTGCCATGACTTGGGTTGGGGGCAGTGTTTACCACTGGCATCTGGTGGGTAGAAGCCAGGCATGGTGCTCAATGTCCTACAGTGAATGCACAGGACGATTACGCCCAAAAGAATTATCCGGCCCCAAACGTCAGAGGTGCCGCCGTTGAGAAAACTTGGTCTCAGTGAGCAGAAACCCTGTGCCAATTTCTAGTGGCTGCCACAGGCAGTGGAGGGGGTCTGTTTGCATCCTGTCCAGGCCTGAATGCCCAGGAGGAGCTCAGCGCAGGCGGTACCTGTTTCCTTCTGTTCCTCAGGATGCTCTGCGTTCATGATATCATTTTGGGTAGAATTACACGAGAACAAGGCAAAAACTGTACAATTGATTATAGCTATATGTTTGAATTTAGAAAGAATTCCCAAACAAAAAGGTCCCTCCCTCAAAACCTATACATAGAAACTTTTAGGGATGCAGATAAAATCACCAAATGTGTATCGATATGATTATTTCACACACTGGCCCATGTCCCAGCTGTGAGGTCAGGAGAAATTTGACGGAATAATTCACTGTCTTTTTTTTATACCTTCTCTTAGGTTTCGCTAATATACTGATAGGAAATCATTAAAATACTAGTAATTACTGTATGAGACGATATTTCATGAGACTATTTCATGGCTACTAGAGAGCACGTTAACAGTAAATAAGCTTTCCTTCCTTTAGCACTCTGGAATTAAAAAACAAAAAACTAATTATGTGCCCCAATCCTCAAAGAATTAAACATTTCAGCATCTCTTACAGGATATTGGCAAGGTTTTCTGCAAAGGGTCAGATAGTAAATATTTTTGGCTTCTCGGGTCACATGGTCTCTGTCGCAACGCCTGGACTCTGCTGCGGGAGCTCAGAGTAGCCAAAGGCGACGTGGAAATGAATGGGGCTGGGTGTATGCCAATAAAACTTTATTTACAAGAACAGGCCCTGGGAGGGACTTGGCCCCAGGACTATAGTTGCCAACTTCCGTCTTACAACATAGATTTCCAGAAAATAATACATTTAGGCAAAAAGAATAGGGGAAAGTTCAGAGTAAGCAATCGAAAACATGGGCAATAGTTCTCACTTCTTATAAAAAGCATCTGCTGTACAACTTCCTTCCAGTCCAAAGGGACCCAGAGGTGCGCTGGACCGGCGTTTAAAGGGTGGACAGAAATCTGGAGGGAAAGAGGAACTGCGGCCACACTAGTTAACAATCTAGCGTCGTTACTTTCGTTTCTTTACTAAGTTTCCCTTTCAGTTTAAAGCATTACTTTTAATTCAGAAACCACCCTTCTCTCTTCACAGGCCAATACATGGGGAGGGGTCAGGTGGCAGTGCAGAGGCCCAGAGGCCTGGGTGACACCCTGTGACGGGGCCATGGGCAGTCACCCATGTGGTTTGCAGGTCAAGAGGCTGTTCCATCTGCAGAGATGCGTTTGGGATCATTAGCCTAGAGATAGGACACGACTAAGAACAGACGCGCCTCTCCCAGGCATACCAGGGGCCACGTGCATACCAGTTGCCTTACAGTAACCAGACGCTCACGCCACGCGGTAGGCCCCATAAAAGGCATCTTTTACGGACGAGAAAACAGAGGGCCTGGGAGGTGGCAAGGTTTGCTGGGATCAGGAAGCCAGGGCATGGACTCGGGCCGTGGCTCCTGCCTGTGCCCCTCACTGCCTCCGAGAGGATGCTGCTCTTCTCCTTCTCTCTCATCCCCCCACGCCTAATCGTTAAGGCTTTTTGTTTTATTATGGAGCATACACAAAACATCAAATTTACCATTTTAACCATTTTTAAGAATTGTCCCATCAACTCTCAACCTTCAGTGGCAGAAGACCCCTCCTGGGTGTTAACTTCCATGGCCAGAAAACATTCTCACATAGAAAGACCCATAGGGCTGTCACTGTGCCCAGCAGGGGACCACTGGGGTAGACCGGAAGGATACAGGCAAGGTGCTGGCAGCATCCGCCAGGACCGTAAAGGCACCAGCCACACAGGTGGGTTTGCGGTTTGTCGTTCATGGGGTTTGCCTCTCCCGCAGGGCTCTGAGCTCCTGGAAGGCAGGGCCCACCACTCATTTATCTCCTATCCCTGAGTCCCTGGCAGGTTGGGGCTGTCCAGAAAGTGTAGCAGACGAGTGCAGGAATGGCTCCGTGGGAATGAGACACAGGCTGGGTCTTTGAAGGAAAGGAGGCGAGAGGGGACTCTGGAAAAGCAGGGGAAGACGGTGGCAGGGGTGAGGTGGGAGTGGCCAGCATGGTGGTCCTGCCTCCCATCCTTCACTGTGGCCTCTGCATGGATCCCCTCCCACGCCCGCCTGGCCCTCCGCCAGCCAGCCTCCCCATCCTCTCTCATGCTGGTCTCTGTGGGAAATCGCGCCTTACCTAGCAACAGCTGCTACGGTGAGAGCTGATTTTCCTGATATTCCAACGAGAAAGCACAGGGCGGCTACAACTCCCAGATAGTATTGAAGGGAAAAGCAGTTTTACTTCAAGGCCAGGCTGCGAGAGGACCCGGGTTTTCAAAACTGGAGCTGTGGTGCATTAAATGGCTAGCCCTGCAACACAGTGAGAGGTTCATGCTGATGGCGTCGTCAAGAAAAGGAGCAAATTCACACTCTCCAGTCCATGATGGTCCTTGTTCATAAGATTCCTGTTGCTCCCTGTTCCCATTCAGCTGGGTCAACATGTGCCTGTAAATTCCTCCCAAAAGGGAGATCATAACAGCATCAGCAGCCCCAGAAATGACAAACAACTCAAGTATGGAAGGGCAGCTGCCAAGCATTCAGCAGTGCTCATGTTGCACCAGAAAAAAATCAGATAAGAAAAATAAACCGAGTTGTGTGCATATTTCCTTAAATATGTATCCCATTTTGTGGTTCCTTCCAGTCTTTGGTGTAATGAATATATCCATTTGTCAAGGGTCACAGAGCAGCAGTCCTACAAAGCCGCCTCAGGTTGGTGAACTGCGCTGTCCATTCTCTCCCTCCTCCAGAGCACAGGGTGGTGTAAAGTTCAGAACAGAGAGCCACTGAGGTTCATTTTCCTCCTGGCCTCCTCGCTAAATTACTCCACAGCTGCGGCCAACCCATTTGCCTGCATCTTAGTCTCTCTATTGCATTTTATTGAGTTGGCAATACATATTTGCAGAATGCTTTGTCATCCTCAAGTGGAAGATCCTGGGTGACTTTTGCACAGCAGATGGTCCACGAGCTGGAGGGCTGTCACAGTCGCCTATCCTCCTTTGTTGGCACAGCTCAACTCCACAGGTAAATAGCAGTGGAATCAGAAGATGGGGTCGGCTAGGGAAGCCATGAGCCAAGATCCATGGAACGGATGACGTGCAGACGGCTCATGCGAGGCTGAAGAAGCCACGCTTTGCTCAACAACACAGAGCTGGCCAGGGAAACAGGGCCTCCGCCAGCCTCCGGAGGCCACTCTTGGCCTGGCCGTAAAAGCCACAGCCGCAAACACTGACAAGGCAAGAAAAGAAGATGGTGAGAAAACAGCTCGCCTTTGCTTCTCAGCTTCCTCAGAAGATTCTGGAAGGGCGTTTTCCTATTCCCTGGAATGAGAGGCCAGATTCTTCTCTTGTTCATCAGGAACCCATGACTGAGCATCTATTCAGGGCCAGCACTTGTGCCTAAAACCTGGCCCCCGTCTTCAAGGCGCTCACACTCCGATGACTTAAACCAAAAATGATGACACAGGGTGACCCACACATGACACTCTGCAGTCAAGATGATCTAGTCAAGGGCAATGGGACCCAGAGGAAGAGGCTCTGAATCCAACCAAGATAAACACCGGGAACAGCAGGGCCTCACCAAAGAGAAAGCCAGCTGCTCGCATCACATTTTTCCTTTTTTCTGCACAGTGTGCTTTCCAGGAGGAGAGAGCACGATGCTTAGATACTGATCTGCGACGGCAGGTACCCAAATTCTTAATGTGCTGTGGACCATCAAGAGTCAAAAATTATATTCCTGCCACTGAGGATAACATCAGGCACCGTTTCTGCTTAAAGAGGAATAAATTTCCCGTATCTGAAACCTGCTCGGGAGACACGAGGGGAGTCTGCCAGCCTGGAGCCCCTGCAGAGGCCAGGAGAGAAGGCAGACCGGGTCCCAGCCCAGGCTGGCCACCAGAGGCAGTATCTTCTGCTCAGTGGCAGAACAAACATCGCTGGGGAGCAGCAACTCCACAATTCCCCAGCAGGAAGGACGTGGAGCTGTGAGAACCCCATGAGTCAATGGCGAGGTCACAGCGACTCTGGGTGGGGTTGTTCTTTCTCGCCCCTGCAACAGCATCCACGAAGTGGATGAATTTCTCCATTGTCTTGTTTTTAACTTTGCATTCTGGCCTCATTTATTTCTAATTGTTTTCTAAGCCTCTAAAAGGAAATACTGTTTTCTTTTTAGACCTGCTTACATTTAAATCCGCTTAACTTTCTGTCTGCAGCCTGCTTCTCCTTGAAACAGCCCCATGCTCCCTGTGGAACTAGCACACCTGTTATCAAGTTGGGAGGCACTGGGGCCGTCTCGAAAGACTTGCCCCTCGTTGTTCAGGCAGGCTGTTTGTGGGAACTTATTTTTGTGGGTCTGTTTCTTCTTTGTTCAGCTGGCTGCTTTCTTATCCAATTGGTTGAGTATACGAGAGAATATCTCCAGAATCTGCACAGGATATTTTGGGCCAAATAAGGACAGGCGTTCAGGGTAGTTGACGGTTTGCTGGTAACAGTGGGAAAGATCACCCTTTATGAAGCACATGCCCAGAACCCCACGTGTCAGCCCATTTCATAATGCTCAAGGCTCCGCTGGGTATGCGTTATCACCCCACTTTATAGAGTAGGAAACTGAGGCCCAGAGACATAAGGTAACTTGTTCAAGTCACAAGCAACGACAAAACTAGGGCTCAAACTCAGGCCTCAGCCCCAGGGAAAGCCTCACGCAGTCAGCACTTCTCACCTCACCTCTCTGATTCCCATAACCATCCCAACGCCATCTGTTGGATTCTAGGACGTGCATCCTTCTTTAAAAATGCAGATATTTTCATAAGGAAACAAAAAATTACACAAATACCTTTTTCTGCAATTTTTTCAAACTACATATTACGTTGACTGATTATTTCTTTATGGAATGAATGAGTATTCATTCCATGACTTCTGGGGCCAGAGAAAGAGACCTCTCTGCAACCCTGGCAGGATGTCGTTCTTAAACACATAAGCAATTTGAAACTCCACAATAAGTTGAGGCTTATTAGGTGGTTGTGGTTACTCTTACAAACGCACGTTAAACAGAGAGCTGGACAGCATCAAGAAGAGGCTTTCAGTCCACGACAACAGCGTCTCCATGCTCCCAGAGCAAATAGCCATCAAATTCCTTGTCAGGTCCAAGTTCATAAATGGATAAACCAATGCTTGTACTTCTGTAGCATCACCTAGCAGACCGCTTGTTTGCAATAACACCTGTTGAGCCTTTTAGGATTTGAGTCTGTGGCACTTACTGAAGCATAGATTGCTGACTTTCCTTGAATTTTGCCTAAGGACTTGGCCGAATACAAGTGTAACATCTTTAAGGAAGGCTGAATTGAGACAGAAAGGCCATAATTTTTCTCCAGGTGGAAATGGAGATTTACCATTTAAACAATTGCCTAAATGTTGCTGTTGAGGTTTTATAAAGACTCACAGGGTTAAAAAAAAAAAAAAGCTAGTCCATGGATTCTGTACCAGTTATTATGTTTATCTTGGGTAAATTACCAACCCGTGAGTCATGCGTCTACATCGCCCTGCCCAGGGTCAAGAGAAGCATCACTCATAAGATGGATCTGGAAGAAGCTTTTCATGGTGCTCATTTGCCAGGGGGCGGGGGGAATTCCAATGATAAACTCAGTGGGAAATTCGCCTTCTTACAACCAAATCCTTTCTGTTATTTCTAAAACGAAAACCATGATTCTGTCAAAATGTCATATAGCCTGACTAGCAAGATCAACCCAAGATAGAAATAATTGGGTCGCTGGTCTTCTCAACAGAAAGCAAAAGAATCTATGGAAACAAGGATGCTATTGGTTGGAGGTGACTATTTCCAAGTTGGGGGCAGGGAATAATATACAATTTTGACCTGTAACTGTCCTTTAAGGAGTCAGATTGTCAGGTTTTCAATGACTGTACTTTCAAATTGTTATCAAGGTTCCATCATAGAAAAAGGAAGGAAATGTTTGAATAAAATGATGGTCTCAAAACGAAACTCCAAATTTTGGTTGCTTCAATGTGTCACATCTCATGAACGGTATTTGGAAAGACGGTGGATGGCTCTTTAATGCCTTACAAAGGGCTATAAATTTCTTCCATCAGCTTACAGTAAAAGGAAGATCAGAATTGGTTTTCCTTCAAAAATTCCCCATTCAGAACAACCTATCTTTTCCACAGATTTTTGTGCACACTCACACACAACTCGGACAAACAAGCTGAGCCTTCGGGCACTGCTGTATTCCTGAATATGCCAAAGGGACCCACAGACAAAAAGGGTGCCAGCATATACGGGTCTTTCTGTAATTTAGTGATGCACCTAGTAGGATTGGACGTTTTCGCGGGGGGGGAGCAGGTTGTATTTAAAACGTTTTAGGATATCTTTTAAACAAATTAGACAGGGGCCGGCCCCGCAGCCAAGTGGTTAAGTTCTCGCGCTCTGGTTCGGTGGCCCAGGGTTTCGCCGGTTTGGATCCTGGGCGCAGCCATGGCACCGCTCATCAGGCCATGTTGAGGCAGCGTCCCACACAGCAGACCCAGAAGGACCTACAACTAGAATACACAACTATGTACTGGGGGTCTTTGGGGGGAAGACAGAAAAAAAAAAAGAAGAAGATTGGCAACAGGTGTTAGCTTAGGCACCAATTTAAAAAAAAAAAAAAATTAGGTCCAAAAGCCATAGAATTTCATTTTTGCCATCCCTAGAGACTCTTACATTCTTAAGAGTGTAATGTTAATTAATGTTCTATTTGTACTGGGTTGAATAATGTCCCCCCAAAATTCACTTTTATCTGGACCTTCAAAATGTGTCCTTGTTTGGAAGTGGGGTCTTTGCAGATGTGACTAGCTGAGACGAGGTTCCATTGGATTCGACTGGGTCCTTCTAAACAGATGCGTGAGTGGGAAACTCAGCTCTCCTCCTGTGAGTCTCTCCCTTCCTCTCGCACCACTACCACACTCACAATACTTCTGACGCCAGGTGTGTAGGGTTTTTCCCACACCAAGCGATTCTCTGAGACACTGGCCGGGTGTCCTACAATTCAATTCAATTCTGACACTAACCAGGGATAGCACAGACCCTCCAGGTTAAAGGCTCAGTCCCACGAGAGTGTCCCCCACTTCAGATGCCAATCGAAAGTAGCGGGTCTCCAGGTTGCCCACAACTCCTGTCCAACTTGGCTACAAATCAGAGGTTCCCACAGCCCCTCCTTGGAGTTGATTATTTGCTAGAACAGCTCTCAGAACTCAAGGAAACTTACGTACATTTACCAATTTATTATATACTAAAGGAGGTGATAAAGGATACAGACGAACAGCCAGATGAAGAGACACAGAGGCCGAGGGCGGGGAGGGCGCCGAGCGCAGGAGCTTCTCTTCCCATGGAGTTGGGGTGCGTCATCTTCCCGGTATGTGGATGTGATCATGCCTACGTGAGGAAGCCTCCATAAAAATCCCAGCAATATGGGGTTTGGAGAGCTTCCAGGTTGGAGAAACAGCCCCGTCCTCGAGCCCACCCAGAGACGCCTCATTAGAACAAAAGACATTCCTATCACTCAGGAAATTCCAAGGCATTTAGGAGCTCAGCGTCAGACCTAGGGTCAAAGACAAAATATTAGAACAAAAGATGCTCCTACTGTGCCCTTATCGTTTAGGAAATTCCAAGGGTTTTAGGAGCTCTGTGCCAGGAACCAGGGGCAGAGACCAATATACATATTTTCTGTTATCTCTCAAGGAGACAGACACAGAAACACAAAGGGAAGAGGCCACATGAAGACCGAGGCCGAGCCTGGAGGATGAGAAACTATAAGCAGAGGAATGCCAAGCATTGCTGGAAACCACCAGAACCTGGGAAAAGGCAGGAGGGATCCTCTCCTCGAGCCTTCAGAGGGAACACGGCCCTGCTGGCATGTTAACGTCAGACTGCTGGCCTCCAGAACCGTAAGAGAATAAATTTCTGTTCTTCTAAGCTACCCGGTTTGTGGTCGTTGGTCCCAGCAGCCACAGGAAACTAAGACATTGTTGAAACATGTCTTTTAGTGAGGGGACTTACCCCATTCCCATATTTGGAGAAAGAAACGGAATAGTATGGGATGACCAAAACCATCTGAAGCTTTGGCAGTGGGTGGCATCTTTGGTTGCATATTAGAATCTCCTGGGAACTTAAAAAAATCCCACTGCCCAAGCTGTACCCCAGTCCAGTTACATCAGGAACTCTGGAGGTGGGACCGAAACCTCAGCATTTGTTAAGGCTCCCTGGGTAATGCCAACGTGCAGCTACGGTCACAAGAGGCACTGATGTACCGGGTGTTGCAGCAGCGCAGTTTCTAGCAAAGCCACAGGCATCAGAGGTAGTCTGTCTTGTTTAATTTCTCGCTTTGCTGCCTACCAGCTGTGTCCTCAGGCAAGTCATTTAATTTACCTGATATTTACTTTTTCAAGTTGAAAACGGGATTGTGAAGATTAATCATTCTAAGTATGTAAAATATCAAAAAACACCCGGCTCAGGGTAGACATCTAATAAACGACACGTTCCTGTCATTCTCCCAACATAGAGAGGGAGGTAATTTAGTAGGATGCGTAGGAATCCAGGCTCTGGACCAAGACTGTGGGCAATCAAATTCTGACTCCACCGCTTCTCGCTGTAAAACCAAGGGCACTTCTTCATGCCCAGTTTCCTTATCTATGAAATGGGCCTCGGAGAGTCATTATGGAGTTTACGTGGGATAATAAGATAATTTGATCCAGCTAAAGCGCTTAAAACGGTACCTGGCACATTTCAGCATTCAATAAATGTTAGCTCATATTATCTGATAACACGCTGCACACCTCCCTCTGGATAGTATGGAAGCTCTCAATCTGAAGCCATGTGATACGTCTGAACGAGCTGGGTTAGACCAGGAGTCAAGAGTCTTGAGCCCTGGGCTCAGCTGAGACTCCACGAAGCTTCAGGACCCAAGACAAGTCACTTTTCCCTGTTCTCCATTCCAGGGCTCAATTTGTAAAAGGAAGGATTTAATAAGCTGATCCCCATGGGACCTTCTAGCGTGAAAGATTCTGATCGTCTGAATATTATGAAGCGATACATGGAATTTGGGGTGGTTTTGGCAAACAATCCCAATGTTGCTATGGCATTTTGAGGTCAGGATTCACAACAATCTGGCACTGATAGAAAAAGGATCAAATTCCATTTTATTGTAGCAAAAACATTTTTCAAGATGTTTCAGGCCACAGGCTCTCAAGTCCATCATGCGACTGCTGATCAGAGCTGGAGAGAAGGCATCAGCCTCACTGCACTAAAGTTTAAACCCTAAGAAATAGCCTTACATGGGAACAGAAATCCATACAGTCTCTCTAGTGGGTAATACGTACCAGGAATCTAAAAAATACCCAGCAGTTACATTTCTAGGAACCTGTCCTCAGGAAACACAATTAGAGTCTGCTTTTCTCCCGCCTTTAGGATCGACTGGACAATCTGGTCAGCTCATTGAAAACTCAGTGAAATAGGAAAATCACAAACAGTGGTAAAAGTAAACTATAAAGGCTTTATTATGTTCTAATATAAAATGCAAATTCATTCATCAATCTTACCACAAAGGACCAAGGCCTTTCTCAGAGTTTTGATCCCTGATTAGAAGTCTGTGACACCTTTCTCGCACAAACCACACCTACATAACTCATGTTCTTAATTCTGAGGTGGGGCACAAACTTAAGGAGATTTAGGTATCAGGATGAAAATAAAGTCTTTCTATAGATTTACAATTCTTTTTCTCGAATTGTTAACAGTTGTCTTGCCCATAACCCTACTTTATAGCAATCTTATTATCACTTCACTTCATTGAGTCTCCTCAAAGCATTCAAGTTCATTTTCATCATTTTTACAGAAACAACCACCTTTTTTCTTTTTTCACTCATATTTCATAGGTTAGTAGTCCAATCAACTAAGTCACAATAGCAAGTACCACAAACAGGTTTGGGAACACAACTAGCTCTTGGTAAGCGTTCATCCCAAAAAGTGGGAGCAGAAGAAAAGGGAAAGTTCCCCACACAGGCAGCATGCAGAAGGTATAGAAAACATCGGTTAATCCAGCCAATCAATTAAGTAGAGGTGTGGTTGGAGATGTCTCCTATGCTCAGATATATACCAGAGATTTATGTACAAAGTTGTTTATTGGAATAGTAACCGATACAGGCAAAAAATATGGAAATGAAATCTATCCATATGATGAATATATATATATATACATATATACACACAATACATATATGGATATAGATACACATATAGTGAAATGATATATAGATATTAAAACTATATTTTAAAACTATTTTTTCATATGTAAAATGCCCATGGCATTATCATAATACTTGTTCACTCAATAAAGACTTAATAAGAAATAGAACATTTTCTAAATTTTGAAGCAAAATTTATACTCAGTAACTTTCTTATAAAATTAAAAGTAGGCCAGGACTGAGATAAATGAGACTGATGTCACCTTGAGTTCTTCTTTTATTTTGACCTTGATTTATTTGGAGCGTAGGTGTTGTTTTTAAGAACAATCATATGTCTTGTAGGTTGTCTAAAAATAAAATGCATTTCACCTCAATAAAAGAGGGAGAGCTTTTTCTTTGTAGTATGGCCAAGGAGGTTTCCCCAGACCCAACCCTCTGCAGACAATAACTATCAACTCTGAATGAAAAGATGATACAACACTTTTGTTCACTGGAGAAAGAACAAAAGGCAGGCAAACTCTAGAGGAAGTCGACATTTGGAAGGAAAACAAATGGCATGAAATTAAATTCCCATTTTTAGAGCTTTTAGCCTGAAGTCAATTCAAAACTGTCACCACAGAAGTGGCTAAATGTCTGAAAGAAACCCCAGTTTTTCTGGCCCGAAGAACAAAAGGACAGAGTTCAGGGCAACCAGAGTCACTGGAGAGCGAGGGGGTGATTCTGAGAAAGACAGAACCGGACAAGGGGCACCCCAAATTCTCTAGGTGACACCTGAACCAGATACGTGGTGAGAGGCGGATGCAAAGCAGCTTAGTGAAAGATGAAGAACTGAACCAAAATGTGAGCTATTCTAAGAGAAAGAGTTCGCAGTTTAAGTGCAATCAAGTTAATAGTCTGCTTTTTAAAGAAAATCAACATTCTTCAGAGAAATATAACAGAATCCAGATGACATTCACAAAGTCCAGGATACAATCCAAAATTATGCAACCCAGAAGAAACAAGAAAATGTGATCTATCTTCAAAAGAAAAAATACTAGATGGAGATCAATTCCAAAACAACCTAAATGTTGAAATTATAAGACAAGGATTTAAAAGCAAGGACAGAATAAAAATAGTCTCTCCGTGCATGTAAAGACAGGAAATGTCAGCAGATCAATAGAAACGATAAAACATAATTAAACGGAAATTCTGGAGCATCAAAGACAATACATGAAATAAAAATTCCCTATATATGCTCAACAGCATAATGGATATGAGAGAGAGAAGAGTCAGTGAGCTTGAAATAGGCCAATAGAAATTATCCAGTCTGAGAAATATAAAGAAAAAAGATTAGAAAAAAATAAACAGAGCCTCAGGAGCCTGTGGGACAATACAAAGAAGTCAACCATAAATGTAACTGGTGGAATGAGGAGGAAGAGAGATTAGGACAGAAAACATTTAAAAAAATAATAGCCAAAATGTTCCCGAATTTGATGAAAGATGTAAATTTACAGATAAGAAGATCAGAGAACCTCAAGCAGAAAAACTACAGAGAAAAGCACACACAGGCACCCATAGTCAAGAGATAAAGAGAAAATCATGAAAACAACCAGAGAAAAATTAAACACTACATACAGAAGGACAACAATTCAAATGACCTTTAGTTTATTATTATAGAAGGCCAGAATACACTAGAACAACATCTTTAAAGTTCTAAATAAAAAAATATAAAAACATGTTAACTCAGAATTCTATGTCCAGTGAGTATATCCTTCAAGAATAAAGACAAGATAAAAACTATTTCAGATAAAATATAACTGAAAATTCACCGACAGCAGATCTGCGCTAAGAAATGCTAAAGGAAGTTCTTCATTCTGAAGGAAAATGATACCCTGCGGAAATTCACATCTTCTGGGAAAATAAAGCTATTGGAAATGAATATGTGAACTATCTGGATAACTATAAAAAAACTATTTTCTTAATTTGTTTAAAAATACTTACAACTATTTAAGTGAAAATTATAGCATCGTCTGGATGGATTTATAATGCAGATTTAATACATATAATAACTATAGCATCAAGGGAAGGGGGGTAAATGAATTAACGCAGTTGCAAAGCTTCTGCAATTTACATGAGCCGCAACACTAAGCAGACTACGATAAGTTAAGTTATTAACAATAATGTACATCGTAATATTTAGAGAAACCACTAAAAATGCAAAAATGAACAAAAAACATATGGGACAAGTAGAAAACAAACAGTAAAATGGTAAACCAAAATCCAATTATATAAAAAAATACATTAAATGTTAATTGACTAAATACTCTGATTAAAGGCATAGATCATAAGAATGGCTTCAAAAACAAAAAAGGTGGACCCAACTATATACTGTCTAAAAGAGAGGTACATTTTTAAACGTAAATATACAGATAAGTTAAATGCAAATGAGTATAAAAATATATACATCACAAAAACAGTAACCACAAGAAGGCTGGAGCGACTATACTAATATTAGATAAGAACTGCAAGAGTGGAGTACTGACAGCGATAAGGAGGGATATTTCATAATGATAAAAGTACAAATTCATCATAACAGCACAGTAATCCATAAATGTGTATACACCTACCAGCAGATTTTCAAGTATATAAGGCAAATATTGACAGAATAAAAGAAAGAAATAGACAATTCCACAATCATAGTTGGAGATTTTAACACTCCTCACTCAACTACCAATAAAACAACTAAACAAAAAAAAATTAGTTAAGATGTAGATGATTTGAACAATACTATCAACTACGTTGACCTAACGGATGTTTATAGAATGCTACACCCCAAACTGGGAGCATATACTTTCCTTTCAAATGCACATGATACATTCATCAAGATATAAAACAAGTCTCGCTAGAATCATACAAAGTATGATCTCTGACCACAATGGAAATCAATAACAATGAAATATCTAGAAAATCCCAAATATTTGAAAATTAAACAGCACATTTCTAAATAACGCATGGGTCAAAGAACAAGTCACAAGAAAATTAGAAAACATTTAAACTGAATGATAATGGAAATACACATCAAAATTTGTGGAATTGACCTACTCCAGGGCTTAGAGGTAATTTAATAGTTTGCATACTTATGTTTGAAATAAGAAAGATCTAAAATCAGTGATCCAAGGTTCCAGCTTTAGACACTAGGAAAAAGGGAGTAAATGAAACCCAAAGTAAGTAGACAGAAGGAAATAGTAAATGCAAGAACAGAAATCAAGGCAATGCGAAGCAAAAAGGACAGAAAAGTCAATGTAACCAAAAGCTTGTTCTTTGAAAGATAAATATGATCACTACACCTCTAGTTATTCTGATCAAGAAAACAAGGAGAGAAGGCACAAATTAAACAGTGTCAAGAACGAGACAGGGGACATCACTAAAGATCCTACAGATATTAAAGACTATGACAACTTTAAATGAACAAATTTGACAGTTCAGTTGAAATGAAAAAATTCTTTAGAACAGAATATCTCAAGTCACATATCTATGAAAGAAATTAATTCCTTTTAATCAAAAACATGCCCACGAAGAAAATTGCAGACCCAGATAGTTTCACTAGTTCACTCCACCAACGTTTCCTGAAGTAATAGTACCAACCACATGTAACTCTTTCTGATAATTAAAAAGGAAGAAACACTTTCCAGCTTGTTTTATGAGGCTACTGAAACTCTAAAATCAAAATCTGACAGAGACATTACAAAATAAAATTATGGACCAGTATCACTCATCAATGTACACGCAAAGTTCCCTAACAAAATATTAGGGAAAATAAATAGAATACAGCAAGATATAAAAAGGATAGTATATCATAATCACGTAGGGGTTATTCCAGAAATTCAAGGCTAAATTAACATTCAAAAATCAATCAGGGCACCGGCCCCAGGGCTGAGTGGTTAAGTTCATGGGCTCCACTTTGGTGGTCCAGGGTTCACCAGTTCAGATCTTACACACAGACCTACATACTGCTCATCAAGCCATGCTGTGGCGGCATCCCACACAGAAGAACTAGAACAACCTACAACTGGCATCTACAACTGTGTCCTGGGGATTTGGGGAGGAAAAAAAAGATGAAGATTGGCAACAGATGTGAGCTCAGGGCCAATCTTCCTCACCAAAAAGCGTACTTTAAAAAAATATATCAATCAATGCAATTCATAATATTAACAGACTAAAAGAGATAAGCCAAATGATCATTTCAATAAATGCCTAAAAAGCATTTAACAAAACTCAAATTTTATTCACAATAAAAACTGGAAATAATATCTTACGTACAGCTAATATTGTATTTAATAATGAAGAACTGAAATTTTTCCCACTAAGTTTGGGAACAAAGCAAGGATGCCCATTATCACCATTCTTATTCAACACACTGAAGGTTCCAGCCAGTACAATAAGCCAATAAAAATAAAGAAAGAATTAAATAAATAAATGTCATCCAGATTGGAAAGGAAGAAGTAAAACTCTCTATTTTCAGATGACACGATTATTTACACAGAAAATCTGAAGAATGAAGAAAACAACTACTAGAACTAATTAGTGAATTTAGCAGGGCCAGGGGATAGAAGGTAAAATACGCAAAAGTAATTGCAGCCAACAATTGAAAAATACTTTAAAAAATAATACCACTTACAATACCATCAAAAAAACATAGAATACATAAGAATAAATCTAGTAAAATATATGCAAGACCAGTACACAAAAACTACAAAATATTTTGAGAGAAATTAAAGAAGCAACACATAAGTGGAGAGATAGACCACAATACTTGATCAGATGGCTAACCATTACTAAAATGTCACTTGTGCGCAAATCACTCTCTAGATTCATTGCAATGTCAGTTATAATGGTAGTGCCTTTTTTGGTAGAAATTGACCAGCTTATTCTAAAATTTATATGGAAACGCAAAGGACCTACAACTGCACTGCACATTACGTGGCTACTTAAATTTATATTTATATTAATTAAAATTAAATAGGGGCCGGCCCCGTGGCCGAGTGGTTAAGTTCACGCTCTCTGCTTCAGCGGCCCGGGGTTTGCTGGTTCAGATCCTGGGCACGGACATGGCACCACTCGTCACGCCATGCTGAGGCGGCATCCTGCACGGCACAACCAGAAGGACCCACAACTAAAATATACAACTATGTACAGGGGCCTTCAGGGAGAAAAGAAGATTGAAAAAAGAAGATTGGCAACAGTTGTTAGCGCAGGTGCCAGTCTTTAACAACAACAACAAAAAACTAAATAAAGTTGAAAATTCAGTTCCTCAGTCGCCCTAACCACATTTCAAGGGCTAAATAGTCACATGTTACCAGTGGTTACTTTTCTTAAACAGCCCAGATACCTATTTTTATCACTGCAGAAAGTTCTATTAAATAGCACTGACCTTGAATATCCAAAGCAGCCTTGAAAAAAAAAATGAAATTAGAGACCTTACACTACCTGACTTCAAAACTTAATATAAAGCTGCAATAATCCAGAAATTGTGGGGGGCAGCCTGGTGGTGCAGTGGTTAATTAAGTTCATGCGCTCCGCTTTGGTGGCCTGGGGTTCACCGGTTCAGATCCCGGGTGCGGACATGGCACCACTCATCAAGCCATCCTATGGCAGGCGTCCCACATATAAAGTAGAGGAAGATGGGCACAGATGTTAGCTCAGGGCCAGTCTTCCTCAGCAAAAAGAGGAGGATTGGAGGCAGAAGTTAGCTCAGAGCTAATCTTCCTCAAAAAAAAAAAATAATAATAATCCAGAAATTGTGGTATTCACATAGGAAAACATAGGCAAATACGTTCATGACTTGAGGATAGGCAAAAGTTTCTTTAACAAGTTACATAAAGCAATAACCATAAAAGAAAACATTGAAAAATTAGACTTCATGAAAATTAAATGTTTCGCTCATCACAAGATATCACAAGGGAGGTCAGCCCAGTGGCATAGCAGTTAAGTTCACACACTCTGCTTCGGCGCCCAGGGTTTGCAAATTCAGATCCTAGGTGTGGACATACACACCTCTCATCAAGCCATGCTATGGCGGCATCCCATATACAAAATAGAGGAAGATTGGCACAGATGTTAGCTCAGGGCCAATCTTCCTCACACACACACAAAAGACATCATAAGGAAAATTAATAGGCAAGCCACCGTATGAGAGAAAATATTTGCAAAACAAATGTCTTGCACAGGACTGGTATCCATAATATGTAAAGAACTCCTACAACTCAACAATTATAATAAAAGCATAAACAACCTCTTTCCTCAAAAGAGAGGGGGCGGGGCAAAGCTTTTAAGAAGAGACTTTCCAAAAGAAGACAGGCAAATGTCCAGTAAGCATAAGAAAGTACTCAGCATCATGAGAAATCAGGAAAATGCAAATTAAAACTACAATGATAGACCGCTACATATCTATTAGAATAGCCAAAATTAAAAAGAAGGAAAACTTCAAATATTGGTGAGGACACAGCTGGAACTCTCATCCATTGCTGGTGATGTGCGATGGGACAGCCACTTTGGGAAAATACCTGGAAGTTTCTTATAAAACTAATCATACACCTATCCTGTGACTCAGCAATTCCACAACTAGGTATTTACCTAAGGGAAATGAAAACACATATTTGTTCACAAAAGACTTATGCAAAAAAAATGTTTACAGCAGGTTTATTCATAATAGCCTAAACTAGAAACTGGCCCTGTGTTCCATTAACAGAAAAATAGCTCAACCAACTGTGATGTACTCATGTCACAGAGTAACAGTCCACAACAAAAAGGACCAACTCCTGGGATATACAACAAGAGGAGACGAACTGCAAAAATATTATGCTGAGTGAAAGAAGCCAAATAAACAAGCAAAGGAGTACACACAGTAGATTCCATTTATATGAAATTGTAGAACAGGCATAACTAATCTATAGTGTGGAAACTCCCAGGTTCTGGTTTGATTGAGAGGGTCTGTGAGGTATGTCCTCTCGAAAGATCCTTTTGTTTGACTGGATAATCTGACCTTTTGATCTTTCAGGTTTTAGTAAAAGGTTGTACAGTCACCCCCTCAGATTTTTCTCTAGACCCCACTGTCTTAATTCGAGCACCTGTTGTCACCCGGAAAAGCTTAGAATTTTCAAAATGGCCCAATCCTACTTCCTCTTTGTTCGAGTTCCTCCATCAATTCCTCTCTCTCTTCTCACATTTTACTGTAAACAGCCAGAAGAAACCAGGGGATACCTTCAATACTTTGCTTGCAATTTTCCTTGGCTATGTAACCAAGTTTGTCACCAACAAGTCCTGCTTCCGCGTCACCACGGGAGACACCTCTTAACTTTCTGCCACTGCCTGTGCAGGACCCTCCCTCCCTCCACTTTCCAAATACACATTTCTCACCAGCAGTGTCTCTAAGTCCGGGCTTATGTTAACAACAGTCTTGTCAGGAAGTCTTAGGTTTTCCCTATCATCCTTCTCTGCTCACTGAGGACTTCCAAAGCCACTCACATTTTTAGGAATCTGTTACAGCAGCACCCCACTTCCAGGTACCAATATCTGCATTAGTTTTCCATTGCTGTATGACAAACTTCCACAAACTTAGCAACTTGAAACAGCTACACTTATTATCTCACAGTTTCCGCAGCTCAGAAGTCCGAGCGTGACTTACCTGGAGCCTCTGTTCGGAGTCCAGCGAGACTGGGTTCTCACCTGGATGCTCCGCTGAGGAAGCAGCTACTTCTGAGTTCTTTCTCACTGTTCTTTCGAGAATTATTTCCTCGCAGCCGTGTGGCTGAGGGCCCAAGCTTTTTGCTAGCTCTTAGACGGAGCCCATCCTCAGATCCTAGATGCCACCCACAGTTCCTTACCACATGGCCTTCTCCACTATGATCACATTTCATCAAGCCCACAAGAAGTCTCTAGTTTCCATCTCCTGACAGGATGGAGTCTTAAATAACAAAGTCGTGGGAGTGACATCCTATCATCTTTGACAAATGCTGTTGGTTATAAGCAAGTTACACGGGATTCTGCAGGATGCCAACACCAGGTGAGCATTGTTGGGGGTCACCTAGTGTATATCCTCCACGCTCAGGGAAAAAACATTTAAAGTTTGGGCTTTTTACATCAAAATGAAAAGTAGACTGAATCCTAAATATGTGTGCTGAATTGTTGAAATGCGTCAATAAAATAAGTTGAGCAAGTATAGGAAAATGTTCATGGCAAAATCTAGGTTTGGTTATTACCTGTTCAGAGCATTCAGTGAAAAATTATTTCAATTTTGCTGTAATTTGAAATTTTTCATAATAAAATATTAGAAAAATAAATGCCTACTTATTAAAAAGAGCTTAGACATAGCAGTTATGATGGAGTAATAAGAACGAGTCGTATCTATTTCTTTATACTTCTCAGCATTTTCTAACTTTACTACAATAAGTATGAATTTCATGTATAATCGCGAGTTCAGAAAATTTATTTAGTTTATAAAGTAGCCAATGTATCAAGCCAAAGATCTTTCCAGCTCAGCACTGGGTCTCTAAAGGCGTCACTGTCTTCCCAGGCATCAGTTTCCAAGAGATCCGGAAGTGACCCCCAAACATTCTTGAATTTCCCCAATAGCCGGCTCTGGATTGATCATTCGTGAATTCGTCTAAACCCTCTGCATTCTCATGTTTTTAGAGCACACCATCTCTTGGGCACGGCAGTTGCGTGATAGCACCACAAGCTGGGTACCACTGTTCTTCTTGTTATAGGTCCTAAAACTCTCTCGGTCCTCCTCTCTGGTTCTAATATTTCTGAATTTGGTAAATAAGTCTGAGTCCACGCTAATCTTAGTGATTCAGATTCTACCCTAAAAACACGTACTCTGTAAAACGGGAGTGCCTGAGGCGAAAGAAACCACGTATCCAGTAGCACCTATTAGTGCCACGCTTTTGTAGGTCAATTAATTAGTCAGTACTATTTAAGCCATGTCAGACCACAGCCAATAAAAACAGCAGATGTTTCTGGAATGAAGTAACTGGTGTATACAGGCCTAGACATCATCTTGTTCATTTCTTTTTTTACAAGAGGAAACGGTTCTGTCCAGCCAAGCGCATTGTTAAGGCATTCATATTTAATAAGTGGGGCTGGCATGTGGAAGGACGTTCTGAGGCTACTTATTGGCTGGTAATGGATTATCTATGCTCCCGCCAAAATCATTGGATTTATAAGCATCAGTCACTTCCTCTGCGATAAGTCTGTGCTAGAGGCAAGGATTTAGAAAAGGAGAGAGAACAAATCCACAAAACCATTAGCAAGTGATACAATACAGTATACAACACGCTAAAACGACTAACCATTTAATTCAGCATTTGCTAAACTCGACACAGAACGCAAAAGTAAGATGTTACTCCTGCCGTAAAGACCTCATGCTGCCAAGCAGAACGGAGCTGAGAGGGAGGCCCTCGCTGTTTGCTCAACTGAGTCAGACTTAGAAATGTCGGTGAGTTTACGGAGACGGTAAGAATCATGGGGAAAGAAAGCTAAGATCCTTAAATGACAGGTTGGGTTTGCATTGGCAGAAGTAAAACAAAAGAATAGCCTTAACTATCATCTTTAATTTGAGGGTAAAACAGTAGCAACAACAATGATAATGTTTGAGGTTTTAACAATAACCTGGCTGCCCCTGGGCTGGAGAACAAACTCACTCTATAGCATGGGGTTTGGGGGGATAATGTCTCTTGGGGTATGGCACATATGATGAGGATAAAGGATAAACAAGTAAACCGTCAACAATGATTTCCGGACTTTCAACAGTGTTCTCAGTGAAAGTTTTATGGGCATTGTGGAAAACTGGGGGGAAATATTTCAATGACAATTTTGCAAACAATTTTGTTTGGGAGGTGCTATTTGAATTTTTAACAACCCTATTGACATAAAATGGACATACAATAAACTGCATACATTTAAACTCTACAATTTGTTAAGTTTTGAGAGAGAGAGATATACACATACCTGTGAAGCCATCACCACAACCAGGATAATAAAAATATTCATTACTCCCACCAGCAGAAGTTTCCTTGCATCCCTTTGTAACACCTCTGTGCCACCACCCCTCTCCCACCATCCTCAGGCGACCACTGATCTGTTTTCTGTCACTATAGAGTAGTTTGTGTTTTCTAGAATTTCATATGAATGAACTCATACTGTATGTTCCTATTAATCTGGCTTCTTTCACACATCTGAAATTCATCCATGTCATAGCACGTGTCAATAGTCCATTTCTCTTAATTGAGGAGTAGTACTCCATTGTATGGATATACCACAGTTTATCCATTCACCTGCAGATAGACATTTGGGTTGTTCCCAAATATTGGCAAATACAAATAAAGCTGCTATGAACCTGTGTATACAAGTATTTGTATGGACATATGTCCATGCATATGCCATTTCTCTTGAGGGGAGTGAAATGGCTGTCAAGCTGTTTTCTTTCCAAAGTGGCTTCCTCATTTTACAACTGCACTTGCAGTGGACAAGAGTTCCAGCTGCCCCACATCCTTGCCAACACTTGCTATGGTCAGTCTTTTTAATTTATCCATTCCGATGGGTATGCAGTGGGAGCTCATTATGTTTTTAATTTGCGATTCCCTAAGGACTAATGGTATTGGGCATCTTTTCATGCCCTTATTTGCCATCTGTTATGCCTTCTTTGGTAAAGTATCTGTTCAAAGTGTTTGCCTAATATTTAATTAGATTATTTGTGTTCTTATCACTGAGTTTTTAAAGTTCTTTATGTATTCTGGATGCATTTTTTATCAGATACGTGATTTACAAATATTTTCTCCAGCCCTCTGATTCCCCTAAGAATGTGTTTTGAAGAGCAGAAGTTTGTAATTTTGATAAAGTCCAATTTATCATTTTGTTCTTTTATGGATCACCCTTTTGTTGTTGTAGCTAAGAAAGCTTTCCCTAATCCAATGTCACAAAACTTTCTCCTATCTTTCTCCTACAAGTTCTGCAGCTTTAGTTTTATGATGAGGACTGGGAGCCACTATGAGCTAATTTTTTGTCAATGTTTGTATCAAAGTCCTAGCACCAATTGTTTAAAAAATTATCCTCTCTCCGCTGACTTGACTTTGAATATCTGTGGAGTTGTCCATAAATGTGTGGGTTTATTTCTAAACTTTATTCTGTTCTGCTGATGTATTTGTCTATTTTTAAGCCAATACTGCACTGCCTTCATTAATGTCATTTTATGATGGCTTGAAATCAAATAACGTTAATCTTCATTTTCAAAGCTGTTTGGGCTATGCTAGGCCCTTTTTATTTCTATAAAAATTTTAGAATCAGTTTGTCAACTGCTACAAAAGAACCTGCTGAGATTTTTTTTAATGAGATTGTGTTAAATCCATAAGGCCACTTTGGGAGAACTCACAAGTGAACAACGATGACTCTTCTGACCCACGGACAGTGTATGTCTCCATTTCTTTAGCTTTCCCTTGACGTCGCTCAGCAATGTTTGTAGTTTTCAGTGTACAGAACCTGCACATCTTTTGTCAAATTTATCTTTAACATATTTCATATTTTTGATGCTATTATAAAAGATATTTATAAATTTTGATTTATGATTTTGCATTGTTAATGCATAGAAATATGGTTGACTATTGTGTATGTATGTTGTATCCTACAGCCTTGCTGAACTAGCTTATTCTGGTAGCTTTTTTGTAGACCCCATCAGATTTTTAACATAGACAATCACCTCACTTATCAATAAGGTCTGTTACTTCTTCTTTTCAAAACCAGTTGCCTTTTATTTCTTTTTCCTGCCTGATTGCCCTGGCCAGCACCCCCAGTACAAGAATAGAAGTGGTGAGAGGACACATCCTTGTTTCATCCCTGATTCGAGAGTAAAAGCTTTCAGTCTTTGACATTAGCTGAAGGTTTTTTGCAGATGCCTTATGTCACCTTGAGGAAACCCCTGTAATTCCTAGTTTGCTGAGAGTTTTTATTAAGAATGGATGTTGGATTTTGTTAAATGCTTTTTGATGGGAGAGGAGGAGGGCATCCACTGAGGTGACTGTGCATTTTTTCTTTTTCATTTTGTTAATATAGTGTATTGCATTGGTTGATTTTCTAGTACAAAATCAACAATGCATCCCTGGGATAGACCACACACGATCATGATCTATTTTCCTTTTTGCATGTTGTTCGAACAATGTGCTAAACTTTTGTTTAGAATTTTTGCATCTATGTTCATGAAGGGTGTTGGTCTACAATTCTTTTTTTTTTGTAATGTCTTTGTCTTGTTTTCGTATCTGGGTAATACCAGCTTCAGAAAATTCGTTGGGAAGGATTCCCTCCTTTTTAATCTTTTAAGAGATGTTTTTATAAAATTGTTATTATTTCTTCCTTACATCTTTGGTAGAATTTACCAGGAAAGCCACTTCTGCTTGATTTTCTTTTTGGGAAGTACAAATTCAACTTCTGTAATAGATATAGGGCCGTTCAGGTTATTGGATCTCAAATAAGTGAGCATTGGCAATTCACGTCTTTCAAGGTATTTGTTCATTTCATCTAAGTTGTAAATTTATTGGCATAAAGTTTTTCACCTTATTCCCTTATTATATTATAAACAACTGTGCAATCTATCGTACACTTGCTTATGGTACACCTCGTCCATTTCTGATCTTCGTAACTTGTTCCTTCTCTCTTTTTTTCCTTGTCAGTCTGTATAGAGGTTTATCAGTTTTATTGATTTATTTAAGGAATCAGCTTTTGGTTTCATTGATTTTCTCTACCGCCTTTTTGGTTTTTTCTCTTTCATTGATTTCTACTCTGATCTTTTTTATTTCCTTTCTTCCACTTAATTTGAGTTCACTTTTCCCTTCTTTTTCATGTTAAGGTACATTTTGTTTTGTTTTATTTTTTGTAGGCAGTATATAGACGAATACTGCTTTTTTTATCTACTCTAACAATCTCTACCTTTTATCTGGGGTATTTTCACCATTTACATTTAATGTGAATATTGGTATGATTAGGTTTAAATCTATAAACTTGCTATTTGTTTTCTATTCATTTCATCTGTTCTTTGCTCTTTTTTTCTTCTTTTTTCTCATCTTTTGAATTAATTGTATATTTTTTGTAGTTCTATTTTATCTCTTTTGTTAGCTTATGAGCAATATGTCTTTGTTTTGATATTTTAGCAGTGACTTTAGGATTTATAGTATACATTTTTAACTTATCACTGTCTACCTTCAACAGATGCTTTATCACTTTGCATAAAGGATCTGAACCTTAAAATAGCACACTTCCATTTTTTCACTGCTGATATTTATGCTATTGTTGTCATGTGTTTTACTTTTATATTTGTTATAAAACTCACACTACATTATTATTTTTTAAAATACTCAACTATCTTTCATAGGGAGCTAAATAATAAGAAAGATGTCTTAAACACTTGCCCACATAGTCATCATTTCTGGAGCTATTCATTCCCATGTGTAATCCATATCTTCATAGAACATCAATGTCCTTCTGTCTGAAAGACTTCCTGTAACCTTTCTTACAGCGCAGGTCTACTGGTGATGAATTCTTTCAGCTTTTTAAAGAGTTTATATGTCTCTGTGTCTAGCATGTGACTCCATTCTATGCATAAACGCAAAGAGTTTGGGGAGATGCAGTTTTAATATAAAATTAATTCTCTAGGAATCAGACTGCTATATCAATGGAGGTAAAATATTAATTTTTTGTTTGTTTTTCTGAACTCAACCAAAACTGATCACCATTTCAGAAAGTCACATCATTGATATCCATACCTCTCATGGTGTCTTACTTTCCATCAAGGTAACAGTCTGCACTTGAAGCAGGTGAGTTCCTGGTGATTCTGGGTACATTCTCCTGCTTCATTGTGACTTCAAGTGTAGTGCTCTAGCAGTGCCATATTATTTATTATAAATTACTTTCCTATTATTTCCTTTTGTGTAATTAAGGTATTATATTTTTCTTTTTAATTATATGTGTGGTAGTTTATGTAACATGATTTTCAAAGAAAACAAAGAGTGTCAGTTTACTGTTGGTGCGTAACAAACTACCCCAAACTTAGTGGCTTAAAACAATAAGCCCTTCTTTGCTCACACTTCTGTGGGTTGGCAATCTGAGCAGAGCTCAGCTGGGGGGCTCACCCTGCTCCACGGCCGCTGGCTGAGTGCACTTTGCCTTTGGGATTAGTTAGCAGATCAGCCCGGAACTGGCTGGTCCCAGACGGCCACGTGTCTGGTTCTCCTTCATGTGGCCTTCCAGGTGGCTAGCTCAGGTGTCCTCACACGGTGACTTGGTTCCAAGAGGGAGAAGGTAGTAGCTGCAAAGCCTTTTGAGGCCTTTGCTCTGAAGTCAGGTGACATCACTTCCTATTGGGCACAGTGAATGACAAGGCCAGCCCTGACTCAAGACTGCACTTCCTGATGACAGAAGCAGCAACATCCCATTGCACAGGGAGTGTGTACACAGATGGGGGGAGTCTGTCGCCATATTTTGTAACTTATCACAGGGCATTACAAAATACGTCTTATAAAAAGGGACATCAGGTCTGATAGGATTGAGAACCACTGCCGTAAACAGCATTTTCCCATTTCACCCTTCTCCTAGCCGAAAGGACACACATCCTTTCTCAATCCTTCATGCAAAGAAATAAGAAAGAATCCCCTATTTACCCAAAAGAGCTTCACTTCCACAGACTGACGAGAACGGTCTGCTCTCCAGTCTGCTGAGTGACGGGACTGCGTTTGTCTGCAACAGTCACTGTTCTTCACTGAGCACTTCTTAAACCGGCAAAAAGAAACAATTACCTTTTTCTTGCTTTGTTTTGTTTTTCTAGAAATGGGCAAACCAGGACACTGATAGCCTATAGCGATTTTTCACGTAAGGGGTCTTCATTATTGGATGACCAGAAAATTAATTAGATAACGGACAAATTAATTAGATAAACGACACTTCTGTTGCACTAGGTGCTATAGAGGCTTGACCCTGAACTTCAACCGGCCGTGTCCCCCACGTCCTTCCTCTGGCATTAGAGACGGCAAGAGCCTGGCGCCCAGGACACGGCAGAGCCTGGTCAATGAACACGATGCATGGTCCAGTGGTGGAATCAACCAGTCTGGCCCGGGAAACCTTTGGACGGTGTGTGCTGTGCTCTGAACAGCTGTAGAACTTTGAACTTCTCCAAAAGGACAAACTGTCTGGACTCAGATTTTCCTGATACTCTTTCCTCACAACCACGGGTTACAGGACACAGAGCAAGAGTGGGTACAGATCACAGGGAAAGCCAGCAGATGTTTACGTGGAGGGCACGGAGCCTTGGCCATTTTAACTATGTCCAGGGTGGGAGGCCAGGCACGCCCAGAGTCAAGGGATTCTCTTCCCATTCAGGAGCGTTGCTCCCCAGCTGCTCTAACGTCAACAGTCATTTCTGTTCACATTCCCTTTCTAGTAGAAACCTCTCCTCGAATGCCTCTGCCTCCCATTAGGTCCTAGAGAGGCAAAAAGACCTCAAACGCACAGAGCCTGCAAAATATTTAACAAAGGTGAGTTCATGATCTGCAGTAACCTTAATGTTCCTGGCAACACTGCTGGCCAAGGGTGCGTGCCAACCAACCAGAGGCCCAGAGACAGCTGTCTTCGTCACCACGGGGATGTACCAAGAGACAGCCATCCCATTTTGGCTAAATTAGGGCTCAATCTATTCCAAGAAATGGGTCTGAAATCCCATCAAGCAACAGACAACAACTATGCTTTCTTGCCAGATTCCACATAAAAGGTGACATTTATGTGGGACTCATGTCACTTATGGCCTATTGAAAGTTGAAACAGTGGCAGCATATAATTATTTAAAAAGAAATAGGGAGACCCTGCTCCTCCCCACCCCCCAAGGAAACATACTCCAAATGCTTGGATCTTCCATTGGAATTAACTTAGGGAACAATTAGGCCTCGTTTCATACCCCAGGAGAGCTGGGACTTTTGTTATGAAATCGAGTTCCACACAGTGGGCATTGCTGGTGACCCGCCGGGACCCATTCCCCGGGTCAGGGAAACAGTCTCCCAGCTGCTGTGAGCTTGAGGTGCTCCTGGATGCCTCCTTCAGAGGGTTTCCTCCTGCCTTCACGCAGGAGCCACGCCCCTGAGGGGCAACGCCCCTCCCCCAGGCAGTCCAAAGATGGCCAACGCTGGGAGTCAGGAGCCCTCCCACTTGTTTTGAGTGAGACCAGCTTTGAGGTGCAATTCATGCTCACCTGTGGCAGGTGCTCCCCCGGGTGTTAAACAGAGTCATGCACCTGCCCCTAGTGCTGCTGGGTTTTCATGGACATACAGTGAACACGTTTACACTCCACTCAACCACGAGCGCTCTGGCGTTGAATGTTTGCTGACCATTCCCTACCACAGAGACTTTCCAGTTTTTTGACAATGATCCAAAATAAGAAATAAACACCCTATACATTGTGATGTAGTACACACAGGCGTGTGTGTGCGTGTGTACACATCTGAGACACACATTTCATGATATAATATTTACCTTTACTACTAATGTTTTCTATTTCATTTTTAAAATGTTGGTCATGACTCACTAAATTAATTTTACTCACCCACTAACGTGTGTGACACACAGTTTGGAAAACACTGCCCCGCCCTGCAACTCCTAGCAAAGTGCCTCACGTGTTAGAGGCACTCAATAAATATTGGACGAACCATTAAATGATTGACTGGTTGTGAGAACATCCAAGTAGCAGCCCGGAAGGGCCCTGATCTTCGGCTCTGGGTCTTTGGACCTTTCCAGTTGCTTAGACTTAATGGCAAATTACATGATTTACTTTCACAAATACCAAGGTCCCTCAAAGGAGCCCTGGCAGGGGGGAGAATTGATGCAAAGGTGCTCTTGGCATGTTTCCCCAAGCCCTTGGGCTCCCAAACAAATCCTGTAATTTTAGAAATATTTAAATGATTGACAACTTCAAGAGAACCAGCAATGACTGGAGATTAGCTCAAAGTGTCACCCCCAGAAAACAACTGCCAAGAAAGGCTAGAAATGAATAAAACAGGAAACATGAATGACAGCAGAAAAATGAAAAATAATAAAACTTTAAAACAACAAAGAAGGGTTTTTTTTAATACGTTTTATTTTATTTATTTATTTATTTTAAAGATTGGCACCTGAGCTAACAACTGTTGCCAATCTTTTTTTTTTCTGCTTTATCTCCCCAAACCCCCCCGTACATAGTTGTATATCATTAGTTGCAGGTCCTTCTGGTTGTGGGATGTGGGATGCCTCCTCAACATGGCCTGACGAGCAGTGCCACATCCACGCCCAGGATCCGAACCCTGGGCCTCCGCAGTGGAGCGCTCGAACTTAACCTCAGCAAAAAGAGGAGGATTGGCAGCAGATGTTAGCTCAGGGTTAATCTTCCTAAAAAAAAAAAAAAAAAAAAAAAATTTATGAGCCAGCCCTGATGGCCTAGTGGTTAAAGTTCGGTGCGCTCACCACTTCCACAGCCCAGGTTCAGTTGCCAGCTGCGGAGCCTCACTACTCGTCTGTCCGTTGCCATGCTGTGGCGGTGCCCCACAGAGAAGAACTAGAAGCACTTACAACTAGAATATACAACTAGGCACTGGGGCTTCGGGGAGGGGGGAAAAAAAGAAGATTGGTAACAGATGTTAGCTCAGGGCAAAGCTTTCCCAGCAAAAACATAAAATAACAGTTACACTCATCAGTACTTCAAAATTATGGTAGTGGTTAGATTTACCAGTAGATCTTATTTAAAATACCAATAAGGAAGCATTTATATTACTTTATCACAAGTTTGACTTTTAATTGTAACTTAATTTCAATAGAACACGTTTCCTTTGTAAGCCCATGTATTGTAGTTTATTCATTTAAAAACATCAGTCTGAGAAAGGTCCGTAGGCTTCACCGGACCACCAGATGCAGACCACCAAACCAGGCCATGGCACAGACAAGAGGAATTTGATGAAGGCCTCTGTATACTGAGCAGTTTGCGACACATTTCTTCTCATGTTCAACCACTTTATTTTTTAATTTTTAAAAATACTTACTTACCTACAGTCTTGTATTACAAAAATAATTTAATCCCATCATAAAAAGTGAAACAAT
Source organism: Equus quagga (assembly GCF_021613505.1). Taxonomy (NCBI): domain Eukaryota; kingdom Metazoa; phylum Chordata; class Mammalia; order Perissodactyla; family Equidae; genus Equus; species Equus quagga. The sequence continues at coordinate 41,766,047 of NC_060286.1, forward strand.
GCAAGGAAAGATTATACAACGGCAGATATAATCCCTTCCATGCCCCCGACTACTTCCCCCTGAAGAAACCCACCACATCTTTCTTGCTTCTGTAAACACTCAAGAGAGTTGATTTATTGCTTGCTTATACCAAAACAGAATCATTCTACACACATTATTCTGTCGTTTATATTTGTCACTTGACAATTGACGCTGTAACATAGACATTCCTACAAATCTTACAACACATTTTTCTAGTTTCTTTAGGCACATTTACATAAAATTTATGTGAATGAAATCATATCATGCACATCACGGTTTTTTACTGCAGCCTTTTTCTTTTTGTCTGCTGTCTCACCTCCCTGGCTCACGTTAATTATCACTATGTAACAAAATGACTCAGAATTTAGCAGCTTAAAACAACCATAAACTTTATTATCTTGGAGCTTCTGTTGGTCAGGAACTTGGGAGCACTTGGCTGGGTGGTTCTGGGTGGAGGGTTTCTCATAAGATCACAGTCGAGAGGTTGGGTGGGGCTGCCATTATCTGAAGGCCTGACTGGGGCTGGAAGTGCTGGTCCCAAGATGGCGCCTTCCGTGGCTGGCAAGCTGGTGATGGCTGCCGGCAGGAGGCCTGTGTTCCTCACTCCGTGGACGTTTCTATATGGCTGTTTGAGTGTCCTCACAACATGGCAGCTGGCTTCTCCAAAAACTGAGAGAGCCTGATGGAAGCTGCAATGTCTTCTCCCAGCTGGCCTCAAAAGTCATCTTCATTCTGCCATGTTCTAGTGCTTACCGGGTCAGCCCTAGTCACTGAGAGGAGAGACTGCACAAAGGCTGAACATCAGGGGGCAAGGCTCACTGGAGGCCTTCCTGGAGGTTGGCTATGACAGTTCTCAACCACCTCCTCCTACAGAGGCCACCTCTCCCAGATAACCCATGTTAACAACCTGGTGTGTGCCCTTCTGCATCTTGTTCCATGCTTATATGAACATATGCAAGGAGATCCATACAAGTACCTACGTAGACTACCATTGCCTCATGAGACAGATATTATTAGAATTAAAATTTTAAATATTTAATACAAATCTTCATAAAAACAATAAAATTTAAAATAAATATTTTTAAATATTTAAAAATAAAGAAACTGAAACTCTGATTCAAGATCATGTGCTAAAAAGTGGAGCTGCTGGGATTCGGACCCAAGGCCATCAGACTCCGAAGCCCACACTCTTCTCGCGACACTGAGCCCTGGACATCTCACTGTCTTGTCAGCATCCGTCTTGGTGACAGCCTTGAGTCCCCCTCCAGAGCACTGTCACTCATTCTGATTGCTCACGGAAGTGAAAGTGGTTAAGCGTTCTCCTCCGAGCCCTGTGCTCTCTGTTCCAAGCCCTTTGTGAACACCGGATGCCGCTGCCCACTCAACCTTGCCAGTGAACTTAATTTGCATCTGCTCTGAGCCTCAGTCCATCAGATTATTTCTTTTCCTAATTTTACAACGAAAATTTTTCTTTATGCTTTTGCTCTTGCAAACGCGAGAGAGATAAAGAGTCCACCAAAGCTATCTGCTTTCCACGGAGGAAATGGAATGCAGGAAGAGGGAGCGATTGAGCTGGAGTCATTCTGCCAATCTTTGTTTCCATTGTCTCCCCTGCTTCTCAAACTTCTGTTTCTAACCTTCATCACTGTTAGCAGGTCCAAAGTGTGCCGAAGTCCTTCAGGGATGCACCATGGGACAAGTGTTTGACAAACAGTAATAGAATACCAGACACACTGGGGATGCAAAGATGAGACAGGAAAAGTGTCTGTCCTCAAAGAGGGTGCAGTCAGTCCTGAAAGCTGGATACACACATCACGACAGAGTGTACAACACCACCGACGTGGATAAAGCACTATGGAGCAAGCACAGAGGAGAGAGGGCAGATCAGTTGCTAGTGGGTGGCATTTCCATCGTGGGTGAAGTCAGTAGTATTTCCCATAAGATGTTAGCAGGTGCCTATGAAAAAGGATTCCGTGGTCGCAGGGGATGAGAAAGTGCTGGGTGAAACTGAGGCAAGCAGCATTCTTGAGCTGGCCATGAAATCTTTCTCTCCTCCTCCCCAAGAAATATCTTATATTCCCTGGAACATGGTTTGGGAGTTGCTGAAACAGGGTAATCTAAGTTTTGTCCTGACCTCAGCAATTTGAAACATGCAACCAACAATGGCTGCATCTTGTTTTCTTCTCCTTAGGTCAGTAACGAGATACGAGACTTTTGTGTCTTGCCAGAATTCTTTATTTATTTACATTAAAAAAGAAAAAAAATAGTATAACCACCAACAAAGGTTTCCCTCTCTTTTGTACTAATATACTTGAGACTCAGCTTTTACCTTGCTGGAGGGAGAGCTTAATTACTTACAGGTTTTTCTAGAACAGTCCTCAGTTCAACCCTACCACAGTTTACACTACAACCCACATTACAGAACTCCACTGGCATTTGGCTCCTCGGTGTCCTTCTTTAGAGTGGTAACGCTGTGCTTTCAACGATATACACAGAAAAGTTTAGGAAATACCAACCATCTGAGACTGCATGGATCCGGCCATCGGCCCTTCTGCTCTGAAAATCGCAGGATGGATTTCACCCTCTCCCCAGCCCCGAAAGATGTCAGGAGTTCAGATTCCCACTCAAACGAATTGTGTGTGTGCTCACTCGGAAATCAGTGGCCAAACGGTGGACACTCGTAAGCGAATTCCCTTGGAAAACGGTGGCCTCTGGAAGAGGCCTTGGGAATGTGAAAGAAACTGGAAAAAACAGATTCTCACTCCCACAAGGAAACTTCAGGAAACAGAACATTTCTTTCCCAAATTGCTTTGAAATGATTAGCCAACAAATTCCAGTTTGTTCATAGTCTGTAAATGATCTCGCAGAGTCCAGAAAAGACAGACTTCTCTGGGCAACCTTTGCCCGTGCACAAACAATCGGGACCTGAAGCCTACCCGTGCTTAAGAAAGCCGCTCTGCAATGGCGCATGCGCATTCGACATTACCATGGTCCCAAGGGTGATGTCTTTAAGAGGGATGATCAGTTTAAAGAGGATTACATCCTGGCTCTCCCTCAACCTGCTCCCTCCCTCTCTATCAGGGAATCAGGACAGTCTGAGCCCCTGTGGAGACATTCTCCACCCCCAACCAGAGCCCCATCAGGGCCAGACTATCTTCTCAAAAGGGATGATGACCTTCCTCCTTGCGTCTGGATGAGCCTCAGAACCAGCGTTTCTAAAGAATACAAGAAATGACGGCGCCTCCCCCGCAGTAAAAACACTTTTATGGGTGACTAATCAGCAATAAGGTTGCAAATGACCTGCCTGCGAAATCGGCAGTGCCTGGGGATCTAAATTACTCTAATTTTTCTCCCCCCAAAATTAGGTATCATATTATAATTTCAAGTAATGCAAGAGCAATTTCTCCCTTCATTGGATACCAAGCTCAAGATGTTACAGGAAAAAGAAATAGCTTTTCCTGCTGATATGAGAAATTTAAAAGAGAGACAAGTGTGAGCAAACAAAAGCTGTCACATCAAATCCTGTGGGGAAAAAAATCTAGAAAAAATGCCAGAAACGCTCAAGTCTAAATAAAGTCATTTATTTGTTATTTTAACCCCTTCGCTGGCAGAGTTACTGGCAGAGGCCAGTTAATCCTCCACGGTTGGGATTTACTGAAGACAGCTCTCTTGTGCTCATAATAACTGTCGTCTTGTCATGTTTCTCCTGGTCTCTGGTCTCCTAAAGGGTTTCCCAACTCAGAGAGCTGTTGGTACTCTTCTGGTCCTAACTTCTCCGTGGGTAACATTTCTGCAGAAAATTCAAGCTTATCCACTTTCCACCAGAGTAAGCAAAGAAAGCAGACTGTGAGTTCCCAAAGGGCAGCAGCCACACACCGTTCATGTGCTTCTGGTGGATGGTAGGTATTCAGTAGAATGTGGTGGAAATCGTTTCTTGAATTTAGTTCCCCAGGCAGCTAACAGGCAACCCGAAGATACGACTCCAAGGCCAACTAGAAAAGTGGAGAAACAAATTGGATCTAGGGTTCGTCCCTTCTCCTCCTTGGTCAAATTCATAAGACTGTTTCCTATGTCAAGATTATGTGCTTTTATAAAAATTGCATAAGATAAGGTTGGTGAAAGAGCATTGCTAATGACGGTCCGTGGACATAGAGGGAAATAGTCCCAGGTAAAATATATCGACTGGGCGCTCACTCTGTGCACTACAGTGGACCCTGAGATGAGTAAGTCACAGCCTCTGTCCTCGAGAATCTACCCCCATCCGCCTCCTGCGCAATCCTCTGTCAACACAGTAAGGCTTCTGTCTGCAATAAATCACTTTGGCCATGGCTACCAGAACCTGTCAACTGAGAGAGTCCCACAGACTCAGCTCTCCCCGACGCTCCAAGGACTCGACATTCTCATTCTCCGCCTTTCTCCCAAGTCCCCATCCTACAGGTCCCTTCACCTTTCCCCAGTAGGAGTCCCACTGCCGTGAGCTGCCATGTACCTGTGGCTCCAAGAGGGGAGCCTGGGAGCTGTTCTGGGTCCTCGCCTCTTGCCCACGGCCAGTCCCAACTTCTCAGCATGGCCTACAAAGCCCCCGACGGTCATGAGGTCCCCCCACCTCTGCAGCCCTACACCCTTGAGCCCCTATGCGTCAAACATGCTCCTCATCTCTGCTCAGGCTGCTCCTTCCGGTGCTGGGCTCACAGCCACTGCACACTCCAGGGCACACCCTGTCTCCTGCTTCCCGGGGGTCCCACACCTGCATTTCTCTCCTGGGCTCCTCAGCACCATGCACCGCACTCATCCAGGTTTGTGCACCTGATCACCCTATAGCGACAAGTGCCTTGAGGCGGGGTAGGTCCTTAAAATGGGACTGACTGAGTGATGCTTAATCTGTCCACCAAAGGCAACTCCCTTGGGTTTTTAACAGGTAATATCAGCTTTCAAAAGGAGTCTGCTTAAATGAGGTGCTGTGATCCTCCAAGTTCTTCACCGTCAGGATGAATGTGCAGAGGTTCCATCCAGAATCACACACTCCTTGGCCTCATTTGACTGTTTCTCCATATTCCCCGCTTTCCCCCCATCCCTCTGCACCTTTATTTTAGGACTTTCTCGGTTGTTCCTCACCTCGTACGGATTGACTGTGAGTGGGAGAGAAGGTGCCTCATGGTGACCACCTGCTTCTCCAACGTGCTGCGTTCTCAGCATCGCAAGTGGCCCCAGACTCCTTCAAGTCAGTGCCGGAAGGAGCCAGCCCGCGAGCGCTCCCCCTGTGTGGGGCTCCAAGGTACGCGAGGGGAGTGCAGCCGTGTGTTCTCAGCCCAGACATTTTGATGTGGGTTCTGTGTGGGAGAGTAAAAGATGCACACACTCTCCACGAGTCTAGAATTTGTGGTCTGTGTTATCTCACAACTTCAGATTTGGAAGAGGTATTTTAATTTCTTATGAGTTGTGAATAATTATGTAATTCTGGCACCTTCTTAAAACTAAGATATTTCAAACTGACTCCCATAGCCTGGAGCTGACATCCTTCTGGGAACTTTGTTTTTCTCCTTTGGGTTTTGAGCCGAGGGTCTGCCAAACAAATTCTCTAGGCCGTTAAAACAGTTCACGATGGGGAGCCATCGTGTAGCCAACAGTAAAGGAAAATCTTTCTCCCCTCTCAATATTAATTCTCAAAAATGGCTCCTGAAACACAATTGCTGCTTGCGTTCACCAGTGCGCCCACTTTCCGATTTGTTTCCAAACCACTGCAGCCTTTAGGGCTGTGGAATCTCTCAAACGTGCTATTTTGGTCTTGTTTGTAAACTAGTCATGTGTTCTTTGAAATTCCTCCTTGGGTCTTTCTGATTCTTTTTCAGTTGTTTAAGAACCTAGGGGAAGGTTCGAGGAGATCACATCATCAAATGCCACTATGTTCTAAGTTCTCAATGGCCTATCAATGTGTTTGATTGATTGATTGATTGATTGATTTTTCTAAGATTGGCCCTGAGCTAACATCTGTTGCCCATCTTTCTCTCTCTCTCTCTCTTTTTTTTCTCCCCGAAGCCCCAGTACATAGTTGTACCTCCTAGTTGTAGGTCATTCTAGTTCTTCTATGTGGGACGCCGCCACAGCACGGCTTAATGAGCGGCGCATAGGTCCGTGCCCAGGATCCAAACCAGTGAACCCCGGGCCGAGAAGCAAAGCACGCTAACTTAACCACTGGGTCACGGGCCAGCCCCTACCAGTGTACTTTAAATTGTTTACCACAAGGTACTGCTCTATGAAATGCCTTCCATTCTAGATTCATCCTGTCAATCATTAAGTCAGTTGGTCATCAATATTTCTGAGCACGTACAACATCCCAGACTCTGTTCGGAGCACTGGGAATGCAGGGGGAACGGGCAGGTGAAGTCACGGATCCACGAGTGAGGTTTACACTCTAATATCACCCTTAGCTGACTTCATGACATTCACATGAGGAGGTGATCATTTCGTAAATACAGACAAGAGACTGTCAGTAGTTAGGTTATGCTTATCTTTTTTCTCAGGGCCTAAGTTTTTTTTCTCATATGTGTTTCAGATTCCTAGCTGGAGGAATATCAAAAGAATCTGAATATCACCATCTGGAAGTTATGCCATGGACTCCAGTGGGCAGGATTAGAGCTGGGTTTCTCTTCTTCCTCTAAAAGTATATTTCTTCTGCTTCGAAATGAGCACAAACACATCTGAGTTCCTAATGAGACTGATCCAGAGTCTAAAAGTCACTTATTCCTCACCTTCTCCCCTCCGCCTGCCCGGGTCCTTGGGGCTGTCTAGTGTCGAGGGACTCGGGTGGGGGGACGGGGCTCCCTTCGAGGATATTTGATCACCGCTGACTTCACTCAACCAGCAAATCAGACGTGCTGACATACACGAATGTCAGAAATGCAGTACCCTGCCCCTCGCTAAGCAGTCTGTTGGTCTGTCTGGGTCCCAGTTGTTTAATAAAGCTCCAGGGAGACATTCCAGCTTCAATGGCATGCAGCCACCAAGCAGAATCTCACTACTGTTACTACCCTTTACCAGCATTCCCATGCTGATGTTCAACTGGTTACTTTTGAAACTACTCGTTTTCTTAAGAAACGGAAGATTGTTATTTAAAAAGTTCACTTTTTACACCCCCAGTATATCACTTTTATATTTATCAGTCTCTTCATGTCCACCCAGAAATTTTCTTCTCTCTCAGTGTGGTTTTCTCTCCTCCTTGCAGCCCGTGAGCTCCTGAGAGAAGACTCTCTCAGTACCCGGTACTTGAGAGATACTCAGTAAACACAGAACGACCTTTAAAATTAAAATTGCATTAGCTATTAGTTAACAGTTTTCCTTGTACATGGAATCCATATTTATAACATAATATCAATTCTTTCTTAAAGTTTCACAGGACAGATTCAATTTGGAAACATCCTCGGGTTATCACGCTGTGGTGATTTTGTTCAAACTGGGTAAACGTTTCTAAATTCCTATGAGAGGCAGCCGATGACACAGGTCTGTTTCAAGCCGAATTCGAAACCCTTGCCACCGTGAAATTTGCCCAACGGGTCCTGTTCATACCCATTCGTATTTATGATTATATAGCTTGAATATAATAAGCTGTCACTGAAGACGACAGGTCCCCAGATGCCTCCTTCCTACCGCGAGGTAGCATCACACAGTCACGAAGACGCGGGCTCTGGAAGTCTGACGCCGGGTGTGACTCTTCGCTCGACGTTGGGTGAGGCATTTAGCCCCCCTGAGCTGCAATTTCCTCACCTGCAAGATGCAGATGATAAGAGTATCCATCTCTCCGGACTGATATTGGGAATAAATGCATCAGCACAGGCAAAGCCCTGAGAACAGAACCAGAGCCAGTCAGCAAGTGACTCAGGCGGGCTCAGTAAACCCCTGTAGCTACAAGACCACGTAACTGAAGACACAGGACCGCACAGGAGTTTAGGGCAAGGTCCTCTTTGGGGGAAAAAATATAAGCGGTTTTGGTACATTTTATAATAATGTATTACCCAATCCTTACTCAGAACTTCAAGGGAAAATGTCGTTTCATAAACAAGACACATCTAGCCTCTGTCTACATCAGCCACATGCACTCAAACAACTGATCATTAACCATGTTCTATACAAATAGGTTTATATTCGTGGACCCGATCCTCCCTATTTTTTACCAAGTCACCTTAAACATGTCATCAGAAAGGTTTGTAGTGGACAGATTTGAACCTAATTTTATAGCTTGAAAGTAAATTAATAGTATTTTTGTATTCACATTCTAAAATACTAGATATGTAAGGTATTTTAGTGCTGGGCCTATTCCAGTGTCGATAAACAAAGTTCCCTCAACATTTACAGTGTGATCCGGCTCTGGTATCCAGAATGAACTGGGTAGGGAATCATCTGGATTTTTTAAAAGTTTCTCAGGCCCTTATTAAGATAAGAAGTTGGCAGGGCCTTTATGTGGGGAAGCAATTCATGGAGTAAGTGGGCTCTCTCTTCTCTCCAACACAGAGACACGACGAGGTGGGAAAGCTCTTTGTGAAAAACAGTGTGCTCAGCAGAACAGATCTGGAGAGGGCAGGACTGGACAAAATCCGTTGGCTCACGTTACCACTGACTTATCTCACAGGTCCTATTGTGATTGCTGCCTCCAGCTTGTATAAAAGTAAACTGCTTCAGAAAGCAATTGCTTCTTTGGCAGCTGGGATGGTGTTATTATACCAAGTGGCATCTATCACGCCCCCCCCCATGTTGTAAATGGGCTCCTGCAGCTACTCTTGGTGACATTAGCTAATCTTCACACAGCAGAAGGAATGTGAGGTTCTGGAAGGTTCCACAGCTTGCCCAAGGCCCAGGGCTGAGCCAGATCTGCCCAAGGCCATCTTCTGCAGTCCATGTCCTTTTCCTTCCACCTTGCTCAGGCCTCCCTCTGTGACGGACCAGCCTAGACACCACCTTCTGGGAGCACCTGGGGAACTGGCCAACTCGGGGGCTCTGGCTGCCCTTTTCCACAAGGAGGAAGAGGAAGGAAGACTTCCTCCTACATCCCCAGTGGTGTCAGGGGAGACAGCCTCTGAGGTCGCCATTGCCCAAGCCCTTCCTCTCTCCTGCACTCCTGTAGGCGACAAACAGGCACACACTCACACACACTCATACACAAGAGCTGCTGATTCCAAGCTAAAGTTGGCTGTAGGGACCCTCTTTGGCTCCAGAGCAGACAAGGGGCTGATACCAGCCCTGCTGCTGTCATCTCACAGCTTGCAAAATGTATAAAATGGCCAGACACATTTAATACACACATACACACACACACACACACACACACCCAACAACCTAATAACTTCCATGGGTAACAAATTTATAAATCTTTGTAAGACTCAGATATTGAGAAGGGACATAATCATATTAACAGATGATAGGCTAATACTCTTAATATGTAGTTTGAGAAAAACACATGACTCATAAGACAAATGTGCAACCACGTTAATTTTTCTAACCTTGTTTCTGTAAGATCCTGTTTTCTCCTTAACGATTAATTACATCATTATGCTCCGTGCTCAGTACCTTACCTGGGTTCTCAGGTTAGTCCCTACGGCAGCTCTCTGTTGAAGACACCGACACTCACATCCTTCGCAGACGAGGAAACGGGTGTAGAGATACCCAGGAACTCGCACGCAGTCCCAGCAGAAGACCTGGAGCTGGCCCTGAGGCAGTCGGCTTCTGGAGGCCAGACGCCCAACCCCTAAGCTATGTTTGTATTTTCACTGAGGATCTTTCTCCTTAAAACTTCCAACAACTTAGCCACCTATTAGTCAACTCACCTTCTCCACCGTGCTGAAGAGTAGAAACGAGCCGATATTTTCACAGAAGGAAGGTGCCTTTCCCCGTCCATCCCGATCTATAGGGAACTACACAAAATATCCATATAAATGATACGTTAGTAATGCACACACATAATACGGTTAACTTGAAAGTGATTTCAAACAATAGTGGAACTACTTTCCATCCGCTGTAGATTCAATCATTGTTTGGTTGAGGTTTACCATTGGGCGATACAAGCGTTGGACTCTGGGAGCAAGAATAAAAAGTACAGGGTTCTTCTTGTCCCCAGAAATCAAAATTGCGTTGTACAGATAAGCTGCATATTCTAGAAAGTTCTGATTTTCATCTTTCATGAAGATAAATTGATTCAGCACTAGCAGCTCACTTATCAAAAATGGAGGAAGGAAGGATGAAAGGATTTCCTAGGGAGGAAAAAAAAAAAAACCCCGCGCTTTGCATACCCTAAGAATGGTCCCTCTTCCATGGCCAAAAAAAAGGCCACCGTTATCCAGGCCGTGTAGCAGATTCCCTGCTCCCGGGAATCAATGGGAGCTTGACTGAGCCACAGAGCAGATGCAACTTTGCATGAAGCTAGTAATATTGCTCATGCTTTCCTATTTTTAATATGCTACAAAACTGTTTCATCGTTTCAAAAAGTTTTTCAAAGATTAAATTATACTGCTTTAACTTAAAACCAGTGGGGTAGATATTTCTCTTTTTCTTTTGGGGGGGGTAGGTTTTGGAATCATTTTTTAAAAATCAAAGCCTGATTCCCCCACCATCACGGCTGCTGACTTGGGTACTTGTCTTCCAGAGTGATGAGCTCCGTGCTGAATACTGATTTGAAGTGCGGTTCAGCGTGGAGACTTAAATTGTCCTTCCCACAACTTTATCTGAGAAGCCTGACAATAGTGACAATCACAGGACTAGTTTTATTGGGTAAAACTATTCTATCTGCAATTTACTCTGACAGGCTCCACAATTTTTAAGTGCAATTAAATCCTAAGAATTTGCCCAGAAAAAAAATTCTATCACACTTTTTAAAAAATTTTTTAAGAGGAGAAAAAACAGTTGACTTGAACAACTAATTACTAACTGGTTGCTCTTTAAAAAAAAAAAAAATGGAAAAAGAAAAGAAAAAAGTATTTGGCGGAGCCCAAAATCAATTTCATCGCACAGACAGGCAGCTTCCTGGGTCTGCGAGAGAGGCCTGCCTGGAAGTTGTCGGCATTCTGACCAGCGCTTCAAGCCACCGCTGCATCCACAGCTACAAAGTGAAGGCTTTACCACATTCTGGGAAGAAAATGTGAAACGTGCAGAAGACATTCTTAGAAATTGCTCTCACCTGATTCCCCTCAGCAAGCGCAGAACAGCTGGCTCCAGAACAGGTGGGAGCTCTTGCTTCTGTGCTGTGGTCCACACCCCCCCACCGCCATAAGCCCGGAAAAGGAATGCAAGATACAGCTCAAGCGAGCCAGACCGAGCCTCCCCATCGGACCAGACACGGGGCCGGCGGGGGGTGAAGCCTGTCTCTGTAACGGTCTGGGGATACGTTCATAAACGTAATTGGTCTAACTGCTTGGCTTCTGCGAGACTTGAGTTGCCTTTCTAATCCACAGGGAGGTCACTGTCATCCCAGAAACGGCCTTGAGTCCCCACCACTTCTTGGCATCACGCTCTTGAAATCTTTATTCAACAGGAAGCTAATCTGACATTGAAACAGCAACCCAGGTTACATTTGGGAAATCAAATTTTTCTTTAAGCAATGTCAAATGATCCCTAATGTTGTGGAACATTTTATATAAAATATCAACTTAATTCAGTAGAACATCTTCGATGGGACACCTTCAACCTCTGTAATGCTTGGTATCTAGGAGCAGGTAGCTCAACAACCACAGACGAGCCTGAGAGAAGCCGGCTCCCGCCACCTGGCCCCTGCCCTCACCACTGCCATCCCAACCTCTCCTCCAGCCCCAAATAGGGCTTATTGTCCTTCAGAGACGCTAAGTTGTTTGGTGGTCTTCCCTCCTCCTGGCATACCTCATGCACAGCACTGACCACCCCCTACATGGCAAAAGCTCCCTGGGCCACACGTCGTTGTCATCGTTAAAAGTCTTCCTCTGTGGACTGTAGGCCCCACGAGGGCAGAAACCGCACCCACCCACCGTTGTACCTCAGCACTTGGGCCAGCACTCTGGACCCATCAGACACTCCATAAATGCCTACTGAACACACGGATTAACGAAAATCCTGACACAGAGACCTGGGTATAAGCCAAAAAGGTCTATGAATCCAAACCCTCAAACATCTGTGTATAGAGGACATTGGAAAAATTGTCCATCAGTGTTTCTCTTTCCTGAGGACCTATTGACATCCGCAGGCCTTGAACTTCCCTGCTGCGATCCAGCACGGCGTTGGGCAGATAGAGCTGGAGGGAAAGAGACCACCCCATCCTCTGGCCGTGGAGAAGCGGGGCTGAGGAACGGAGGCCTCATGATGGAGAGGGGACCCCAGGGCCCCCGGCCCTCCCTTCTCGGGCTGTTTGTTCCTTTTTCCCGGATGAGCCTGTTCTGTGCATCGCCCATGCCAGCCCCTCGCCTTGATCAACACCAGTTCACCCTAGGACTCAATGCAGGAACCACCTCTCCAAGGACGTGTTACTGGACCCCTCCTTGCCCGGCTGGATGCCAGGTCCCCCATAAATGCACCCTGTTGATGCATCTGACACAACCCCTCTCCCCTGTGACCAGCTCTCTGCGGCTCTCTCTGGGCACTGGGTCAAGGCAGGGCCCTTTTCTTCAGAGCAGTGACTTAACCCCCTCACCTCGGGCCGTTTCCGGATTCACTGTCATCCGTCCCTCCAACTCTCTTCTCTCCCGCCTACACTTTCCCCTGCTTCTCCTGATTTTAATCACGTAAAATTAAACAGATGCTTCCTACCGAAAGAGCTCTGTGCCACATCTCAAGATCTTCAGGTGCAAAGACGCGAGCAGGAGAAACGGCAGGAGGCACCTGAGACGAAAGCACGCCCCGCGGCAGGCGCGGCTCTGGGTCCCACGGCAGCTGGACGTTCAAACCCTTCGAGCTCAGGCATCCCACCAGCATGTCTTAAGTGCACGTGTCAGGTCACAGATGTTGGGCCTGTGGGAGAGAGAGGAGGCGAAGGCCACCATGTCAATCACCTTTTTAAGGCCATCCTGCTACTTCTGGCAACTCTAAAATAGGCACCCAGAGGCCCCTTTCAGAGTTTTCTCCCAAGAGCCACCTGCTGCACCCCCGCCCATTCCCTCCCAGCCCTTTCCACTCGGGGAGCACTGGCCTTCAAACCCTCCCCCCTTTTATTCTTGTGAGCTGCCATCTCCGTGAAGCTGGTACCTCTGGAATGCACACTTACTGAACCACAAGTTATTGTCAAGACCCCCTAAAAATGTGCAAGACTGAAGCAGGACCCTTTAGCTCTGAGCACAGGGTGGATTCCCGAACAGTCGAGTCCTAAACCAAATGCTCTCAGAGCCGTAGTCTTTGCTCACGACTTCCACTTTAATTTCAGAAGTGCGGTCCCACGGGTCGCACACTTGTGCCCTGCACCTTATAAAGTCTAATGAAGAATTCTGACATTTCCTGAGAGTGCACGCAGCCCATGTGCATTTAATTTGCTCCCATGGGCCCTATGAAAAAGCTCAATCAAATTCACAAACAACTCGTGACCTTTCTTATAAAATGAAAAAGTACTAATTAAATTACACATCACATTCCCATTGAAATCGGAATGCTCACTATTTTTGCGCAAAATCTTTCTACCTCTTGAAATAGCTGATGTTTATTACAACTTAATATAGGTTACGGAGACTCGCTGAGACAAGACGGGATGGGACGGCAGAGTTTATGTAACCCAACCTCCCACCCCCCACAGGAATCCCGTCCACAGGCTGGTGGCTAAGTTTTGTCATTTTAAGGCCCTCTTAGGACCTCAGGTTCTATTACCCATGTGCAGTTTATTTTTGTTCAAAAGGTCAGAGGCAAATGAAGACAGTTGCAGCTTTTTTGAGCATGGGAGAGCTTCCTAGCGGGGGTGGGGGGGGGCGTGGCCGTCAAAGGTCCACCGCTGTCCTTGGCACTGTGGCCAGCCAGCAGGATGCCTCCTGCAGTCGCTCGGGTACCTAGAGGAGGACATGGGGAAATGAGCCTCGGAAATGTTAGCAAGAGTACTTTTAATACGCTGAAGTGTGGTCCTTGGTCCACAACTTTTTGTGAATTATCTGAAGATAATTCACATTCTGTAAACACCAGTGCTACAATTAAAACTGACCAATGGTCAAGGAGCTTGAAGGACCCTGGAGCTGGTATCCTTTTTTTTTTTTTAAGGAAAAGAGGCGAGCTCCTGCAATCCAGGACCACACTCCCTTACACAAAAGGCCCAAACTCCAAAAACCCAAAAGTTGTTTCATAAATTTAGCACACTACACCGAAGTGAGGCCTATTTATGCCACTGAGAGCGACTGACTATTAGTATGTTCACGTGCAAACGCCCGTGGGTTTGCTAAGGGAGGGCTTGCTCCCAGCCTGCAGAATTGCGTCATTTACAGTTCCTACACTGTATTCCCTTTCTAAAATCTGAAACAAATAATTGTGAATTCTGAAAAACAGCCAGCCCCAAAGGTTTGTGGACCGGTATCGTCACAGTCTGATATAAGAAGAGGCCTGGCGTCTAATTAACCTAAGAAGCATCTCACCCAGCAGCCACATTCAGGATTAAAACCGAAAGCCTGGGCTTGACCCAAAGCCGTCCTTGCAAACACGCGGACACGCAGCTCCCGCTCACCGGCGTTGGCCCGAACCCCAGTGGCAAGTCTGTGTTGGACCGTACGTCTGAAGTAGGTGTTTTTGTTTTGCTTTGTTTCTCTCTTTTTGTTCCCCCTGAAGGACAACTAGTGAACCAATTTAAACTGAACCTGAACTTACATATTTCATTAAACTGTTGAACTGGAGCAAACTCAGAACATCCAGATATACTCCAAAAATAAGGTGAACAGAATCAGCGTTTCATCTGGGGAGTCCCTGGTTGGAGGACAATGATTTCACGGATGGCAAAGGTTTGGACTGCCCATCCATTGGTTAAAACTTCCTCAGGGAGAAAGCGAGGAAGCTTTTCAAGTTCTTAAAACAGCTTGAAAATAACGCGTGGACATTGTAAGCTGGCGGTGCCCCAAACCCGGCTCTGTGTTTCAGATACCTGCTTTTCCTTTTAATTGTCTTACTGGTAGCTGCAAAGATGAGCTGAGATCTGAAGCTCCAGAAGGAAGTTCAGTTTTCAGGTGAAGATGGAGAGTCTGGTGATGGCCCCCTTCACCCCCTTCAGACCCCCAATACATCTTTAAATGCTAATACTCCTGATCTGGTTAATTTGATTAAGTGGTGAGAAATGAGACCTTGCTCGCAAATAGATCGTTAACACGTTTTCACTGAATTCTAAATGCTAAATGTTCCTCCTTCAAATTCCCGAGAGAGTTATTTTCATCATTTCCGCGTCTTCCTGTACCACAGCAACTGCTAATCTCTTTGTTCCCTGAGGAGTTTTAAAAGTGGCTTTGTTCACGTCGTTTTTATCTCGTTACTTTCATCTCATCATGAGCTATTGACCAGAGTGGAGTTTGTCATCCTCTTCAGGGCGAGGTCCTGTCGCCAGTTCTTGGGCAGGATCCAGAGCCCGGCTCCCCTGAGGAAAGGGCGTGTCTTCTGTCCCTCCAGTGCTGTGGGGATGCCACTGGAATGGCACTTTTTCAGAACCACCCAGAACCTGCAGTGGGGTTGGGCCACCTCCAGGATGAGGGGCCCCTGAGCACAGCATGCAGGTAACCGGCCAGAGGCACCGTTTCCGCGAGCCTTCGCCAAGCCATGACGGCACTGTTAGAATTTCTTGCTTGTTTCTCAGGAACCTGCTCCTTTTCTTGGGCAAACCGAGAATACCCAAAGCGGACTGAACTGTTTGGATGTCTGGGTTTGCTTGTGTTTGTTTTCCTCCACTTTCTACTGCAGCCTGACCGTGTCATATTCATCTTTTAAACAATTTAAGATTCCGTTTAATTTAAATAATTGTATGTTGTTTGAGAAAGTCCAGTGACAGGTTCTAGGAGTTCAACAAAGAAGCGTGCCCGCTTCTCGTGCCTCTGGGGAATGGCTGCATTTGTAACTGTTTTCCTCCTTCCTGCTCGCTGAGAGGGGAGTCTGATTTATTAAATCAACGTGCAGTTGACTGAGGGATGCCCTGCTTTCTGGGTGCCCCGTGCTGACCCAGCCCCAAGACGTGTGTAAAATGATACCTGCCTTCAAGAAGCCTCTGATGTTTTCTCCTCAACCAGAAATATTCCCAAAGTCAGGCTACAGCGTGAGAAAGAAGCACAGGGCAATGAAATACAGGTGGTGGCACCAGGCTCTCCACGACCACCAAGGGGTGGAGACCGTTCCCAGGGAGTCCGAGACGGGCCAGGTCAATGGGGGTCTGAGGGAGACAGGTGCTGCGCCTGAGAGGCATAATCTGGACAGGGGGAGAGGAGGGCAGAAGGGGTTTCACGGAGGCAGAGGGTGTGATGCAAGTCAAGAGGCAGGAAAAGTTTGTGAAAGAGTCAGTGAAGGAACCAACGTGGCTGAGGCAGAATGTCGAAGGCAGGGCTGGAGAGTGCCCAGGTAGGATTTAGAGGTCCTGAAGCCTGCTATCCTCTTCCACGCAGGCTCCAAGAGGCCGGGCGAGTCTCAGCAAAGAAAATGCAGAAAGACAGTTGACTGGCTGAGGGCGCCATGTGCAGAGCAAGAGGTCAGAGGCCCAGGAGCTGGCTGACGCTGGCCCCAGGGCTGGGGCTGGGGAATGAAAGGAGGGAAAAGGGGACAAATTTGAGAAAAATTTCGAAATAATTGATGACTAATACAAGCTATTCAAAAATTAAACACTATTTTTGCACACTCATTTTTAATTACCCCATTATAGATTTAGTAAACAGCCTGTTTCCCCCATAACTCATGCTCCTTTCATCACCATCTAAATTATAATTCCTTAACCATGAGCTGATCACCTACTCTCCATTCCTAAAATTAATCCTGAAACTGCCAGATACAAACTTCTATTTAACAAAATGAACATCTGTGATGACACACCAGGAGCAAAATCCTAATGGTTCTAAACCTGGCACTTTGCTTTGACAACCAAATACCTATTTTTTTTGTTGTTGTTAAATACATCATTTCTTTAAAACACCTGCCTTCTTTACATATTGTCTTCGAAAAGAAGTGACTAATTTTTATTGGCAAGAACAGAAGTTACTCTCTAAAATAACGAAGGAAAAGCTATGCTCTGTAGAAGATTCGTCTGCAACATTCAATAAGGCACAAGAATATTAAGCAAAAAACCACAAATAGAACAGGGGCCAATCCCCAGTTTTCCCACGGAAAAGCCACAGCCTGATAACCTCACTCCTCTGGAATTAGGCTACTGGTGGCCAATGCAGTTCTCATGACACGGTGCAGCCGACCTGCCGCAGCTCAGGGCTGCTGGATTTCCATTACAACTGCCCCCCTTCCTTCACGGCTTTTCCTCCACCCCTTCGCCAAAGCGCAGTTACCCAGTGAGTTATAATTTGGCACTAAAATTCAATTAAGCTGAAACTTTGGTCATACGTGGTCTTCTCAACGAAGCATAATTTCTTTGACCCATTTTCCAAATGTTAGCCAATCGATTTTAAAGCAGAGGGAGGTAAAAAGTCTGTTTCAATCGAGTTCGCATTTCTAGAAACTGGCTGGAATTTTTTAAATATTCAAACAAATAGTCAGGATGTGGGGTGACTGTATTGAAGTGCTTGAAGTTTTCATCGCACTTGTCAAACAGAGACCTCGGAGCGCTCTGCAGACGTTAATTAACGTTCACTGGGGCCTGCAAGCCGTTTCACCCCTGTGAGTTCCGAGGAGAAAGGACGCAGCCCGGGTTCAAGGCCGCGCTGTTGTCCTTCAGCTGCGGACCCAGCGATTGAAACCCTGCGGTTCCCAATGAGCCGGCGAAAGTCTGTCGAAGTATTGAGGACCCCTATTGAGAACTGTGGGAGTCTGGGCGGCTTAATGGGATTGTGTTCGGTGCTTCAGGCTCTCCTTTAAAAGATTCCATGGCACCAACGAAACTCCAATAAAAGGGCCTCTCTAATTGCTTTCTGACTTTCTATGAAACTTTCTAAGCTATGCTGACATCCTCGAGTCCAACTATGGCATTGCACAGTGGAGAAAGGCGAGACTAAGTGGGTGTGCAGGGAGAAAGCGGTTCTCAGCGAAGCGTGTGTGCGGTGGGGGGTCACTGGGGGAGGGGGGATGGGGCGGGTGTGAAATCTGTGCCGGGGAAAGAAAAATATGAGTGTTCCCTTTTGTGTGCGGACAAACAGCCGAGCGCGGGGAGGTCGGGCCCGGGGTCACGCGGCTCCGGGCTGCAGCTGCCGCCGTGGGGCGGGGGTCCCGGGCGGCCCCCGGGAGTCTCGGGCGGCGGCGGCATCAGCATTCCGGCGGCGCAGGCGGCCGCTGTCCTGGCACGACCCCGGCCCGACCGGAGCGCGCCCCCGATCCGACCCTCGGGGCGCCCGCGCGCGGGGCCAAGGGAGCGCGGTCCGGGCGCCAGAGCAAGGTAAGCACCGCGGGGGAGCCCGCGCGCAAGGCGGCCCTCACCCCTCGACAGGGCGCACGGGCCCGCCTTCCGCCGCGCGGGGCCGGCGAGCCGACGGGAGGCTCCAGGCCCGCCCCGTGTTCCCCGCGCGCCTGGGGCCCGACGCCGCAGCCGGGACCCCCGGGAGACCCGCCAGCACGGCGCCGGGCTGGGCCTGGGCCTGGCCCCGGGGCGCGTTGGGTCTTCCTCCGGGCCCAGGAGGACGGACTGTCTCGCTCCTCTCCCGAGCCCAGGAGAGCACGAGTGACCTGCCCAGGCAGCCCATGCCGGGGGGGCACCCTCCCTCTGAACTACTACATAGGCAGCGACCTTACCAGGGTCCCGGCCGGGTGGGCGCTCGGCGTCAGCAGAGGAGGCGGCGAGTCCCCCCGGGCCCTCTGCGAGCCCCCCGCCGCCCCCTCGAGCGCTCCTCGTGCGCACGCGGGCGGATAGGGCCAGGCCTCGGCTGGGGGTGCGGGTGCGCGCATGGACCGGGGCCTCAGACGCTGCCCTGCGTCCCCACCCGGTCACCCGAGGGCGATGGCACATTGGGGGATGAAGGGGCACAGAGATGGCGGCGTCGGCAGGGCCCAGGCGCCGGCAATCAAAGGCTGGGGAGGGCGGCCCGCCGCGTTGCCCATGGCCAGGCCCAGGGCATGAAAGGATCTTTATCCTCGGGTGACACGGCTGGCGGTTTCCTCCTGCCTCCCCCTCCCGCGGCCCTAATTGGGGCCGGCTGCTAATGTGATTAAAGGCCAGTTAAATGTTTCTCGGGGCAGACGGTGGGAAGAGGCCGAGACCCCTGCCCCCTCCCCGGGTCACGCCAGGCCCCTGGTCAGGGGGTCGGTGATGGTGCCAGCGCCAGGACGGCCTGGCCAGGTGCCCGCCGATTGTTCACCCCGAGGCGGGGAGGCCGCGGCGGGCGGGAGGGCTCCTGGGGCTTTATGTAAGCCGGTGGGCTTTGGGCCCGGCCGGATTTGGGGATTCTTTTCGCACAGTTTCCATTTTCTGGCCTCTGGAACAGCGCCCTGAGCCCTCGGGGCCCTCCCCCTCCGGTGCCCAGAGCCTGCGGGGCCCAGCCGCAGAGGCAGGCCTGGGGGTGAGGGACCCTGGGGGTGCAGCCTCGGAGCAGGTCAGGTTGGGGTCTCTCCACGGAGGACAGTGGCTCAAGATAGTGATGCCAGGATGGGGCGCGGTGGCCATGCAGAGCCCCCGACCCCGCAGCGCCCCCAGGCCTCCTCCATGGCGAGGTTCCCACGCTGCGGCGGCGTGGGTGGTCTCGCTCTCCCCGGAGGGCTCGGCGTCGTGGCCGCCGGGGGCGCGGGGCCTGGGAGCCAGTGCCTGCGCTGCGCTGCCCGCCACGCCCGCTTCCAGTGTCGCCCGCGGGCTCGTGCCCCGCGCCTAGAAGCCCTGGGGACCCCTCCTCAAGCCTGCCCGACCTGGTGGAGGCTGTGTGGCCCCCGGACAGCTGCCCTGCGCCCCGCACGGGGAAGGCCGGGCCAGTGCCTGGGGCAGCAGGCTCCGAGCTCCGATTCCGGCCCCAGCGCCCGGCTCCCGGCCCGTGACCCTGTCCCGCCGCAGCCCCGGCTCGCGGGGGTAGTTGCTCGGCGTCCAAGAGGGGCCGAGAGCGCGGCCCAGCCAATTCCCTGCGTCTCTAAAGTTGCAAATCTGGAACCACTTAGGATGGGGGAGGCAGATAAAACCCAAATGGGAGCCCAAGATGTTCTGTCAGGTGGCCCGGGCCCTGCGCTGGGGCGGCGGCGGCTCTGGGCGCGCGGGCCCGGCGGAGCAGGTGGCCTCTCCACGGCCTCTGCGCGCTGCGGGAAAGAAAATGCGCGCGCCCGGGCAGGCCGCGCGGGACGCCCAGGGCTGCGGGCCGAGCCGGGCCTCCGGCGGGCGGGCGAGGGGAGACCCGCCGCGCCCCGGCCGCGCTGCCCTCCGAGAACCGGGACCCGCCGCCACAGCCGCCCCGCGGTGCCCACGGGCGACACTTGTCATTTCACGCACGACTCTGTTTTAAAAATTAACAACTAAGCAAGCGTGCTTCCGTGGAAATTGTGCGTGTTGGTTGTTTACTTTTTTCCAAATATTTTCTGAAATAGTCTGCAGAACTTTTTCACATCTAACAAACGTCAGATTGAACAGATGAGAAAGATATGAAATGAAAAAATGACATTTTAATTTAAGTGGAGTGAAAGCAAACGGTATTTTTTAATAATATTTTTGTCAAAAGGTATTGTGGCTCTAAAATTTCGTCATGTTCCAAATCTATAATTTTTTGATATTTAAAATACACATTTTTGTACATTTTTCAACCAAAAAAAAAGGAAAAAAAATTTAAAAAGCAAAAGCCAGAAACCGAGAAAATGGGCGGTGAGGAAGCAAAACCTGTCTTTCTCCTGCTCTCCTGTGGTTTTCTTGCTCTCCCTGTAGCCTGGAGGAAAATAGTGAAAATACAATAATTTCATATTAAACCAACACATAGATGTAATTAATTTCTTTCCAGATGGGTGTAAGGGGCCTGGCTGCTTTAATGTGCTGAGGAACTGCTGGATTCGAGGTGATTTTCTTTCCTTTGGCTGCTCAGAGAATTGTGGGGGAAAGTAACAGCTCCTGCCTCATGAATTTTTTTTTTTAATCTGCTTATTGAACACAGACAAAATTAGAATTGTCTTCCACTTGAGCTATAAACTGCACAGGGAAAGTCACCAATGTTTTTAAGGAATATCTGTTTTTGTTTTGTATCAAATAGTAATATTTAACTAATATGTAACAAACTGGGTGGCCTTGCGTTTGTTTAAACTACCGTGACTCTAACGTCAGGAACCCCTGTGGTTGTTAAAAAAAAAAAATCGATTTTTAAACTATTCTTCCATTTATTCTGAGGTGGCTTTTCCAGCAATCTTGTGTCAATAAGCAAGTCGTATAGCGGAAAACAAATAGTTTATGTGTTCCTGGTAAGTAATTTTCTCAGGCTCAAAAACTCAGAAATACAGTGACTGCTGCTTTTTAGGAATAACCTTTAAACTGGATGGGAAAGGGGAAAATATGTTTTTGTTGACACTTGGAAAGGGGAGGAGAGCCGAGGCGCTTTTGGTTTCATTGTGTTAGGGGAAAAGCTGCTGAAAATGGAGGACTCGTTGGAAGGCCAGGCTCCAGGTGTTTGTTTATCTCCACGCAGACACAGCTCGGACCCCTGACAATTATGGCATGAGTGTGATGTCACGGAAGGAAGCCAGGCAGGTGGGTTGTGCAGGGGGAGCCCAGGAGGTACCCCGGGCATGCAGACAGGACCCAGTCCAGCCTGGCAGCCTGGGCAGCTCCATCCCACTACCCTCATCCATGTTGGGTCCTCTCTGGAGGACCTTCTCTATTTTACGATGTTTGCTCTTCTTTAAAACCTCCGCAGTGGCCCACTCAGCAGCATTATTGGGGGTCTATTGGTCATTGTCACAGACAAGAAAAGTGACCATAGTGGGACCAAAACTTGAGATCCAAGATGTTTCTGCACTCCCTTGTCACGTCAAGAGTCCACAGTGTGAAGGGTGAGCCAACCATGGGACATCTTTGTTCACGTCCCACAAAGGCTGGGCCACCGTGCATGCAGCCTCAGTCCTGATTATTGACGCTGCTGCCTTCGTGTGTGTGTGTGAGAGCGAGTGGGATTCATTTCAGTTTTTGTTTTGTTCTGCTTTTTGGGAAAACAAAGATCCCTTTGGCGGCACCTGGGCAGCCAGAGCCACCAACGGAGACCCCGCGGGGCAGGAGGAGGATGGGGTTTGATGCCGGAAGGCCAGTTGGCTTTGTGCTTGTTTTTTACAACTGAAGGCTGCTCAGTGCCGAGATCCTCCCGGGTCAGGGGCCCTGCCCGGCCACCCTGAGAGGCCCCTGCGCGGCCGGGGCTGAGGTTCTTCCCAGCGGTCCTCCCTGAGATCGGCCCCAAGGCCCTCCAAGGATCAGAAGAGCCAACTCACGTGTCTGAATATCCAGAACATTCAACCATGCTTAGAAAACCAGGCAGCTGGCCTCTGGTCTGGAAGACTGAAAACAGGTGTCAGTAATAAGCAAAAGAAGCGACAGTGTCTGTGGTCTCCTAGAGCAGGGGAGGGGAAGAAGAACGCCCCGCAAAGGTAAGGAGGCTACTCCTGAAAATGTACGTGCTGGGGTTCGTGCCCCGCAGCCGGGTCTCCCAGCACTAGCCCCGGCTTCCTGTGGTTGGAGCAGGTCCATGTGGAGAAAGCCAGACAAAGAGATAGGTGGGGCCAGCCCCACATTCTGGCCAGAGTTAGTTAACTGATTGAAAAGCAAATCTGATTACCCCAAAACCTCCCTCCAGCTACCTGCTGTGGGCAAGCGGGGGCTCAGACTCCTACCCCACAGGCCTCCACCAGCCTGGCGTTTCTTGGCCCCTGACCTCCCATCACCCTGACATCCTTTACTCCCCAAGACACACTCCTCTGCCGCCAACACTGGCCCGGAGACAGCAGAGGCTCTTGTTATGCCTGTTGCCCGTGACCACATGGGTCAGCGCCTCTTGGAGAAGGCCAGCCTGCTGGAGCAGCTTTGGGGCTTTGCTTTGGGGATCTTGGGAGCATCCCTGGCCCACAGGTGAGGAAGCCTGCAGAGCTCACAAGGAGAGGAAGGTATTGCCCAGTGTCAGGAACTCGGGACTCCCCGTGCAGCTGCCCCCGTGCTGCAGTCAAACACTGACACCCCGAGTTCTCGGACCCCACACGGCGGTGCCGCCACCTTGCCGAGCCAGCCGTGCTGGCGTGCAGGCAGGGGCACACTGCAGAAACCCTCCAGCACGTCCTGGCTCCTGTCCTGTGCCCAGCACTGGTGTTCTTGTTCAGAGAACAAAGGCCCGGAGGCCCCTGCAGAACAGAGAAAGGCTGAAAGCAGTGGCTTTCAAAGCTGGCTGGCCGTGGCCGGGGTGAGAAATACGTTGTACGTCCCAACCCAGCACAGGCATGATGGCCACATATAAAACAAGTAGTGAACAAGTATTTATACGTGGACAACTGAAGCAACGTCTTCAGAAAAGAATACTTATCTTGCTGTGCATCATGAACTCTGTCATTTGTCACCCTATTTATTTTCTTTGCAATGACGGCCACCACCTGCTAAAATGATCCCATGACCCTAATGGGTCCAGCTCAGAGTTTGCAGACCACTGTTTTCAGAGCTGAGGGTGCGAGGGGTGACGGAGTTCAGAGCCTGGTCTGGGGTACCCGTAGTCCTTGCCTGCTGTATTTGTTTCTCCCCGTTCCAGCCCTGGAGTCAGACCATCCCGCTGGATTCTGGCCACCACTTCCTAGCGCCGTGACACTGGGGAAGTCACCTCCCTTCACTGAGCTTCTTCCTCTTAGAATGGGGATGACAGCTCCGACTCCTGGGGTCATGCTGAGGGTCAAATGAGATCATGCCTCAGACACGGGCTGGACTCAAAGTGCCCAAGTACCCGTCCCTTTCATTCCTGGACCTCCCTGCCACACCTCTAGTCCTGCCCAAGATGCCTGCTCCGGGATCAGCCTCTCAGTATCATCCTTCTCCCCCTGCTAGCTCAGCTCCAGGCTTCCCTTCGGGCCACCTCCTGGGTTCCACTGCGGATTTCAGAGCTCTCGGATCTGTGTGGTCCAGCGCAGCATCACAGAGCTCAGATTGTCATTCTGCCCCGGTGGAACCCCTACACTACCTCCCACACCAGCATCCGTGGACAATCGGCTGTTTGCTAGCTGCTTCGGCACCAACCCTAGCAACAGCACGGTGGACGCTCATCTCCCTGTGTTGAGACCAAGTATTTGGGGCCCAGAGGGCTGTAGTCACGTGACTGTGGGTTGCACAGTTAGTACGTGGCAGAGCTGGGGTTAGGCCAGCTCTCTTGGCCTGGGAAGACCGTGACACTCTGCCTGACCGGCAGCCCCTAGGGTCCATGGCCAGCCTGCTCCCTCTGCGGAAGGGACGATGAGCTCCTGTCTTCTGTGGAGAGGCCCCAGGCAACAGGGAGAAGAGCTATTCCCCCCACCGCCTTCGCCTCGTGGGCCCTGGGAGAGGGAATTCGTTTTCCTCTGACTGTTTCTGAATGGCCCTCCTTGGCGGCAGGACCACAGCCTTCCTGCACCACCCTCACCCCGCTCTCTCTCCAGGGATTAAGCAACAGATGCGACCAGGAATGGCTGCCCCTGCATTCTCTGTACACACGCAGGCGTGTGCACACACACACATGCACACACTCGAGCACACGCTCGCATACGCACGCACACACAGACACATGCCTTGCGCATTTTGGTTGGCAAATTACTTTCCCACTCTTTAACCATTCTAGCCTTCCATAACCAATAAATAAAAGTTAGGAAATGGAGGAGCCGGCCTGGTGGCACAGCGATTAAGTTCATGCGCTCTGCTTCGGTGGCCTAGGATTCACCGGTTCTGTTCCCGGGTGCGGACTTATGCACTGTTGGTCAAGCCATGCTGTGGCAGGCATCCCACATATAAAGCAGAGGAAGATGGGCTTGAATGTTAGCTCAGGGCCAGTCTTCCTCAGAAAAAAAAAAAAAAAGGAGAATTGGCAGCAGATGTTAGCTCAGGGCTAATCTCCCTACCCCCCGAAAAAGTTAGGAAATGGATAGCTAACTTACTCTGTGTCAGGTAATAGAATGTTTTGGAAACATGGAATCTGATGGAAGTTGTCTGTAAATGGCTCTTTCCCCTCCAGTCTATTTCGGGCTTTGTGAGTCTTCAGTGGCCTTGAGGTGGAAGGATGCTGTGCAGGGAACCACCGTGCCTGCCAGACCTGGACGGGGATGTGCTGTGGGCCCGGGTCCCTGCCCATGGAGCCAGATGTCTAATGGGACCCGGATAGGCAGTGCAGAGTATGCAGCAGGGACGGACCACGTCTGGCCTCCGGATCAGGTGGTCAGGGAAGGTGATGCTGAAGAGGGAGTGCTAGTGAAGCCCTGGAGGAATGTTCTGGCCCCTATATGTGCAAAGGCCCTGCCAGGAGCTGGCGGGGTACCAGAGGAGCAGGAAGGAGGCTGATGTGGCTTCGGCAAGGGGTAAGGGCAAAGAAATGGAAAAGAATAGTGGGATCTTTCTGCCTCCAGCCCTGGACATCCCATCTCCTCCACCCAGAGCCCCGGGGCACTGCCAGGCCCCTCCCAGAGCACCCGCTAAGCCACGGACCTGCTCTGTGCAGCCAACTCTTCTGTGTGGCTTTGGTGACCTGTCCTCCTGAGTCCGTTTTCCCTTTTACTGGGTCTTGTTCATCTGAAAGCTTTTTATCACTTGGAAGCTGCTCTTATGTGATCCAGCTGTTCCGGCCTGCTGCTTTCCTCCCTCTCGACCCCTTTCAGGGGAGACTGGGAGCAGTGGACATCCCCCCCACCCACTGCTGCCTTTCTCGGCCGTCACTGCCCGCCGGCCTGTCCAGCAGAGCCCCAGGGCCCTGGAGGTACAAGAGAAGCACTGACAGGTTCTCAGAGTCCTTCTCTGGGCTTCCTCCAGCCAGAGGCTTTGAACCGCACCGTGGGGAGACCCCTGGGCCCCTGTTCCCCATGCACACACACAGGCACGTGCATGCACATGCACACACGTACACCTGTTGTCCCTTGAAGAAAACTGTCCACGTAAAGGAGTGAGTTACCCAGCACCGACTGACCTGCTGTTCCTCTGGGAGCGGCCTAGGGCCGGTGCAGGGTGCCCTCTGAAGCTTGTCCTCGCCCTGGGGCCTGGGCACTGGCATTTTCCTTGGATCTGTCCACCTGGAAAATGGGTGCCACAGACTCGGGCTTCCAGCCCCTGTGATGGCTCGCTCACCTCCAGCATCCGTGACTGCAGCCTCCATCCAGCCTCGTCATCTGGGCTGTGCTTCTGCTGGGCAGTTCCTCACCTGTGCAAGCAAGAGTTCTAGAAAATGCTTTGAGCTCCCCTTGCTCCCGGGCAATCAGAGACAATGAAGCTGACCTTGCAGGGGGACAGGCAGGTGCACAGAGGAAGGCAGGCCCCTCTGCGGAGTGGGGACCCCGCCCTCCCCTGCCTCTGCGGGCCAGTTTGCTCTCGCAGATGTCCTGCTCACCTCTCGCTTCTCTCCTGCTGTCTGACCCCTGCCTACTGGACTTTGGATTTGTTTTATTGTCTTTCCCTTCCCACCTCCCTGTCACCTCGGTCATGGCCCTTCACCCTGTGCCTCCCCAGCGTAAACCTTCTCCAGTGCCGTGGTGGCGGCTTCCGTCCCTTCGTGGTTTTGCCTCAGTGTGTATTAATATTCAGACTCTTTTAGGGGCACAAAGACCCCAAAGCAGAAGAGTGCCTTGGGGGGTTGGTGTGCAGGTGAAAGTTGGACACTGCAGGCTGCTCAGCCTGTTCTCACTGCCCACAGCCTGCCGAACTGCAACTCCACGTGAGACACTCCGAGTGCCCCTGAAACCTCCCCGCAAAGCCCTCTAATTTGGAGTCTGTTCAAGTCGTAGGCCCACGGAAGCAGAAAATCCCTCAGGAGGTGTCTAGCCCAAGCCCCTTGTTTTAAGAGGAGATCACGGTGGCCCAGAGAGGGAAAGGACTGGCCTGACATGACAAAGCAAGTTGACAAGTGTGCTGAGACCAGGTGGAAGGGGGAGAGGGCAGGGGCTCTGCCCCACTGGCTGGTTAAGCATTGGCAAGCATTTGATCCAAGCCGTGTCTTCAGCTGCAAACTGGAGACAGTAACCCGACCACCCCTAGCCTAGAGGGTTGTCAGGAAATGGAAATGGCATAATTTATATAGCGTCCTGAGCTCAAGCTTAGTGGAGCCAGCATTCACTATATGTTAGTGTCACTGGGAGCCTAGAACCCCCAGGCTCTCCAAAGAGAGGAGAGGAGGCCCCGGGACACCTCGAGGGGTCACAATCATGTGAAGACAAAGTTTGCTTCTTGACCGAGGTGGGCTGGACAGAAGCCACTGGGGGCAGAAGGCTGGCCAGGGGTGCTCACACTGCCTCTGTTGTGTCCAGTCGGGGACAGCGATGGTGGAGGGGTCAGCCAGCCTCCATGGGGAAACCGAGGACCTGTGGAAGAAGCGAATGGGTGGGAGGATGGAGAGAAGCAGAAACGGGGCCCCAGGGACAGAGCAGATATCAGCCTGTCCTCCTGTCCCCGGGTGTGTGGCCTGACTGCCCGCAGGCCAGCCACCCCTCCACAGCCCTCTTTTACTGCGGGGCGTGGGAGACACCCACGGTTCGGTTGACCCCAGTGTCCAAGGGTTTCGCGCCCTGCTACAGTCCTTACAGTGTGGGTGGAGCTGAAAGAACAGGGTTCCCAGTGGGACACGTAACCCCTGCCCAGCCAGCAGCATGTCCCCTCCCTCTGGACACTGTGATCGTCCTCTCAGGAGTGGACATGAGGACGGAGGCCAAATCAGAGTGAAATGGGGGCCTGAGTGGGAGCTGAGATTGCTGAACGGTAGAACGAACCACAGAGCTCACGGCCACCTTGCCACCCTGTGGGGGAAGCCCACTGGACAGTGAAGACGACCTGGAGGAAAGCTGAGCTCACACAGACAGACAGACTTGAGGACATCATTTGAGCCACTGGATCCAGCTGAACCTGGAATTCCATGATCAGAAGAACCAGTAAATTCACCTCTAAGCCAGTTTGAGTTGGGAGTCTATGCTGACTGGCCGCCCCAGTGCCCCCTGCCAGCCCAGCCACCTGCGTTTCACAGAAAGTGTGTCAGAGTTCAGAGCCGAGTCTATGCACAAGGCCCTGTCCACACTCCAGTGGGGCATCCCCATGAGGTTCACGGACATGCCCCAGGACAGAGAGGCCAGAGACCACGTCCCAAATGAGACCAGGAGGAGACATGCTCCAGGCTCCAGCACAGATGACGAAGACCAAGCCTGTGCTCCAGACCCAGGGCCACCAGACCAGTCCCATGATCACTCTGTGGACAGGCTGGGCTGTGCCCCTACTCCTGAGGGAATCTTGGCCCCTCAGTAATGGAGCATTGCGGCCCCCCTGCCCCTTCATCTGAGGCCTCCTTTGTAAGGTGGCAGCTAGGAGGCCAGGTTCAGGGACATAAAGACTGGAATTTGGGGGCCCATGTCAAGGCAAAAGACCCCCTTTTGCAGTGGACAGACCTCGTGAATGAAGGAAGCCCTCGATGGGGAAGGGGCAGTATTGCTGGTCTGAGTCCCGCCGTCTCTGGGAGTGAGGGGCCTGCCCTGTGACACAGGCGCATGGGCTCGAGCCAGGACTTGTGGGGCTGCTGGCCAGGCTCTGCTGCCCTCACAACCCCTCAGCAGCCTATTTCCTCCTCTGTAAACTGGAGACCCTTCACACTGACTTTGTAGGGGTTTAAAAATCAAGGTCACTGACCAGTAGGAGGCCTGGGGCTGAAGCCCACCATTTCCCGAGGGGCCCATCAGGAGACTGGCCAGACAAAGGGCGAGCTGGTCTCCATGGAGACAGGCCCAGGGCCTCTGGTCCATCCTTCCTCTCACCTGAAACAGGAGCAAGGCCAAGTGCGGGCATCTGCTGCGGTCTTAGAGGCCTGAGGACATCCAGGCCACTCCCATTGTTTTCGAGACGGGGAATCTGAGGCCCAGGGAGAGGGGGCCTCTCACAAGGTCACGGAGCTAGTCGGGGGCAGCGCTAGACACCTGCCACACCAGGCTCCGCCATCGCCCGTGGAAACCTGGCCTTGTTAGGGCCTGAAGTGGCCTTCCTGCTCCCAGCTGCCAGGATACCTGCGGTCACCAATGGCAACGTCACCCTCTCAACAGCCACTCGAGTCACAGAGCAGCAACCACGAGCTCAAGTGAGCACTGGATTCAGAGACGGGATGAGACAAGCAAGGTAGTCGTTGGGGGCCGGACCTACGGGAGGTATTTCTGTCCCGGGCGTTCTCTGATCTCTGTCCCAGACTAAGTATAGTTCCTTGAGCATTTTTGTCTTGGTTATCAAGCAACCGTGGCACAGAAATAGTTGGTCTCCTCTTTTCCAGGTTCTAGTTCAGGGCAGCAGGGCAGGCTGAGTGGGGGCCTGGAGGCCCGGCCTGGGTGCCTGATGGACCCCGAGTGACACCTAGAGCAAATTAGCCCCCTCCTTGGCCTCACTTTGCCCACCCATGAAATGAAGACGCGGACCAGAAATTGTTCAGGGCTCTTCCACCTCCCCGCTTCTGGAAATCATGGGAAATAGAGCTGGCTGCTGTAAGCAAGCGCCGGGGGGCCCCCACCGGGGCTAGGGGGAACTTTCTGGAGTTCTGGTTTTTTCCTCAATTCTCTTCCTAGAGACCCAATATTTTCTCTCTTAAGGGGTGAGTTTTTTAAATGACATGACTGTATTTTTCTTTTTAATATGAAAAAACATAATAAAGGAATTAAAGGCTTATTACCCCTCCAGATAACTCCTGTTGACATTTTATAAACTAAAGTCACACGTGCCCCTGGGAAGAAGATTCAGAGGACACAGAAAGGCAAACCACAGAAGCTGAAAGCCCCCAGCCCCGCCCCGCCAGCCCTCGTCCCCACAGAGCCTGGGGCATCGTCGCCAGCAGCCAGCGGTCAGGCACTGGGCTCGCATCCCTGCACCTCCACACACCACCCGCATGACCCAGACGGACCCTTCACCTCCCGGGGCCTCAGTTTCTTCATCTGCAAGGTGGGTAGATGGAATACGCCCTCCCGAGGGCTCTGAAGGGCTCAGCGAGTTGAGGGTGTACGGGGCGCTGGAAGCGAGCTCAACTTTCAGTGCCTGCAGTCCCGGTCTTCACAGCCAGTGTGAACTGGTCCTGGCATTCTTCCAGAGCAGATACCACCATCGAGTTCTTCATCTTTTTTTTAAGTCAAAACTGGATCATTCTTTGTTTGGCATCTTGTTTCTTCACCTTGTTTATTTTAGAAGTCCACGGTCTGCACACACTCCCTGCTCTCTCTTAGGAGCCCTCGACCCACAGCCCCTCTTTCACTGTTGCCGACACTGGGAAGTTAGATTCCTGGAAGCAATGATTCTGGCCCGGACTACGTGCACTTTCAGTTCAGCTGCATTTACTTCCATCAACGAGACTGAGCATCCCACCTCTGCACGCCCCTGCCAGCCCTGTGTGTCTGGCCCCAGGCGCCCAGGCAGGGTCACCTTGTGATGCAGCGCTGCCACCATGAAGGCCCTAGTGATGCATAGAGACGCAGAGACGGGGAGCTGGCTGCAGGGCCCAGGGACGTCTCAGGGGCCCTGGGAAGAAGGGCCGAGCCTCGGCCTGCAGCCAGCTCCCGGGTGCCTGTCAGGCCCTGCCCCACATCCATCTCTCAGGGTGTTTTATAGAATGAAGTGCCTGCCTTTGGGCCAGGGAAGTTAGCTGGGACACTATCAACCAACTTCATCTAGGCCTCTCCTGAGGCAGCCCTCTGCCGCCCGGGGCTGCCTGGGAAGGCCGCGGTGAGCCCTTTGGGGGCGGCCTTCGGAGACAGCCCGTGGTGTAACCTCCTCAGCAGGTTCCGCTCCAAGCTCAGAGAGCCGGCGACTTGTGCAAACAGCCAGATGCCATTCTGAGCCAAGCCCAGCGGGGACGCTGCTGGGGCCAGCCCAGGTCACCCATCTGAGTGACCACAGAACAAGGACACGTGTCTGCCACAGTACCATTACTTGCTTAGAGAAAATTCCAGAAGAGAGCCTCCAAACCTGTTTCCAGTAATGGTGGCACCACTGGGTAAGGAGGCAGCTTCCAGGGTGACAAGGGGACTCACTGGGAGAGACCACAGTTTTGCACATTGGTTAAAATAGTCACATGCTGGGTCCAGTGCCTGCCTCAGCAAGCTCAGCCGACGTCTGTGGCTTTGCAAATACTCTTCCCCTTGCTTGGCCTGCTGTCTCTGCCCCACCTGGCCTTCCATAGCCCCTTGCTCCCTGCTACGGCCCACTGAGCCACCGACTCATTATGTGGCCCCTTTTTGTCTCCTTGTCCATCCGCCATCCCAACACCCAGACTGAGCTTCTAGAGGTCAAAGGTCATGGCTTTCCACTTTTGCATCTCCATCACTCAAAGCAGTGAAAGGGACTTAGTGACTCAGGGATGGAGGAAGAGAGGCGTGTGGAAACACCCCTGGAGGATGGCGTCTGAGGACCTGGTGTTGGGTCCTGGGCAACTGAGAGCTTGCCCCGCAGTTTCCTAACCTGTTGGAATGACAGATATCGAACGTTCCTCCCAAGTCTGTTATTTGTGGGTTTTCTCATGGCGGGAGCAAGAAGGTGGGACAGGCCAGGGGAGCCTGAGAAAGCCCCCAGCTGGGTGCCCGGTACCCCCAGGACAGTGCTAGGACTGCTCAGTGTCCCGGGGAAGGAGCAGAGATGGACAGAAGGGCATGGGAGGACACGCTTTCACTGACCCTCCAGCCTGGCAAAGCTAGAAACCGTCAAAAAGTAAAAATTCCATTTGTAAACAAGATCAAATTATTTGATTGTGAAACCAGGGTCCATGGAATTTAAAATAATTTAATACGGAACAATATCATTTGAAATGCTGGCCAGCCAAGGACCTGGGAGTGGGGGCGGCTCTAACCTCCTGTGGCCAGACACGTGGAACCCGGCCTCAGGGAATAATAACAAGTCACCATTCCAAAAGCATGGCTGAGAGTCAGCTACGTGGCAAGCGAGGCCCGGCGAGGGGCAGCCAGCCTGTGGCTCCTGTCGTCCTGCAGGACAGGAGGACAGGATGGGCACGTGAGAGGACGACAACTAAAGAGCAGTGCCAGACAGCAGGAGAGGAGGGGCTGGGGGCGTATCATCCAAGCCGAAAGGGAGGCCCAGATGGAGCCAGGGGAGCACACTGGGGCCTGGCGGGCATTGTCAGGGAGATTCCGGGAGCTCCAGTCCTCCTGGGGAGAAACCGAGGGCCCATGCAGTCAAGAAGGCAACGCCCTCAGGGGAGCGGGCATCGGAAGAGGAATTTCAGAATCGGAAAGGCCATGGTTTCCAACCGCAGCTTTGTCTTGTATGGCCCATGTGACCTTGCGAGCAAGTCACTCCCAAGCCTCAGTTTTGTCATCTACAGAATGGGAATGAGCCCAGTCCCTGCCCCCAGCTGCAGCGAGAGTCAGCAATCATTGACAGGTACCACCCTGGAAGCTGACCTCGCTGGCGCACGGAGGCGCTCCAGGTGGAGGGTGTGTGAGGCAGTAGATGCCGTCTGCAGACACCTGCAGGGCAGAGGCAGTGGGCAGGTGCCCTGGAGGCCCGGCTGGGGCCCACGCCTCTGCAGCCGGCTCTGTGCTCGGCTGGCTCGGGATCCCAGCCATGGCACCCGTTGGTGCTTTTCGGGAGGCTGGAGGAGGCAGGGCCTGCAGATCCTGGTACAGCAGCTCTGCCTCCATGTATAAACACCTTCGGGAATATTTCAGGATTGTAAGAGCAAGAAAAACAAACCCAGGGAATGCAGACAAAGAGCAAATGCTAACTTTCATGTCACATCCAGAAACCACATGTTCATCAAGCCACCTGCGGGCTTGTAGCTCCGTAGGGAGGTGCAGGATTGTTGTGTTTAGAAAACCAAACTAGCCATACAGCTGCGGGGGAGGTCCGGTCGCCACCTCCCTCCACCCTCCCAAACAGGGGTCCCACTGCAGAGCAACGCTTGAGGCTGCCCGGGGATTTTGTGGGGGGCACCCGTGCCCCTGGGTTTGCAGCCACCTGGAAGGCAGTAGGGCTGAGTGGGGATTTCTCATCACTGTGGTGCCTCCTTGGGCACGTCTCCGTGCACAGTGGGGTCTGGAAAATGTCCCAGGTCACCTGGCCAGTGAGTGGCAGACTTAGAACTCAAACCAGACCCCTGACTCCCCAGTCTCGCTCTCTCCCCACTGTCCCTAGTTGAGTTCAACTACCGAGGGCGGACAGGACTTGGCCGACCACCAGGAGGGGTGAGAATAGGGGACAAGCACAGCCGCGGGTTCCGCACGTACAAACCAATACCTGTGGGCTCGGGGAGGGCTCCAGATCCCTCCTACCCCTTGAGACACGATGCTGAGAAGCGTTATTTTTGTTCCTCCCAAGCCTTGCCAGATTACACTGTCAAGGCCAGCCCCGTGGAGATACTTCCTTGGTTTCGCAATTCACGCGGTGACTAACACATGTTACATTTTGAAAACCTCTCTTGGTAAAAATTTAAGCTGAACTGTAGATACATAAAAGTCTTGGTGTTAATGGAGTTCATGATTTCGTGGTGGCTGTTTTGTAATCCCAAGATTCCAAAAGGATGTGGACTTCTATCAAGACAGATAACGGGCCCCCTCCCGGAGCCGCCCTTTGAAACCAGCGTCATGGGCAGCAGCCCTTATACCTGTCCATCAGTATGTAGCTTAGAAAGCCCCTCGAGTTCCCTGCCCCTCAGGATGCCAGAACGCTTCCGTGGGGTGATCAGAGCAAGGACAGCGGAAGCCCACAAAGGATGATGGGTTCCCTCCATGAGGCATGAGTGCAGGTGCCCACCCGCACCCTGCCTGGTGCTGGACATGGCTTACCCCATTTCAGTGCCACTAAGTATTGGGTTACCATGACCACGCTGAGGCAGAGGTGTTAAGTCTTGCTCAGGGACCTACCTCTGATAAGGGATGGAGCAGTACTCGATCCCGGGCCTCGTGCCTCTGCAGCACAGGATGCCCATGGCAGTGCCCATCCTGCCCACAGCCCCTGTTGCTGGGTGCGCTCACATCCTCCACTCTGCACCCGCCTCAGCTGGTTGCACCAGGGTGCTCCCCACGTGGGACAGCCGATGCATAGGCTGGACAATTGGGGTCTCTGTTTGAGCATCTGAACTAAGAAATGAAAGAAAGTGGGGCAGCTGGCAGCAGGGCGCCATGATGTCCCTGTGCACCCCAGGACTACAGGGCCGCCTTGCAGTTGGTGTGGGATGGTGACAGAGAGAGGAAGAAAGAAGGAGTGGGGCTAAGAATGGCGGGGAGCGACCATCCGCTGTGAGAGAGGCCGTGTAAGGAGCCGGCCCAGGGCTGCCCCGGCCACTGCTGGCTCCAGCTCAGTGCCCAGTTCCCAGAGGCAGGCAGCAGCCCGTCTGTCTGAAGTGGCCCTTCCCAGCCCTGCGAGCGCCTCCATCACACCCCCTGTTTATTGCCTTGGAGGATAACACTTATCAGTCTGTAGTTACCCTGTTTTTGTTTCATTTGCATTGACCTCCACACTGGACTGCAGACTCCACACGTTAGTCCTCCGTGCACGGATTAGACTCCCGGCTGGCTGGCTCCCCACTGTATCGGCAGGGCCCACCCCAGTGTCTGGACATAGCGGGCACTTAATAATGATTTGTTAAATTCCTGCACCTCTGAAAGAACAAAGGAGCCCCCTCGCTCCACCCCGTTGCTGTGGGTAATCTGAGTGGATTTTACCACCTTAAGAAGCCACCCAGACACAGGGGTTACTCTCGGTCCTTCCATGACCTCAGACAGGCAATAGGGGCAAGGTGAGGCAGGCAGCTCCCATATCAGCAGAGCACTCACCTGGGACACACGCAGTCAGGAAGCGGTTGTGCAACCAGAGACACGTTTATGACACAATTAACCCCGAGACAAATATTGATTTTTCTTCAAAGCTCAGGGCCTATCTATCCAGGTTCCTCTCGGCTCCCCGCCCACCACTGCACTTCCCCGCCCCCAGCTGCCTGACAAGCCCCGAGCCTCAGGCCATCAAGGCATCAAGGCACAAGGCTCCGTGACGCAGGACCCCAGCCGGGCCTTCCCAGTCAGCATTCTGGTAACTTGAACATTGCGACCCCAGGGCCATTGCAGTAGCTGAGAAATGTGTGCATCCAAGGAGAAAACTCTGAGAGGCTGCTTGATGAGGAAACGGTGCTTGCTGTGGAAGAAGAGGGACCGAGGCAGTTCGGGAGGTGTCCCACACACTTCTTCTTTGTTCTGGGCGATCCCTTAGTGTCCGAGCTCCTAAGACATACACATTTAGGGAGTAAAAGGGGTGCAAGACAGGCCCAGAAGAAACCACAAGACAGTGTGATAGGCACAGAAATGAGAGTATGTCCCAAGCCCACGAGGGCAGGAACAGCTCTGAATGGGGGTCAGCAAGGGTTTCCCGGAGTAAGGAAATTTCCATCGTCTCTTGCCATTTTAATTCGGCGTCTCCGGAACTCCTGTTAGTGTTGGAGCCCACTGGGCCCTTAATGGAATTACTCAGCTTTTTGGTGCTAGCAAGTTTGTCCAGGTCGCGCAGGGAAGCACTTTAAAGCTATTCTTTCCTTTATTATAACAACAACCTACAATGCTTGAAAAGACATTTTCCTTAATTCGATAACCAAGTGAACTAAACGCATTTGCTGAAGATAATTAAGAACCTTTATAAATATAAAACAATTATCCCATCAAAATACAGGGCTAGATGTTGTTATTCAAACTAGCTTTTCAATCAGAACCTCCCTTTTTCAAAGCAATTCCAAAGTGCTCCGCGGCAGCCTTTGCTGAGCTCCCCGGGCAGCCCCGCCAGTGTCTGGGCTAGCCAGGCCGGCCACTCGGTCCTGAGAGCTGCTCACCACGGAGTGCCCGCCCGTGTCCGCCCCACTCCCTGGACCGGGAGCCGTCTGCGGCCAAAGACTTCTCACTCCCCTTAGGGGTCCCAGCCTTGGCCCAGAGCAAATATCGAAAAGCAATGTGACGTAGAACAGAGGAGACTGGGAGATGAGACAACTCAGTGCAGTGTGGTACCCTGGCTTGGATCCTGGAACAGAGAGGACATCATGGGGAAACGGGTGAAATCCAAATAAAGCCTGGAGTCGAGTTAATAATCATGGACCGATGTCGGTTTCTTAGTGTTGGCAAACGTACCACGGAATGCACGGTGCTAACGGGGAAAGCTGGGTGTGGGGTGTAAGGGAGCTCTCTGGACTATCTTTGCAACTTCTCTATAAATGTAAAATTATTCTATAATTAAAAGTTTATAAAAAAAAAACAAAATGTGACTGAACGCAAACAAGAAGGCAGAATCTAGCACTCCCCATCTTTAGAAAACCCCCCAGCCCACTCACCTCCAGGGCGGAACAAGCAATCTGTTATGTATATGGGGGGGGAAACAGCTGGGAGAAGGGGATACATTCCGGGGCACCTCATTTGATAGTACGTTTTTGTGTGACTATTTAGGGCAACTTTATTTGTAATCAGATAGCACTTCTACTAGAATTGTGTCAGATGTCAGGTGTACCGGAACCTCCCACAGTCCTGGGGTGGTGATGGTACGGCTCGTTCACACACCTCTCCCTGTTGGCCGAGAGCCTGCGGCTGGGAGAGGGCAGCCCAGTTCCAATCCATCACAGCTGCATTGTGACTTTCATGGGCCAGTCCCGTGATGATGATATCTTTCTATATATATCTATATCCAAACAGGTGAACCCCGGGCTGCCGAAGTGTATCACAGAAACTTAGCCCCTATGCCACTGGGCTGGCCTCCTCTCTCTCTATTTTTTTTAATTTTATAAGCCTTCAGATATTTCAACACTTTTTTTCTGCTTTAGGCAAAACTGAATAGATGTTCATTGGCCCCTAAAAGAATCGTGTTGAGACAGATGTTCTTGAGGTTTTTTCGGAGGTAACGTTGGTTTATAACATTATATAGATTTCAGGCACACAGCGTTATAGCTGACTTCTGTATACACTACATCACATTCACCACAAAAGTCTAGTTGCCATCCGTCACCATACAACCTCCTTTCGCGCTCCCCCAGCCCTGCCTCTCTTCTGGTAACTCCCAATCTGTTCTCTCTGTCTATGCGTTTGTTCGCTGTTGTTGTTGTGTCTTCCACATATGAGTGAAGACATGCGGTATTTGTCTGTCTCCATCTGACTTCTTGTTTAGCATAATACCCACAAGGTCCGTCCATGTTGTCGCAGATGGAAAGATCTCATCTTTTTTGTGGATGAGTGGTATTCCGTTGTGTATGTATGTACACCACATCTTTATCTATTCCTCTATCCATGGGCGCGTAGGTTGTTTCCATGTCTTGGCTATTGTGAATAACGCTGCGATGAACATAGGGATGTGTATGTCCTTTCAAGTTAGTGTTTTCGTATTCTTTGGATAAATATCCAGAAGTGGCATAGCTGGGTCATATGGTGGCTCACTAATGATTAGGGGAACGCCAATCAAAACCACAAGGAGGTATCCCCCTCACACCCATCAGAATGGCTGTTCTTAAAAAGACAAGAAATAATGAGTGTTGGAGAGGGCGTGGAGACAGATATGCCTGCGCTGTGCCTGCCGCGCTGATGGAGAAGCAGGGTCCCCTGGCCACACTAACCAGCTGAGTGACCCGGGGCGAGTTGCTTAACCGCTGCCTCTTCAATCTCTCAGCTGAAAACCAGGATAACGAGTCATGCTTTGCAGGCTTTTAGGAGGGTTGCCTAAGCGAATGGGCGTGAAAGCACTAATTCCAGCCTGGCCCCAGGAGGAGATCAATAAAGAAGAGCTGCTTTTGTAAAACATTCTAACCATCAGAGCAGACAGCAATATTTCTGTCTTCTAAAATATTCCCAAGAGAGTCTCAACTTTATTCTGCAAATAAAACTTCTTGATTTTGCCAGCTTGAATCTGCTCAGCTCTCTCATGACCTGGAACTCCAAGGATTTAAATAGCGTCTGAGGGGGGCCCCTAAAAAAGACCCTAAGCGCTCTGTGGACCCCTCACTTGTCACTTAAGACACACTCCGCTAGGTTTCCTGTTGACATTTGCCTTGGTGGGCCTTTCTGGATCTCACCCATCCTCTGGGCCACGGGCTCCAGTTCCCTCATTGTAATAACACAAGGGAGGGTGTTTATGAAGGAAAAGGAGTTGACCGAAGGCCAGGCTTCCCTCGGAATGTCCCTCTGTTTGCTTTCTCTTCCTCCCCGGCGGGCGGGCTGTGGACAGGCCCCAAAGCGCCAGGGACGCTGCTCGGGGCTGGAGACGGACAAAGCCCCCGGCGTCTCCTCATCACAGCGGACTTCCACCTTGGGTCCTCTCTGAGTCTTATTTCGCTAATGAGGTCAGACAGGCTTGTAATTTTAGGTAACTGCAATTGCTAAGACTGGAAGAGAGACTCATTGCCTGGCATTCCCACAAGCTCTTCCCAGCTTGCTTGGCTTGGGAAATGAGGCAACAGCAGGTAGAAAAACTGCAGGTCAAACGCGAGCCATTGCAAGAAACTGACTCAGGCTTTACCAACAGTGTTATTCATCTTCTCGCTCCTCTAGGTGGCTATTTATTTATTCGTTTGTTTAGCAGATATTTATTTAGCAGCTAACGTGTGTCTCTAACTTTTCCCACCCTCAGCCTTTTGCACAGGCTGATCCTCTGCCATGCCCTCCCACCCTAACCTTCCAGACCAGGTCAAAGGCTACCTCCTCTGGGAAGCCTGCCCAGAGGTCCGTGCCAGGCACATCCCTCCCTCTCCCAAGGAAGGCCAGCAGAAGAAGCACTGGCGGCGGGGTCAGCAAGGCTCCCGGACATCCCGGTGTGTGTCCTTGGACAGGTTACCAAAACTTTCTACCTGTTTCCTCATCTATAAAGTTTGGATAAAAGTAATAGTAACTCTTGCCTCCTAAAACGAAATGCCTATCAATGCTATATAACGTACAATAAACATCGTTTTTGATGCGTACCTGAGCTTGCAAGAAAGTGAAGGAGTTACCCAGGGGCCAAAACGGAGGGGAGAGCCGAAAGTAAGAGTGATGAGCTGATCCTGACCCTGAAGCGACCTCAGGGCATCAGGCGGTTCCAGTGCCTTCCGAGTGTGGGTTTCAGTGGTCATGGGGGACAGGAGAGAGGGCCTTGGGCACCTACAAGGTGGGATATTGGGCCCAGCAGCCTTGCCCAAAGCCAGGACTTCAGCTGGCTCCCACTCCACGGAAGGGACAACTGGGGGAAAGCAGCTTGTTCGAGCAGTGAAGCCTGTAGTGCCACCGGATTCAATGCCCCTCTTCCTCCAGGCACAGATGAGCACATTCTCTGCCCTCTTCCAATTAGCCTGGCCTTGAGACTGGCGCTGGCCAATGGGGGCTGAGAAGAAGAGGTGAATCACTTCTAGACCAAAGCAATTAAGAGCCAGCGCCAGACTCTCAGTGCTGGCTCCCACCCCACGCCCTGGGTGCCTGTGGAGGCCACGCGCCAAGACGGCAGAGCTGTGTTGAGGTTGAGGCAACCTGGATCACGCAGTTGTTCCGTGAGGACAGTTGCCTGGAGAGTTGCTCGGATCCCCAGCAAACTTTCAAGAGCTGCAAGAGCAAGAAATAAGCCGCTGTTGGGCTTAGCCAGCAAGAAGGTTTGTCTGGTACTGAAACAGAACTTAGGCCATCCTGACTAACACAACTGGCAAAGGAGATGACAAGCAAACTTGCCTGTCTCTACCTGGGACGTAGGTGTAGCAAACCAGTCTCCTCTGAGAATTCCTCTCCACAGTCCTTACTTCACAAGAGTTTTGGGTCAAATTTACACTGCCTTTGTAACCCAGGAAACCCCAAACAGTAAAATAAACTGAAAGATGCTTCCAATCAGGTTCAACCACTGCAGGCAAACTCAAATCCCCCAACCTGGCCTCACAGGGTTCCCACAAACGTAGACCCTCCTAGCAGGCAATCCCAAACCCAAGTCAGAAACCCGAGCTTGTCAGGTAAGTGCAGTAACTGACCAGGCAGCTTAAATCAACGTATTTTTAATGTTTTGAGAAATGAAATTGAGAACCAAAACTATGAGTAAATTACAATTAGCAAAGTACTATCAAAAAAGACTAAATAGGGGCCAGCCCTGTGGCCAAGTGGTTAAGTTCATGCGTTCCACTTTGGCAGCCCAGGGTTTCACTGGTTCAGATCCCGGGTGCGGACATGGCACCGCTCATCAGACCACACTGAGGCAGCATCCCACATGCCACAACTAGAAGGATCCACAACCAGAATATACAACTATGTACTGGAGGGCTTTGGGGAGAAGAAGAAGAAAAAAAGAAAAGGAAGAAGATTGGCAACAGATGTTAGCTCAAGTGCCACTATTTAAAAAAAAAAAAAAAAGACCAAATAAACTTGAAAAAGAACAAAAACAACCAGTTATGAAAATCTTATTAATGGTATTAAAACTTCACTATTTGGTAAAACAGCAGATTAGACCTAGCTGGAAAGAGAATTAGTGAAATGAAAGGTAGAATGAAAGAAATTACCCAGAGACACACAGAGAAAAAAAGAGATCAGAAAAAAGAAAGACGTTAAGAGACATGAAGGATAGAATTAATAATGTAATCTGCGTCTAATTGCTGTTCCAGAAGAAGACAATAGAAACAACAGGGCTAAAGAGTAGGCTACTTGAAGATACAAGGGCTAAGAATTTTCCAGAATTGACATAGATGAGAATCTTTAGATACAAGGAGCACAGTGAGTCTGTAGCAGGATAAATAAAAATTACCTCATGCCTTGACATGGCGTAGTAAAACGGCAGGATACCAAAAGCAAAACAAAAGCATAAAAGCAGCCATTTATTCACTCACTCTTTTATAAAAGAAATATTTTTTGAACACCTACTAGGTGCCAGGTGCTGTTGAAGACACTTGGGATACATTAGTGACAAAATAGAATTCTTGCTCATTCTCACAGAGGAGCTGGATAATAAACATGCTAAGTAAATTTTACAGTGGGTTAGAAAGTGGTAAGTGTTATGGAAAAAGGAAAAGAACAGAATGGGGGCATTTGGAGTACATGTGGGGTGGGGAGAGGCTGGGGCAGAGTGTAGAAGTTAACAAAATGTTAGAAGAGGCCTTATTGGGAAGGGAAAATTTGAGCAAAGTCTTGCAGGAGAGGAAGGAGTTAGGGAGACAGGTACATGGGGAGAGGATTTCAGGCAGATGGATTCACAGCTCAGGGACTGAGTATCTGCATATCTTCTTCTGTGAAGTATCTGTTCAAACCTCTTGTCTAACATTTTAATTGCATTGCTTGCCCTCTTATTATTGAGTTGTAGGAATGTTTTCGTATATTCTGATCAAGTCCTTTGTCAGGTGTGTGTATTGCAACTATGTCTTCTAGGCTGTAGCGCGTCTGTTCATTTCCTTAACACCTCTTTTGAAATATAGATGCTGTTCCTTTCGATGACATCCATTTTTATCAAGCTTTACTTTTATGTTTTGTGGTTGTTTGGGTCCTATTAAGAAACTGTTGCCCACCCCAAGGTCACAGACTTTTTCTCTATATTGTCTATGAGTTTTATATTTCTGTCTATGATCCATTTAAAGTTAATTTTTGTGTGTGCTGTGAGGTAGAGTTGAGGTTTATATTTTTATGTATGGATATCCAGTTGCTCTGCCAACATTTGCTTTAAACACTTTACTTTTCCCAATGATTTACCTTGGCCCTTTTCTAAAAAAATCAATTGGTCATATACACGTGGATCTGTTGCTGGGTTCTCTATTCTGTTCCGTTCATCTACATGGCTATCTTTACACCAATACCATGCTATTGCTTTACAATAGGTCTTAAAATTCAGTAGAGTAAATTCTCCCACTTTGTTTTTCAGAATAGTGTTGGCTATTCCAGGTGCTTTGAATTTTCATATAAATTTTAGAATCATCTTGTCAATGTCTACAAAAAGACAAGTATAATTATAATTGAGATCACTGTTGAATCCATCGTTCTTTAAGGGCAGAACTGACAGCTAACAATACTGAGCTTTTGGATCCATGAACATGGCATGTCTCCTTATTTCTTTATGCTATCTTTAATTTCTCTCAGCAGTGCTTTATAGATTTTGGTGTACATGTCTAGTATATATTTTGTGAAGTTTATCCCTAGGCATTCATATATTTTTAGGCCATGGTAAAAGGTAATTTTGTTAAGCTTTTTATTTTGAGATGATTTTAGAATATCAAAAGAGTTGCTAAAAGAGCACACAGAGTCACCATATACCCTTCACTTGGCTTCCCTTAATGTTAACACCCAAATCATGATACACTTATGAAAACTAAGAAATTAACATTGGTATGATATTGTTAACTAAACTACAGATTTTACTGGAATTTTACCAATTTTTCCACTAATGTTCTTTTTCACTTCAATCCAGGATCCCAAGTTGTATTTAGTTGGCACATTTCCTTAGTCTCCTATGATCTGTGAACATCGTTCAGTAACTCTGTCTTTCATGACTTGACAGTTTTCCACAGTAATAGTCATGTATTTTGTAGAATATCCCTCAATTTGTGCTTATCTAGTGTTTTCTCATGACTATTTGAGGCTGTGCATTATTGAGAAGAATACCGCAAGAGTGATGTGTGCCCTATCAGCAAGTCCACGATGTTACCATGTTTTGTTACTGGTGACGTGAACTTTGATCACTTGTTAAAGATGGCGTCTGTCAGATTCCTCCATTGTATAGTTACTATTTTTCTTTCTGTAATTAGTAACTTGAGGGCAAGGAGATGCTTTGGGACTATGCAAATGTTCAGTTTCTTCTTAAAATTTGCCTCCTAATTTAGCATCCTTTGGTGTATCTTGCCTCTGTTATTTCTATGGAATTCTAATGGTGGTTTTCCACTCATTCCTTCAGTATTTATTAATTGGAATTCTTGTATAAAGA
Source organism: Equus quagga (assembly GCF_021613505.1). Lineage (NCBI taxonomy): Eukaryota > Metazoa > Chordata > Mammalia > Perissodactyla > Equidae > Equus > Equus quagga. The sequence goes on from NC_060286.1 coordinate 41,809,116, forward strand.
GGTAATGTTCCTTTTCTCCCATTCATTTATTTATTACGTTATTAATTTATATGTGCATGGACTAGCAGATATTTCTTTATTCTTTGGGTTATTATCCAATACTATCATTATTTATTCTCTTGCTCAAGTTCTGCTGGTTTTGCCATTGGGAGCTCTTTCAGATTGTCTCCCAAGCCTTTTCAATATTCCCCTATCCTTTTGCTTTTTGATTACATGATTCATTTGTAAAATAGTATTTTTAAAATTTCAATTATCGGCTGTTCTTTGCTAGTATATAGACATACAATTGACTTTTGTATATTTCAGATGGGTTTCTTATAATCAACAAATGGATGGTCTGGCTTTTTTATCCAGTATCATAATCTCTGCCTTTTATTGGAGTATTTAGACCTTTATATTTAATATCATTATCAGCATCACTGGGTTGTTTTATTTTTATTGTAGTAACTTTGGATTATAACATTATGTAAATTTCGGGTTGCATTATGTTTTGGTTTCTGTGTAGATTACATCATGTTCACCACCTAAAGACTAATTACCATCTATCACCACACACATGTGCCTAATTACCTCTTTTGCCCTCCTCCCTCCCCTCTCCCCCTCTAGTAACCACCAATTTCATCTGTTTCTATATGTTTGTTTGTTGTTATTTTTATCTTCTACTTATGAATGAGATCATATGGTATTTGACTTTCTCCCTCTGACTTATTTCACATGGCATAATACCCTCCAGGTCCATCCATGTTGTCACAAATGACCAGATTTCATCGTTTCTTACGGCTGAGTAGTATTCCATTGTGTATATATACCACATCTTCTTTATCCATTTGTCCCTTCATGGGCATCTCTGTTGCTTCCAAGTCTTGGCTATTGAGAATAATGCTGCAATGAACCTAGGGGTGCGTGTATCTTTATGCATTTGTGTTTTCAAGTTCTCTGCATAAATACCCAGCAGTGGGATTGCTGGATCATATGGTAAATCTATTCTTAATTTTCTGAGGACTCTCCCTACTGTTTTCCATAGTGGCTGCACCAGTTTGCACTCCCACCAGCAGTATACAAGGGTTCCCTTCACTCCACATCCTCTCCAACACTTGTTGTTTCCTGTCTTGTTAATTATAGCCACTCTGACAGGAGTGAGGTGATATCTCATTGTAGTTTTGATTTGCATTTCCCTGATAGCTAATCATGTTGAACATCTTTTCATGTGCCTGCTGGCCATCTGTATATCTTCTTTGGAGAAATGTCTGTTCAGATCTTTCTCTCATTTTTTAATTGGGTTGTTAGTTTTTTGTTGTTGAGATGTACAAGTTCTTTATCTATTTTGGGTATTAACCCCTTATCAGATCTATGGTTTACAAATATCTTCTCCCAGTTGTTATGTTGTCTTTTCGTCTTCTTGATGGTTTCCTTTGCTGTGCAGAAGCTTTGTAATTTGATGTAGTCCCATCTGTTTATTTTTTCTACGGTTCCCCTTGCCCGGTCAGACATGGTACTTGAAATTATGCTGCTCAGGTTGATGTAGAAGAATGTACTGCCTATGTTTTCTTCCAGAAGTTTCATGGTTTTAGGTCTTACATTCTAGTTTTTAATTCATTTTGAGTTCATTTTTGTGTATGGTGGAAGATAATGATCTTCTTTCATACTTTTGAATGTGGCTGTTCAGTTTTACCAACACCATTTATTGAAGAGACTTTCCTTTCTCCGTTGTATATTCTTGGCTCCTTTGTTGAAGATTAGCTGTCCATAAATGTGTGGGGTCTTTTCTGGGCTCTCCGTTCTGTTCCATTGATCTGTGGAACATGTTGTTCCACATAAATTTTAGGATCCTTTATTCTATTTCTGTGAAAAATGTTGTTGGAACTTTGATAGGGATTGCATTGAATCTGTAGATTGCTTTAGGAACTATGGACATTTTAACTATGTTAATTTTTCCAACCCAAAGCATGGAATATCTTTCTATTTCTTTGTATCTTCTTCAGTTTCTTTCAACAATGTTTTAGTTTTCAGTATACAGGTCTTTCACCTCTTTGGTAAGTTTATTCCTAGGTATTTTATTCTTGTTATTGCAATTGTAAATGGGATTGTATTTTTAATTTCTCTTTGTGCTATTTTGTTGTTAGTGTGTGGAAACACAACTGATTTTTGTATGTATCCTGAAACTTGACCATACTCATTTATTGTTTCTAAAAGTTTTTTGGTGGATTCTTTATGCTTTCCTATATATAAAATCATGTCATCTGCAAATGGTGACAGTTTCACTACTTATTTTCCAATTTGGATCCCTTTTATTTCTTTTTCTTGCCTGATAGCTCTAGCTAAGACTTTAATATTATGTTAAATAAGAGTGGTGAAAGTGGGCATCCTTGTCTGCTTCCTGTTCTGAGAGGAATAACTTTCAGTTTTTCTCTATTGAGAATGATATTAGCTGTTTGTTTGTCATATATGACCTTTATTATGTTGAGGTACTTTCCTTCTATACCCATTTTATTGAGAGTTTTTATCATAAATGGATGCTGTATCTTGTCAAATGCTTTCTCTTCATCTGTTGAGATAATCACGTGATTTTTATTTTTCACTTTGTTAATGTGGTGTATCACATTGATTGATTTGTGGATGTTGAACCATCCTTGCGTCCCTGGAATAAATCCCACTTGATCATGGTGTATGATCATAGTAATGTATTGTTGTATTTGATTTGCTAGTATTTTGTTGAAGATTTTTGTGTTGATGTTCATCATAGACATTGGCCTGTAATTTTCTTTTTTTGTTTTGTCCTTGTCTGGTTTTGGTATCAGGGTAACATTGGCTTCGTAGAGTGAGTTAAGAAGCTTCCTCTCTTCTTCAATTTTTTGGAGGAGTTTGAGAAGGATAGGTATGAAGTCTTCTTTGAATCTTTGGTGGAATTCACCAGGGAAGCCATCTGGTCCTGGACTTTTATTTTTGGGGGAGGTTTTTGATAACTGTTTCAATCTCCTTACTGGTGATTGGTCTATTCAAATTCTCTACTTCTTCTTGACTCAGATTTGGAAGGTTGTATGATTCTAAGAATTTATCCGTTTCTTCTAGAATATCCAATTTGTTGGCATATAGCTTTTCATAGTATTCTCTTACAATCTTTTGTATTTCTGAGGTATCAGTAGTATTTTCTCCTCTTTCATTTCTGATTTTATTTATTTGAGGCTTCTCTCTTTTTTTCTTGGTGAGTCTAGCTAAAGGTTTGTCAATTTTGTTTATTTTTTTCAAAGAACCAGCTCTTGGCTTCATTGATTTTTTTCTATTGTTTTTTTCAGTCCCTATTACCTTTACTTCTGCTCTCATTTTTATTGTTTCCTTCCTTCTACTGATTTTGGGCTTTGTTCTTCTTTTTCCATTTCCTTTAAGTGTGCTGTTAGATTGTTTATTTGAGATTCTTCTTGTTTGTTGTGGTGGGCTTGTATCACTATAAACTTCCCTCTTAGGACTGCTTTTGCTGTATCCCATAGATTTTGGCATGTCATATTTTCATTTTCATTTGTCTCCAGGAATGTTTTTATTTCTCCTTTTATTTCTCCACTGACCCAATTGTTGTTTAGTGTACTTTGTTTAATCTCCCCATATGTGTGGCTTTTCTGATTTTCTTCCTATAGTTGATTTCTAGTTTCATACCACTGTGGTCAGAAAAGATGCTTGGTATTATTTCCGTCTACTTACATTTATTGGGACTTGTTTTGTGGCCTAATATGTGGCCAATTCCGGAGATTGTTCCATGTGCATTTGAAAAGAATGTATATTCTGTGGTTTTTGGATGGAATGTTCTATATATATCTACTAAGTCCATCAGGTCTGATGTGTCATTTAAGGCCAGTCTTTCCTTATTGGTCTTCTGTTTGGGTGATCTGTCCATTGGTGTAAGTGGGGTGTTAAAGTCCCCTACTATTGTGTTAATGTCTATTTCTCCTTTTATGTCTGTTAATAGTTGCTTTATGTATTTAGTGCTCCTACGTTGGGTGCATAGATATTTACAAGCGTTACATCCTCTTGCTGGATTGTTCCCTTTGTCGTTATGTAGTGCCCGTCTTTGTCTCTTGTTACAGTTTTTTCTTTTTGAGTCTATTTTGTCTAAGTGTTGCTACCCCAGCTTTCTTTTCATTTTTGCATGGAGTATCTTTTTCCATCCTTTCACTTTCAGTTTGTGAGTGTCTTTAGGTCTAAAGTATGTCTCTTGCCTGCAGCATATATATGGGTCTTGTTTTTATCCAATCGGCCACCCTATGCCTTTCGATTGGAACATTTAGTCTATTGACATTTGAAGTAGTTATTGATAAATATGTACTTATTGCCATGTTGTTACTTATTTTCTGGGTGTTTAGGAGTTCTCTGTTCCTTTCTTCTTCTCTTGTTCACTTCCCTTGTGACTCAATGGCTTTTCTTAGTACTATGTTTGGGTTCTTTTCTCTTAATTTTTTGTGTATTTATTATAGGTTTCCAGTTTGTGTTTATCATGAGGTTCATATATAATAACCTACGTATATAGCAATCTATATTAAGTTGATGATCTCTTTAGTTTGACCTCTTTCTTAAAGCTCTACTCTTTTACACCCCCCTCACATTATACGTTTTTGATATCATATCTAACATCTTTTTGTGTTTGTGTGTATCCGTTACCCTCTTATCATGGAAATAGATAATTTTAGTATTTTTGTGTTTTGACCTTCAAATTATCTTCACAGGTGGTTGATCTGATACCTTTACTGTATTTCTGCCTTTACCGGTGGGTCGATTGCTTGGTTTTTTTTATAGACTCATTGGGTTTAAGTCTACCATCTTTCTATTTGTTTTCTGTTTTTCCAATCTATTCTTTGTTCTTTCTGCCTCTCCTTCTTTAGAATTAATTGTGTTCTTTATTCCATGTCCTCCACTAATATCTAATAAAGTATATCTCTTTGTTCTCTTTCTTAGGAGTTGCTCCAGGATTTAAAATATGCATATTTAACTTATCACAGTCTACCTTCAAATTATTATATAAAAAATTATACCACTTTACATGTCGGATATATATCTGACGACAATATGCTTTCATTTCACCTCTCCTATCCTTTGTGCTGTAGTTGTCAAAGATTTTACTTTCCAATATGTAATAAACTCCACAGGGTGATGTTGATATTTTGTTTTAAATAGTCAACTGTCTTTTAAGGAAATTAAAAGTTGAAAAAAATTTTCTTTTGGCAAATGTTTTTAAATGCATATGGCAGAGTAATGTGAAATATTCCATGTTAAATATCAATTTATACTCCATATATCTTTGTGTATTTTTATGTTTAACGCACAAAATGTGCAGAGGAATACATAGCAAACATTGTTTCCTTGGGGAGCAGGTTGGAAGGGCTTATTGTTATTAAGTTTCTATTTGTATCTGGTTGAAATGAAAATATATGACATCTATAATTTAAATACATTTAATCAACTTTTTATTTTTTAATAACACTTATGAGCCACTAGAATGCCACAAATATCCTTGTAAATAATTACTCTTACATTTATCTGCATATTTGCCATTTCCAATACTCTTCACTCCTTTTTGTACATCACTCTTCCCATCTGACATTTTTTTTTTTTTTGCTTGAAGAGCTTCCTTTAACATTTCTTATAGTGCCAGCCTACTGGTGTCTTAAAAACTTTATTTTGCCTTCATCTGAAAAATATTTTTGCAAGTTAGAGAATTCTAGATTAATAGTTCCTTTCTTTTGCTATTTTAAAGATGGCACCCCATCGACTTCTGTCTTGCATTGTTTCCAAAAAAATACTACTGACTTCTCTCTCTTTTTTTTTTTTTTGGTAAAGAAGATTGGCCCTGAGCTAACATCTGTGCCAATCTTCCTCTATTTTTATATGTGGGATGCTGCCACAGCATGGCTTGATGAGCAGTGTGTAAGTCCATGCCCAGGATCCGAACCTGCGAACCCTGGGCCACTGGAACAGAACACCTGAGCTTAACCACTATGCCAGTGGGCCAGCCCTGACATTTTTATACTGTTCCTCTGTATGTCTTGTTCTTCTCTGGCTGCTTTTAGGATTTTCTCTTTAACTCAGGCTTCAGAAAATTGATTGTGATGTGTTTCAGTGTGCTTTTCTTTGTATTTATCCTGCTTGGGGTTCATTGAATTTTTTAGATTTGGAAATTTATAGTTTTCATCAAATTTGGATGTAGGATTTCAGCTGGGCCTCCCAGAAAGGGCACTTCTGCCTTTGAGAATAAGGACCAACTGATGTATTATTCATGAGCTGGATAACCACACTTCTTAGAATGCTGTCCAGGAGCCTGAACAAACTAGTTAAAGCTTGGTGTTAACGGTGTTGTGGTGCGAGTCAGATTCTGGCGAGAATCTGTGAGGTTCTCTCAGTTCCTTGGAGAGTCAGGACACACTGCCACGGGCTTTGGGAATGGCTGTGGTGATATGGACACACCACGCACTGCCCTGGATGCAGGAAGGAGCATGAGTCCTTTGGAAAAGAGGCACAGTTCGAGCCTGGTGAACAGGCCTCTCGAGGAGACCCATGTGCCCTGGATGCTGTGGACACCCCACAGCCACACAGGCCTGGCAAAGCTCAGCAGGTGGTAAGGGGTGAGTCTGTGTTGTCTCTGAGGTCTCCTTCCCCATAGGATCTAGGTCGGCCTGGCTCACATCCCCGTGCCTCCCTGAGAAGCTGGCATTGCTGAGCACTCGACTTCCGCTGGTCACCTCCACGACCCCATCCTCAGCACCAAATTTGCAGCTGTTCCTTGACTTCTCCCAGGCGTTGGCTCAAACATGGAACTCAACCCCTTCCCCACCTTTTCCATAAGAACCACTTGTGAACTGCCACTGAAGGTTGGAGGACGGCTGCTCTGTCATGAACACTGAGACCCTGCTCAGCCCTCTGCCTCACCTCTCCCCCCATGTCCCCACGTCCCACATCCTCTCCCCTTTGTCTGCTCTTCTCCTACCCTGAGGGGCACCCTCCCCTCAAAGGGCCCACCCAGGCATTTTCCTCCCCGAGAGAACGGGGGCTGGAACCAGGTGAGGCAGAGGAGGCAGTGGCCTCAGTGAGTTTAAGGAGGCACCAAGACTCAGCAGTGAAGGTGAGACATATTTAACGCAATATTTTTAAAAGTCAAAACTAATGCAAATACAACTCAACAACAACAAAAAATAACCCAACTCAAACAGGGGCAAAGGACTTGCACAGACATTTCTCCAAAGAAGTTACAGAAATGGCCAGTAAGCACATGGGAAAATGCTCAACAACATTAGTCATTAGGGAAATGCAAATCAAACCCACAGGGAGATGCCGCTTCACACCCATTGGGGAGGCTAGGATAAAAAAACTTTTAAAAAAAGGGAAAATGACAAGTGTTGGCAAGGATGTGGAGAAAGTGGAACCCTTGCGCATTGCTAGCGGGAAAGCAAAATGGTGCAGTCACTGTGGAAAACGGTTTGGCAGTTCCTCAAAAAACTAAACATAAAATTACCATATAATCTAGGAATTCCACTTCTATGTATATTACTCAAAAGAATTGAAGTCAAGGACTCAAAAAAATACGTGGACACCCACATGCATAGCAGCACTATTCCCAAAGCCAAAAGGTGGAAACAGACCCAAATGTCCATCAGCACGTGCACGGATAAACGAGATGCAGTGCGTCCACATGATGGAGTATGGCTTAATCATAAAAGAGGAAGGAAATTCTGACACATGCTACAACGTGGATGAACCTGGAGAACATTATGCCAAGTGAAATAAAAGTCACAAAAGAACACATACTGTGTGATTCCACTTCTATGAGGAATCTGGACTGGTCAAATTCATAGAGACAGAGAGCAGAATGGCGAGTTCCAGGGGCTGGGGGAGGGGAGTGGGGAGCTGGCGTTTAATGGGAGCAGTTTCAGGTTCTGGAAAAGTTCTGGAGATGGAGAGTGGTGATGGTTGCACAACAACGGGCATGTGCTTAATGCCACTGAACCTGACACTTAAAAATTATTAAAATGGCAAATAGTATGTTGTGTATATTTTACCACAATAAGCAAAAGGAAAAAACAACAGGCCTTCTTGGTTCCTGGCTCTTCAAGGTAATTTTGCACGATGAGCTCTCCTGGCAGAGCTTCCTTCCTCCTTTGCCCTCTGAGCCTCGAGGACCAAAGTCACCGTTCCATCTGGCTAGAGGCCTCTGCTTGTAAAACAGCAAAGATAAATATTTTCTACCTCGACTTGGGTAGGAGAATATAAACAGAACAGATCCATTTTGATTTTTAAAGTAATTGCGTTTTGTTCCCCAAACACTTTTTCTAACCCTTACGCTGTCAACCCTCCTTGATTCAGGAGACGCGCGGGGACCGCCGGGCCCCTCCTCCAGCCTTCGCTGTGACTCACTCCCTAGTCACGGCTCCTCTGCGACTGCAAACCATCCTCACACTCGAGACGCCCGTGGTTGCTGTGACAAAGAGCTTCTGTGCTCGTCATCGTAGCAGTGCACACGGAGGTCTGGGTGGTGACTGTGCATAATTTACACATCTGAGGGATGGTTCAGGAGCCCAGAGGGCCCAAGTGACTTGCCCAGGATCACACAGCTGGCCAAACCTTTGGCTACAGGCTCTGGCCCCTCCCACACCATCCCTCCACCCACGGGATGTGTCCTCATGCACGTTAGTGACAGCCGTGTACCTGGCTCGAGCCCATCTCCCCACAAGGCTCCCCAGCCCTAGGACAGTCCCTGCACGCAAGTAGGAGCCCACAGCCCCAGCCTGCTGCAGCCGGGACCGGCCGCTCCTCTTGGGGCCTGTTGCCTCCTGCAAATGAGCTTGGGAGTGTTCATGGCCAGGGAGAAGCCCTGGTAAAGAGGCCTGAGATGCTTCTGCTGAGGCCTGGTGGCACCGCAGCCGGCGCGTGTCCCTGGGCCTGGCCTCTGCAGTGTCTGCTGTCCTTTCCCAGAAGGCCCCACATCTCTGCTTGGTATGCGACAGGGGTCCGTGCCAGGGTCCAGCTGCCTTCCCAAGCCATTCAAGTCAACTCTAGCAAAGGCTTTTTGTTGTTATTGCCCCCTTCGCCATTAGCAGGGGCAGCTTTTGTCTTCCCAAATGGGAAAGTATCTTTTACTTTCCCCTTTTGACACTGACTATTTGGCCTAAAGCAGGGACCAATTAAACTAATTAATCCCCAGGCACTCTGCCGATGGAGAGACTCGGCTCTCACACTTCGGGTCTCTCCAGAGGGAGCAAGCTGACGCTCGCATCCTCTGTGTGGCTCTGACCTCTGGGCTGGTTAGCGACACCGAGACCCCAGGCTGTGGCATGGCCCTCACCAGGCCTCCGGGGATGCCGGAGTCTCCCCATCACCCCTCCCCCGCCACACTGGGGGGCGGGCGTTTGGAGCTCCTGGCTGGCGCATCCTCACCTCGTGAGGGCACCACTCCCAGTTCCATGCACAGCTAGCACTTTCTCTTAGAAGGCAGAATAAAAAACCCCAACTTCAGAGAGAGCAGTCAGCTAGAGGGAGGGTCTCAGTGTGGGGTCCAGACCCCGGGAGGCCTCTGCAGAGGGGTCGGCTCAGCAGGGCAGCTCAGCTCCTGGTTCCCGGGTCCCTCGGCACGCGCATTTTCTTCATGGACAACAGCAGAATTTCTTTGGCTCCGGCAGGGAGGAGCAGCTGTCCACACTGTTTATTCAAATACCATTCTGGCAATAATCAGAATGTTTTTTTTTCTCTCTCTCTTCCCTGCAGGATCTGAAACTCTCCGTGGGGCAGTCGGATGCACGTGTCTACACATGGCTTTCCAGGGTGGCATCTTCACAGAGCGCAGAAATCCTCTTGCCAAGAGCCCTCCGGCCTCCCGCCCCCACGCCCCCCCCCCCCCCCCCCCCCCCCCGCCAAAAAGAAAAGCGGAGGGCACTGGCCAGGGACTTGGAGCAGGGCTCTGATAAATAAAATCAATGCAAGTTTCATGTCTTTGCCTCTGGTTTCCCCTTGCTCTTTGGAGCCCGGCGCTTGCAGACCCAGGGTTCGTTCTGCGGCCTTGCACACACTGGTACATAGTGACGAGCACCAGCTTCCAGAACTTTGCACAACACTGTAACCACAAGCACTCAGGATGTGCTTTCCCTGGTGCCTCCCGACACCCCAGTTGTTTCCTGACCGAGAGGCACCACCACGGGCCTGAACGCTGCCCCCCATGGGTCTGTTTTCCTCCAGATTAAGTCCAAACCCCCAACGAGGGTGCTCAGGGCCCCTCCAACATGCCCCCAGCCCTCCTAGCCAGACTTACACTGTAGCCCCTCCCCACGTGCCACATGCTGGTCTGAGAGGCTGCTTACCATCCAGCAAAGAGCCTGCGCCCTCCTTCCGGGCCTTTCCTTGTGCGTTTGCTTCCTACCCACTGGCCCTCCTTGCTCCCTACCTCGACCACCTGCGATTACCTTCTGCCTGAACGCTCCCAGCCCCTCCTGGTGTCTCCTGTGGCTGCTGTAACAAATTCCCACAAACCATGGCACAGAACAACACAAATGTGGCGTCTTACAGTTCTGGAGGTCAGAAGTCCAAAACGGTCTCATTGGGCTAAAATCAAGGTGTCAGTGGGGCTGGTTCCTTCTGGAGGCTCCTGGGGAAAATCCATTGCCTTGCCTGTCCAGTTTCCAGAGGTGCCCACACTCCTTGGCTTGTGGCCCCCTTCGCTGTCTTCAAAGCACATGGCTGCAACCTCTGCTTCTGTTGTCACATCTCCTTTCCTCTGACTCTGACCCCCTTGTCTCCCTCTTTCCCTTATGAGGACCCTCGAGATTACATTGGGCCCACCTGGATAATCCAGGACCATGGTCGCAGCTCAAGACCCTCAGCTTACTCACCTCTGCCAAGTCCCTTACGCAGCCACACACAGCACACAGTGCCCGGCACATTCCAGCTCACCATCTGTTCACCTCCAGCATCTCGTCTGAGTTCCCACAGCAGCACATGAAGTGGCTGGACCGTGTTCCAGGTGAAAAAACTGAGGTGCGCACAGCAGGAAACAGGAGAGCAAGACAGGGCAGGAAGGCGGCGTTCCGGGACCCTGCCAGTACTGCTGCAGGCACAACTGAGCACTCACCCACAAGCCACTTGGACAGCGAGCATCCGGGCCTCGAGGCAGATGATCACCCGAGCACAGGGCAAGGCAGCAGTTCATTCCGTGCTCCGGGTTCACAGTTCTGAGCACAGGCATTTCACAGTTAGAACAGAGGCTGTCCCTTCTTCCCAGACCTGCTTCTTTCTCATGAAGCTGCCCGAGGAAAGGGCACTGCATGAAGGGGCAAGCAGACCTGGGCAATATAACAGCTTGCATGCACACGTGTGCACACACAGACACATACGCGTGTGACTGGACATCCTGAGCCTCAGATCCCCTCTCACCATGGGATATGAGTGGATGACGTGCATGTTTCGGGCCCTGGGCCTCAGAGGAAGGGCCAAGGCATGTCCTCTGTTTCCTCTTCTCTGCTTGGCCCTGGCCGGAATATAGATGGGATGGAGGGAGCTGCAGCAGCCATCTTAGACCATGAGCTCAAACTTTCTAGCTGAGCACAGCAGAGCAACAGGCTACTCAGCATCTGGGATTCTGATGTCATGGTGTCTTCATATCATCCTGAACCACTTGTGTCCAGACTAAAACATGGGAAAGAAATAAACTTCCATCATGTTTAAGCCACTCTCTGGGGAGATCTTTGTCCTAACAGCCAAGCCTGTCTCCTGACTGTTACAGATTTGGGTACACTGCAGGGGGAGATGCTGCTGCCACAAAACCCAGCCCCCAGGACCTGGCGTCTACGGTCCAGGAGACAGCTTTTGTGAACTGGGAAGCTCTTGACCCTTGGACTGTAGCAATCCAATCATAAAAATGCTCCCTGGGACGCTCCGAAGGCAGACCACACCCCGACGGCCCCTGGAACTTTAGAAGAACTGGTTTGAAGAACTCAGAATGTAGGTGTGAGCCGCTGCTGCCTTTGGGAAGTGGTCTGGGAGAGCCACAGAGACAGCTTCGAGGATACAGCGTGGGTGGAAGAGAAGAGGCCGGCCCGCTCCTTTCCACGCTCCTCCCATGAAGGGCTCTCAGTCGGACAAGGGGAGCCAGCCCCGCGGCCACGATCCCAAGGAGGTGCTGTGTCCCTGTCCAGGCCCGTCGGTTCAGAGAACGTCAAGGCAGTTGCTCTTAAATGAGTAAGAGGAAGATGGGCGGAGAACAGAGGCCTGGAAATAAAAGACCAGCTTTACGAGAGTGAGAAGCCAGGTCTAGACAAGATCGTTAATTGGGGTTACATGCAACGTGGAGCTAACCCAATGCAAATAGACCAGAAACTTAGGAAGTTTTAGAGGGAATTGTATTTCCAAATAAACCACAAACCTGGCTTTCCAAAGCATGTCATTTCTTGACATCCCCCCTGGACACCCCAGAAATGTGGGGAAAGCCAGAAGTGTGTTACAAGAGGTGAGCAGCCACCAAGAAGAGCACACTCAGCAATGCCCACTTCACGTGTGGGATCAGGAAGGACAGTGGCAAGGCAGATGCTCCCAGAGGACAAGCAAGGACAGTGGGGACAGTGGATAAGGCGTTCCTCTAAGCAAGCAGAGGCAGGGTCATCAAACGGACCAGCTAAGGCCAAGTCATGGTGATGCCGCCCAGCCAGGTCCAGTCGTCATCCTGGGCTGGTGATTGCTGCATTTTCCATTCTTCTGTCTGCCAGAGGCAAGCTTTACAGCCATCCCCCTGCTCCTGCAGCACCCCTGTCCAGTAGGGGGCTGCTGAGCACTTGTCCTGTTCATGTATAGTTTGTAGGTTCCCTGTCCAGAGGGGTCGCATCTGTCCTTGACAAGAGGACTGTTCATCACCCACAGCTCCTGGACATGGCTGGACACAGGGCCTGGAAGGGAGAGTCTGCACGGAAATCAGGTGGCCCAAAGGGCTGACTGTGGCATGGGTTAATAACTTTCCTTAATAACAGAGGCTACAAGTGTGAGCTAGGCTCAGAGCCACCCACCTAAGATGGTCCCGCCTCCCTTGCAGCTAGGTGTGGCCTTGTGACCCACTTCCAGCTAATAGGATGTGAGCCAGAGTGACAAGTGCAGCTCCAGGAGGAAAGGGTTCCACACTTCACTCTCTTCCCTCCTCTATCCCTGCCACATTGTGGATCTGAGGGCACCATGACCATCTCCAGCTGTGGGGTAGCAGAACTACCATCAGAGGAGGCTGGGCCCCAGACCCAGGGAGCCGCACATGCACCCTGCACGGTTTATGTTGAAAGAAACACAAAGGAACTTCTGACGTTGCTCTCTGTGATGCTGGGATCTTTGTTTGAGCTGCCAACCCCGTCACCTAAGCAATGCAGCAGGAGTGTCTCCTCGTAGGTCCCAGAGTGCAGGGGGTTGGGGGGGACCATGCCATGTTTGCGTTTTTGTCTTTTTAACCAGGAATACACTGTAGTGTGATTCTCAGTTGCTCCTTATGTCTACCTCTCAGAGGAAAAGGCTGCATCATCGGTCTCCATAGCAACGTAGAAAAGTACTTTGTAAACACAAAAACACTCTCACACATGTATGAAACTACTGCTGTTATAGCTCCGCTCCCCCAGCTTTCTTCCAGGGTTAAGTAGATGATTTGCTTTTTCAGGAGACACTAGACTGGCTGCGTCCTCTGGTAATTTATTCATCTGTGTCCCAGTTTCGTCGTCTGTAAAAATGGACATCATAGTAGTTGCTGTTCCCAAGGCAAGGCCATTGATGGGGTTCAGCAAAGTGATGCCAGTCAAGAAGCGGGTGCTGTGCCTGGCACTCAGCCAGCTCTCAGTGATATCGCCCACAGCTTTCTGATCCATGTGCTCAGGGTCCTGGGACCACCCCCGAGTCGGAAGGCAGCCACGATGCTGCCCATCCAGGAGCAGCAGGGGCAGAGACTGAGATGCGGACCCAAGCAGAGCCCAGGCAGCTCTGGGGGGCATGTGGAAAGTTTCTGGGGGGCAGACAGAGTGTGAGATGCCTGGAGGTCCTCGCGGGGAACTGGACCACACAAGAGGGGTGTGGAGATGCCGAGTGGTAAAGCACGTGGCTTCCACGGCAGCAAAGACCGCGTCTCTAAGGATACAGGCTGAGTGAGATCAGCCAGAGAGAGGGAGTACACACCTGGGCGGGAGGGGGAGAGGCCTCTGGCCCAGCCCTGGAGAGCTGTGGCCATGGGAGGAGAAGGAGGAGCCAGACAGGTGATGGGGGCAGGACGAGTCCCCTGGTGCACTCAGGTGTCCCCGCCCGCGGCTGCACTGGAGAAGGATCCCTTCTGGGGCCGTGGGCTTCAGAAGAGCGGAGAATGCACCAGAGTCCTCGGTGTCTCCTCTGTGGTCTATATCCCTCCAGCAGCCTCCTCGCCTGTCTCCCTGCTACGGGGGGTGCTAAGGAGACCTTGTCACTCCCATGCTGAGAGCCCTCCAAGGGCTCTACACCACATGATAGGTGCCCAGTAAATGTCTGATGGGCGAGGGCCTGGCACACAGTAGGGGCTTTTATGTGGACAAAATCAGCCCTTGGGTCCAGGGGCTCCCGGGCCTGCCCCACTGTGTGCTCACCCCTGGGAGACCTTGGTCACCTGGCTTCTCCTTGGCCACCTCTGCCAGGATCTGGGTGTCCTCAGGAGACCCTGAGAAGCGGGTGCCACAGAACTGGGAGGCACTGTTCCTTTCCGTCTTCACATCGGGCTAAGACTCAAAACAAAACTGTCAGATTTCAGAACATTTCACAGCGGCAAAAATAACTGCACTTGGGGAAAAAACATGCAGACACTTCTCAAAGTCATCTAGTCGCTTCAACAATGTGCCAAAAGCTTCTGGAATTGACAGGTTCGGTTTTCCACGCACCAACTGCGCCTACCCTGCCAGCCTTGCCTCCTGGGGCCCCCAAGGCCCTCGTGTGCCAAACCTCGGCCCTGAAGGGACCACGAGGGTGACACGGCACAGCCACCTTTCTTTGTCCCTACTAAGTGCTGCTTCAAACACTGTGCCCAGAATTCACAAGCCACAGATGCCAAATCTGAGGTGATGGAGGCAGGGGCGGGAAGGAGAAGGGCAAGGTGGGGTCAGTCCCCAAGTGCATCACTATTTACCATCTCATTGGATCTTCGCAACCGCCAGCAAAGAAGACCTCCCCAACTTACAGAGGGGCACTGAGGCTCAGAGAGGTCGCTGGTCCAAGGGCAAACCATCCTTTCCTGGGATGGAATTCCAGCTGTCCTCCCAATCTTTTCTCTCCTTCTTCCATAGCAGTAGAAGATTTAGCTGGGCACACACAAACCCAGCCAAAAACAACATTTCCCAGCCTCCTTGGCAGCCAGGTGTGGCCACATAATGAAGTTTGGTTAATGGATGTGAGCAGAAAGCCTGTGTCCCACTTCCTGGCTGTGCTCTCCCATACTTCCCTCCCCACCGAAATGGCAGGAGCTACAACAGCCACCTTAGACCCATGATAACAGCAGAGCCACAAGATAGATGGAGCCTGGGCTGCTGGCACTGTGGGGCTACCATGGGAGCCCGGATCACGTCTGCCTGGTCGTTAGAGAAATTAACAGACACCCTAGGTTAAGCATCTCACAACAGAGGTTTGTTGCCACAGCCGTTTCTACAGTTCTCTGTCAGGAGCCCAACCAGGTGAGCCTTGTAGACGTTGAGGAGGCTGGATCTTATCCCAGGGGGATGGGAAGCTAGCAGGGAGGAGAGCTCTAAGCAGGACAGTGATTTGATCCCATTTGCATCTTTCGAATGCCCTGCTGGCCCTTTTATCCGAGTGGATTGAACCGGGCAGTTTGGCCTCTGAAGTATGAGAGATGACGATGCTGAGAGTAGGCTGGTGGCAGAGAGATGGAGAGAAGCGGGTAGATCCGAGACACATTCCAGAGGAGGGAATGCCCAACAAATGCAGACAGGAGGCGATGCTGAGCCTCAGTCCTTGCCCCGAGCAACTGGGCAGGGTTGGCACCATTTACATGGCGACAGAGACTGCTGGTGGAAAGGCCAGCTCGGCAGGCCATCCAGGGCTCAGCCCAGGCGGTTAAGTTTGAGATGCCTGTGAGGTGTCCAAGGGGAGATGTCCAGAAGGCAGGTGGACACACTGGTCTGGATTTCAGCAGGTGGTATGGAGGTATAAGTGGAGGAATTAACAGCTTATGGTTAGCAACAAGTGGCAAAGAGGAAACGAGATCAGCTAAGGAAAGAGTAAGGAGGAAGACTAAAAGAGAGTCCGAGGAACGCCTGTATCTCAAGGTGGGTAGAAAGGGGTTCCTCAGAGGAGCCTGGGGGACAGGAGCCAGAGAGGAGAGGGGCAGCCACAGGAGTGTGGGGCCCAGAAGTCCTGAGCGAGAGCAGCCGCCTGTATCAGTGCGGCCCACAGACAACTCCAAAAGAGGCCACCGGACCTCATGAAAGAGTGGCCAGGGGACCTGCTAAGAACGCGGCCCCTTCCGCGAGAGAGGAGGGAGCAGAAGTCAGCCTGCAGAGGACTCAGGAGAGGGGCGGCGCAGTGGGGATCATTCTGTGCAGAAGTTTTCCCTGAGACAGAGTGGGGGTGTGAGCGCTAGCAGGAGGCTGGGGTCCAAGGAGAGGGCTGTGACACAGGTGGATCAGGCATGTGGAGACGTCGACAGAACCCGAGGGAGGCGGGGGGCTGACGGGGGTGGCTTGTATGGGGCTTGGTTTGATTCCAAGTCCCTGATTTTTTGCCATCCTGCAATCTAGACCATTTTTACTGAATATCTTCCTTAAATTCCATCCTCAATAGTCTCGCTTTTTAAAACTTGCTTTTCTTCTAGGCAATATTCTCAGTGAAATCACAGATTTGATGGGTTAACTTTTTTTCTAATACACATGAAACCAAATACCCAGTTATGTAAAAGGTCCATCGACACTCCTCTAAGATGGTCTTGGGGTGCCCCAGGTCCACCATACTTCTGAAACCGGGGTGGAACGAGGGCCACAAGTGCAGCCTCTGGAGTCAGGGGACCCGGGGTGGACCTGCTTCACCTCTCACCAGTGGGGTGACCTCGGCAAGTTACGCAGACTCGCCGAGCTCCAGTCTCCACTTCCATAAAACGGAGACGACCCTCGTCTGTCTCAAGAGTGGGTGTGAGGATGGAGGGAAGAAGTCCGCACAGAGCCCTGAGCAGGGAGCAGGCGCTTGGTTAGCCGTGCGGATTTGGCAGGATGGTCACCATTACCGTTTATCAAGACACTGGTGAGCCGAGATCCCACGGGACCCCCTGATGCCTGTGCCCAGCCCACCTTGCTTGGCCAGGAGGCTCTAGAATATATTACACACCATGAGCTCCAGACCCCCCCCCCCACCAAACCCGACAGAGGAAGGGCCTGCATGTGTGCCAGTCCATGCTGCCCCCACCCCCAATGGCATCCACATCCTTGAGGAGCCACAGGGGAAAGATGCTCGAGACGAGCAGGCAGGCCCTGCCTGAGAGGGCGGTGGGGAAACAGCTCGGCACAGAGGCTGCCCTCGTTCCCTGTGCGAGGGCTGGAAACACACCATGCTGCCCATTTTTCACCGTTTTTAAATTTGGTTCTCTCCCCACACTTCTCCGCTGAAGCTGCTTCCTAAATTATCTCCTTTTACAGGTGGGAAACCGAGGCCGAGAGAGTCACAGGACAAAATTTTAGAGCAGGATGGAGCTCTAAAGAACACCCTATCCAACCTCCCCCCATCTGACAGATGTGGAAACTGAGGCCCGGCAGGGCAAGGGAGTGGACGCCATCAGCCCACAAGGAAGAGGGTGGTGGCTTGTCTGGCTGCTACAGGCTCAGGAAGCCATTCTCGTGGGGACTTTTCTGCCCGGGGAATATCCAATTGCCATATGATGGGAACACTGGAGGCCTCATTTCTCTCTCTCCTCTGCAAAGTGTCCAGCTCATTCCATGGAAGCCGGGCAGTCTGGCTGGGTGGTGGCTCCCCGCACAGAGCAGCAACCAGCTGAGTTTGGGGTCAGCGCTGGGACTGAGCTGGGCAAGCACATGCCTTTCTCCACTGGCTGAGCGCTTGGCAAAGGGCGCTGAATTCTGACTGACCACAGCGGGGCCCGAGCGGGGCCCCATCTGCCCTCCTCTCAGCACCAGGACCCACGCCAAGCCAATGCAGCCCAGGGGCCAGCTCTCAGGCACAGATAAGAAGTGCCTGTGACTAGCATGAGGTCATTTACCCCCAGACACCTGGCTTTCCAGGGCAGGGGGCACCCCTCTGCCTTCCAGGGCCTCTCTAAGCCCACGGGACGAAGGTGAGCCCCGCCCAGTCCTGTTTAAGTTACTCCGGGTTCTAAACCCGCAGAGTCCAAGGAGCAGACCTAAACACACTTCTATAAAAATGTGCTCGAGAAGAACATTCTCCACTCACACTGGCCCTCTGCCTGCTTCCACTTTGGGGTTCTGGGCAGACTTTTAGAAGCAAACTTCTCACCAATTACCAAGAGCGAAACAACTCCCAGCGGACCTCGGCTGGTGCCAGATGGGGCAGAAACAAGCCCCTTCTGCAAAGAGTTTCCGCTCCGGCTCTGGAAATCCCAGGAGATGCCCGTCAGGTTGGCACTGCCGTGTCCACAGCTAACTGGGCCTTCTCCCGTCTGCCTCTGCCCACTCCCTGCCCTCAGCCGTCTCTCACCTTCCCCCTCTGCCCCTGGACCAGAAGGAGCCCAACAGCTGCCAGCAGCCAATGCTGAACCCTACACCCCACCGACACACAAGTCCAGGAACACCAAACAGAGAGGGGCAGGGTAGCCAGCCCAGGCTCCCCTGGGACCCAGCCGCCCCTTCCCAGGACTATCAGTGAAAGTCCTTGGGGTTCTGGGCAATGCAGGCCAGGACTCGTTTCTATGCCACGCAAGGATGCTGCGTATTCTGGGGCAAGGTCCTGAACATGGCCAGAGGCTGCCAAGGGGAGGAGGGCTCTGGGAGGCCCGGCTCTCCTCGTCTCCCATCACCCTGCTGCCAATCACTAAAGAGAAGAGCAGAAGGAAGGACCTTCAGACGTGCTCTGCTCCGAGCTGGGGCCAGGGAAGGGGCCTCGCCGTGTCCCAGAATGATCCCGGTACGCTCGGAGCTGGGCCTTTCCGGAGCAGATTGGAAAATCCCCCGGAGCGAGTGGGGGCCTTGCCAGCTGCTTGGGAAAATGTCTTTTCAGAGCTTAAGGGCGTCATCTCCTCGTTTCCCTCTCATTCAGGCTGTAGGCTACATAGCCCAGTGCTGCCGGCTGAGGCTGGGGCCCCA
The DNA here is from genome assembly GCF_021613505.1 of Equus quagga. Classification (NCBI taxonomy): domain Eukaryota; kingdom Metazoa; phylum Chordata; class Mammalia; order Perissodactyla; family Equidae; genus Equus; species Equus quagga. The sequence continues at coordinate 41,828,393 of NC_060286.1, forward strand.
GAGAGGAATCCAGCACTGCCCCTGGCCTTGCTTGAGGAGCCTTTGCCCAGAGAAGGAGACGGTCCTGACAAGAGACAGTAGTCATAACCGAGGGTTGTGCACGGTGTGGAGGGTGCTTAGAGGAGAGGAGAGGTCAGGGAAGCCTTCCTGGAGGAGGTGGCTCCTGAGGACTGGGTAGGAGTTAACCAGAAAACAAATAGGGGAAGGACACTCCAGACAGTGGGAGCAGAGGTGCAAAAGTCCCGAAATGAGAGCAGAAGCAGCCTGTGAGCAGAGCTACAACAGAGCACTGTGACAGCGAGGCCACCAGGTACAGGGCAACATGAAGGGAGGCAAGCTATGGAGGGTGGGGGGGTGGGGACCGGGAATGTCTTTTCTGGATCCGCAGCAGTATATTCCCAGCCCTCTGCACCGGTCCCCTTCTCCAGCCTCACAGTCCTTCAAACTCACCACAATTTCCCCACCTCTGAGCCTTTGCATATGCTGTTCCCTTTGCCTGGTGTGCCCTTCTTTGCCTTCTGCCTGCAGGACGTGTGCTCAACGGCAGCCAGAATGCCAGTCCCCGTGTGCCCCCATCCACCCTCGTTCTGGGAAGAATTTTTTGCTCCTCCAGATGTTCCAGCAGGGGCCTGGCCACGCCCCAGGTGTGGCAGTCCTCTGGGCAGGAGTCAAATCGACCTCCCCACCAGGCTCGGGGCCCGTTGAGGGCGGGGATGTGCCTGGTGCCCCTCTGGATCCTGAGCCCTCAAACAGGGCAAGACGCACACGGGTGGGCTCTCCGGGAAGGCTGGCAGGGTGTCCTGGGAGACCTGGTTCCGAGGTCACCGTGAGTCCCGTGACTTGGGCTCTAGCTCAGCCCCAAGTAGCCCTGCCCCATGTGGCGAGCTCAGCTTGTTTACGCTGTATCCCTTGGAGCCAGGTGGCAGGGACCAGCTGAGTCGTTGTCAAACCATTCCCCTTTCTGCCTACAGTCCAAAGCAGTGCAGTGCTGAGCTCTGCCCAGCTCAACGTGGGAACTCTCCCCTTCCAGGCTGGTCCCCAGCAGTGGCCCAGTCTGTCCTGCCTCTCTGTGCCCTGTCTGCGGGACAGATGGAGGAGTCCCAGTAGGAGGCCCCAGGGCCCTAGGGGTGGCAGATCCGCTACAACAGGAATAGGGACCATGGTATGCAGCCCGGCTCCCCCATCAGGGGTGAAGAACTGACCCCCAGCCTCTGGAAGTCTGTGAGTGCCAGCTCTCCGCTCTCAGCCCTCTGGAAAGGGACTCAGCCGAGTGAGGCTCCCTCGCCCAAGATCATGCCTCTTCCCCGGGGTGACCCATATCCCTTGACTGGTCACTCCAGGAGTATAAAGGGCCAAGCCGTTCACCACACCGGGGACAACTCTGAACAGCCATCCCAGCTGTGGATCTCCTCAGGGGTTCTCTGAGGGTCCCTCTGAGACAGCAAGGCCACCCACCCTCTCCCTCTGTCCGGTCGGCTTCCTGTCCTTCCTTTCCACAGTTATTGATCCACAGCACTGCCTGCATGCCCACCTCCACCACAGGGTCTGCTTCCTGGGAAACTCAACCTGTGAAAGACGGCCAGGAGTGGTCTGAGCAAACAGACGTGAAAATGGGACCAAGGGCTGGAACAACAAGTTGGATCAGAGGGAGCTTGTCTGTTTGGGAGCACGTTTGCAGGATGTAGGACGCAATGCCCTGGCAAGGACCATGGGCCATGGTGCAAACACGCTGAGTGGATGGCACCTAGCAGCGTAGGGAAAATGACAACCTCCACCAAGGGAGGCAGAGATGCCAGAATTGCTGTGGCAGATGGCGGAAGGATGGAGGGAAGGTTCAGAGGTGTGGGCGTGCTACGGTGGATGTAACATGGAAGGCTAGAACATCCGCCAGATGACCACGTTCCATGGGAGGACCCGGAAGCTACACCATTTACCAAAGGGGTAAGGAATGCACCGGCGCCATCAAGAAGCTCAGTGGTGGCCGCCCTCTGTAAGCCAGGGCTGAGGGTAGGAGGTGACACTTCCTAACCAGGCTCACTGACAGCAACAAGGGCAGTAGAGTCCTAAACCAGTAGAGGCAAGGTGGCGGTGTTTGCCCGTCGGAAGCCAGATGGAAACAATGACTGTAATGAGCAGAGGATCAGCATGGCAGCCGGGGGCTTTGGAAACGGTCAATCTGGTTTACAGAATACGGAGCACAATAGCTGGGCAGCCGGTGAGTGTGAAGTGTAAGCTGTACAATAAGAAGAAATCGAGAAGGGGTGATCAGGATGCTGAAGTCAGTCATCCCAATAAAAATCCCTTGCCTGGTTTCCAATCCAGAGCCAATTTTCAGATCAGGAATCCATTGATGGAATGTGGGCCAGTCCCCAGGGCCACCACCAGTGTACATGGTAATAACACCCTGGTTCTTCCCCCAGATGAGTGTAAGGCTACAGACTAAGTAGCCTTACACCGGGAACAGAGAACTCCCAGACACATTGAAGGCTGCTGGACACAGGATTCGAATTGACACTGACACCAGAGACTGAATAACTCCAGTAGAATGAGGCTGATGGGAGCTAGATAATAACTGGAGTCTTGACCCGGGTGTGGCTCCCTGGATCTGTGGACCTATCCACTGGCTATTTTCCCTAGTTCTTGAATGAACAATTCAAATAGACCTATCCCCACCTTGGCCTCGTCTAAAACTGTCTTTACCCACCAGGGCCGAGAAGGTAAACCAAAAATAATATCACACACAGGGAACATGGCACAAATGAATGACACCATTAAAGACCTAAAGGATGCCGGAGTGGTGGTGCCCATCATGTCTCCATTTAATCAGATCCCAGGGAAATCTGAGGGACCTTGGGTGATGACAGTAGAGTACTACAAACTCAGCAAAGTGGTTGCCCCAATTGCAGTCACTGTGCTGGACATGGTTTTTGTTAGCACAGATTAACGTGGCCTCAGGTCTGTGGTCTATGGCCATCACATTCCTTTCATCCCTATAAGAAAAGAGGACCCAAAACAGTTTGCATTGACTTGGTATGAACAATAGGATATGCCTAGTCTTGCACCAGGGCTGTCTCTGCCACAGAGTCTGAAGTCTCTGTCATAGAACATTCCAGAGAACATCACATTGGTCCACTCTCACAACAATACCATGAGAATCAAACTGCATGAATATGTTGGAGGACTTATCGCCAGAGGGTGAGAGATAAACCCTATGAAGATTCACAGGGCTTCTAGATCAGTAAAAATATTAGGGATCCAGTGATCTAAGCATGTCAGGACATCCTTTCAAGAGCAAAGAGCAAATAATTTTATCTTGCACCCCAATCTCTGCTCCCACCATGAAGAAGGAAATACAATGCCTGGTATGTTTCTTTGAGTTCTGGAGGCATCATATTCCACACTGGGAAAACCACTCTGAAGGTCTTGGGGCTCAGAGCAGGTCAGGGCTCCACGGCAGGTGTAAGCTACGGTGCCAGCAGCCCTGCCCCTTGGACCATATAATCTGTCATTCCCTATGGCCTTAGAGGTCTCGAGTGGAAAAGACGCCAAGTGGACTTTATGGCAAACTCCAACGAGAGAATCTCAAAACAGATGCTGTGACTTCTGGAGCAAGCCCATGACATCTGCAATGGAGAATTAGATGTCTTTCAATAAGACAGAGTGCCTAACCGTGGGACATCAAATGACCATGTACCCAGCATTGCGCATCATGAAATTGGTTCTATCAGACCCACCAAGATGTTGGGTGAGTTAGGCCCAGCAGTATTCCATCATAAAATGCAAGTGGTACATCTGAGATTAAGCACAAGCAGGACCAGATCCCATGACTTCCACCATTGCCTCTAATCAGCTCACACTCATAGCCCCATGGGACCTTCACAATCGCCTGATGGAGGGGGAAAGTCTGAGCTTGGCTTGTGGACGGGTAGCTCAGTATATGAGTACAAACTAAAAATGGATGGTGGCCACCCCAAGCCACTTGGGATGGCCTTGAAAAATAGTGGACAGGGAGAATCTTCCAAACGGACAATTGAGGCAGTCGTCCACTCTGTGTGGGAAGAGGTGTGGCGCAAAGTTAGAGTATAGATGGATTCATAGGAAGTGGCAAATGGCTTGGTCAGTTGGTCAGGGGCCTGGAAGTAGAAAGATTAGAAGACCAGACCCAGGGAGTCCGGGGTAGAGAGACATGTGGATGGAGTGTACACAGTGTGAAGGCCTTCATATTGCACGTTAGCACCCACTGGAAAGCATCCACTTCAGAAACAACCCTAGACCAGGTAGACTAAGTGACTTGGCCACTTGACCTCAGCCAGCCTCTCAGTGGCCATCCTAGTGCTGGCACAATGGGCATCGGAATATAATAAGCACGATGGCCGAGATGAAGGTAGCCTAGCAGCGTGGGTTCCCGCTTTCCAAGGCTGGTCAAGTTAATGTCATTGTCAAATGTCAAACCTGTTAGCAACAGGGACCCACGCTGTGTCCTCAGTATGGCTCCACTCCTAGAGGAAACCAATTAGCCCCTTAGAAGCAAGACAACTACATTGAACCTCTTTCGTCCTGGAAGTGGCAATGACTAATTTTGGCAGCAATAGAGAAATGCTACGGGTACAGGTTGTCTTTTCTTTCCACGGGGCCTCAGTCAGCACCACCGTCCGAGAGTTTATTGAGTATTCAATCCACTGACGTGGGATCCCACATAATGCCACATCAGACCAAGGGCTCACTTTACAGAAAAGGGGGTACTGGAGGGGGCCTATGACCATAGACCTGCGGTTCATATCGTGGGTCGCAGCACCCAGAAGCTGCCAGCCTAATAGATTGGTGGGGTGACATGTTCAAGGCCGAGGTGAAGCACTGGCTCAAGGCAGTGCCTGGCAAGGATGGGGTGCTGTCCTCAGGATGCAGGGCACGCTCTCAGTCAATGACCTTTATATCTTCTTGTGACGCCACTGGTAGAATATATGAGTCCAAGAACCAAGAAGTGAAGCAGGAGTGGCCACGCTTACTATCACCCACCGTGACCATTTGGGAAACTTGTTCTTCCTGCAATTCAGGGGTCTGTTTAGAGCTACCACCAGTGGGCACAGTGAGGGTTCCCCTGAACTACAAGCCACATCTGAGGCCGGGCACTGCACTTCATGTGCCAAGGCACCAGCAGATAAGAAGAGGCATCGTAGCCTGGCAAGGCTGACTGGTGCTCATCACCAGGAGGAAATAGGACAGCCATTTCTCATTGGAGAGATGGAGAAATCTGTGTGGCACACAGGTGATTCAACTGGGCACCTCTTGGTACACTCTTGCCCAATTTTGATGGTAAAAAGGGAAAATGCAGCAGCCACAGCCTGAGAAGGACACAGTGATCTGGGACTCAGACACTTCAGGGATGATGATCTGGGGGAGCCCACAGGTGTGTCACCGAGTTGAGCAGAAGTGCTAGCTAAGGTTGAGGGGCTCTGGAGCAGAGAGCAGACAATGGAGATGATGAGTATTATTGTGGCCGGGCCTATGGTTTGTCCACTAAGCTTCCTGTTCTGAGTTTCTCTTAGGGAGAGAGACCCAGTGGAAACCTGAAGAAGGAGCTCCCAGAACTTCCGTGACCAGGTGGATCTGAGCAGTGCAAGGGGCCACCTCCACCTGCAGTGGAGGCCGCAGGGCACTGCCCGGATGCCCCTGAGGGATCTTGTATCTCCAGCAGACAGAACTCAGCTTTCCGCCCTCTTTGGGAAGTCATAGGCTGATGGGAGCCGCCCAAGGTCACGCCCTCTTCTAGGGGCAGCCCCCATGCAGTGACTGGCCATGTGAGAGTCCAAAGGCCCACCCTGAGAGCCGTCCCAGCCCCTGAGCTCCGTGTGGGGTCAGCTGGGGCCTTGTTGAGACTGCATTACAGTTCACCGTCACCGAAATCTGCCCCCTCCTGCTTCCTCCCCTCCTGTCCAGGGGCGTTGATCTCGAGCCCATGCCCCAGTGATCTTCCTACCCACGAATCTACCTGTCAGAGTCGAGGTACCTGACCTGCGACCCTGGATCTCTGAAGGACCCCTATGGAGCACAGTACCGTCTCCGAACACCCACATGGACTGTGACGTGAGTGGGGAAAAACCTGCATTGCGTCAAGCTGCTGAATGAGGTGTTTGTTTGCTGTGGCAATGAGCTTACCCAAGACCTTTCTGGAAAAATGACCAGCTGGCTGAATGGATGAATGCCTTAGGAGAGCTCCTGTCTGCCGGAGGAGGTGGGGGCACATCCCGGTCCCTATCAAGAGTGGGGTCCTCTCTGTGCCTGTGGGAGGTTCTGACCTGGTACGTATGTCCCTGGTCATGAGTTCTGGTCCTCCAGCCTCCAGAGTCCTTGATGGGCATCTTAGACCGGGCTGGAGGTGAATGGATGAAACTAATCAGGGGACTCCAGCATCTCCCGAGCGTGTCCCTGGCCTGAGCTGGCCTCCTCCTCCCTCCCCTCCTCCTCGCTCAGAGACACACCTGCAGTCCTCTCCTCTGGGCACATGCCACACACTCACCCCATGCGGGGAGCTGATCCAGGTCACGGCCCGAGCATCGTGCATCCCTCTGAGAACAATGCATGGGCACTGTGGGTCTGGGGTCTGTCTCTTCCACCAGAGCGGGAGCCCTGGGGGCGGGGGCTGTAGCAGACCCACCTCTGGATCCTGGGTACCCCAGAAAGGGCCAGGCACTCAGAGAAAACCTGTGGAAGAATCCAGAAAGCCTCAGTTTCCCCATCTATGCAGGTGCCCTCAAGCAGCACGACCTCTCAGGGCACACACCTGAGGTCCTTGAATACCTGCTCCAGGGCCCCAAGAAATGCCTGCAGACTTGGAAGAGGTGTGCATATGTACAGTTGGTGGCCCCAGACAGGCCCCCTGGAAGCCAAGGACCCGTGCCCCCGGCCCACCCTACAACAGAAACCCTGCTCACTTCCCTGACCCAGACATGCCACTGCTGCCCTGCACGGGCCTGGCCTACAAGAAGCGCAGGCGCACAAGCAGCTCCCCGACCCGGGCCAGGTCCATCTGCTCCATCCCCCCAGCAGCTGCATTTTCTCCCCCTGACTCATCGAGGTGTAGAGTAAACTGCCCCAGTGGTGGTGAGCTGGGCAGCTCCCCGGGCAGTTTAGGAGTCCGTGCTGCGTAAACATTCCCACCACTAATGAGGGCCTTCGAAGAGGCTGCTCCCCGCAGACCCCGGCTTCCTGCTCCTCGGGCCTCAGTGTGGGAACAAGAGCGTGCCAGGGGCATTCTCCTCCGGGGAGGCAGTTGGAGTCACAGGGGGCAGGCTGGGCTGTGGGGGCGGGCAAACAGGAGGGCCACACCAGACCCCCCAGAGCACTCAAGTCCCCTCCACACCCCATCAGCAGGCCTGCACTGAGCTGTCGAGCACCCGCTGGCTGCCAGGCAGTGTTGGGTGCAGGGGTTCCAGGTGAGGAAGCGCAGGCTCAGAGTGGGGCCTGCCCAAGCCCCAGAGCTGGAGAATGGAGGGAGTGGGACCCGACGCCAGGCCTGACTGGTGTCACGTTCCCTCCCTGCAGTTCAGGGCAGCAGAAGGGCCCCCCTGAGGAGAACGGGAAAGCACATGCTAGAGGGGGCGGTGTGTGTGGCTGTGGAGCCCCACACCTGGGGTCCCTGCCTGGCTCATCCCTCTGAGCCCATGTGGGTCACTGGAGTCTCTTCCTCAGGAAGGAGAGCCTGGAGCAGGTGACTTTGAAGTGAAACAAGGGACCACTGCCCCGTCTCCGTACACAGGTTGGATTCTGCTGGGAAAGGCTCTCGGCCCTGCGTTTCCATCCTCTGCCTTGGGAACCCGCCCGGCAGGTAGCACTGGACTCCAGCTCTGTCAGGACAGCTTGAGTCGTCCTGAGTAAGGGCCTCCACCCCTCTGAGCCTCAGTTTCCCATCCTTACAGGGTCATCATGCCCTGGAGCACTAAAGTATTGATGGGCACCTGTTTGACAGGTGTCTGCACGTTCGATGCCTCATCTCTCAGAAGGGACCCCTCGTGGCCAGCATCTTCCTCCCATCAGCACCCTGCCGGCCAAGAGAAGTGCGTGGGCCTGGGCAGGAGGCCCTGGGCAACTCTAGGCTGGCAACCGGAACTCAACACAGAGGGAGGGGCCCGCCTTCCTGAAAGGTGGTGAGTTCCCCACTCTCAGTGCCCAGCGGGGAGACAGGAGCAGGCCCCAGCCCCACCGAGAGCGCCACTGAGGCCCAGGCCCGAGCTGGGCTGCCTTTGCTGGTCCCAGAGGTGAAGGGGCTGCCCTTCACTCAGCGACACCTCCAACCCTCTCTGTCCAGATGGCACTTCTTCTGTGAAGTGATGGTGACAGTAGATGGTACCTAGTGTTTTGTTTCTGTTTACAATGTTCTTACTTGGCAAAATATAACGTTGGCACCTGGTGACAGGAAGTAAAGTTGATTTTTGAAATTTTCTTTGCGAAATCCATGGGCCTGGGACTCTGTATGAATCCTCTTTGATTCTCGAAATTTCCCCATGAGAGGTGTCCATTGTGCCCATTTTACAAATGAGGACACCAGGCAGAGGGAACAGGCTTGTCCAGGAGCTCACCCCATAGGTTGGGGGTGGAGTCTGAACTTGGCTGTCGCACCAGCCACCCTTCTGGACTCAGCTCCCCCCAACACCACTCAGCCCTTCTGGGGCCAGCCACCACCCTCCACAGAGGGAGGCCTCTCTGCTCCCACCCAGCCCATCGCAGGAGAGGTGGTCATCTTGGCATTGGCCACCAATTTGAGTGAGCCTGCCACCAGCCAGGGCTCCTTCCCGGCACGCAGCCCTCAGCCTGGGGCTGCCCCGGTCAGTGCTCTCTGCCCTGCTCCCACCTCCCACTGGCCGACGGGACAACCGCAGCTCCATGGATAGGCGATGCCCAGACTCACCCCGCCTGCCCAGCCGGCCTATGGACCTTCCCTCCAGAACCAGGCTCTGGCCCGCAGCCACTGGGGCTTGGCCTGGGCTGGGGAGCCAGGGGCTCCTGGGCCACTGGGCCTGGGCCGCCAGCAGCCCGCTGTCCTGAAATGGCCCGGACCAAAGGGCCCGACAGCAGTTACTCAACGACAATGAGGACAAGTTGTTTGCAGTGGCCACGGGCCAAGGGCTCCAACTGTGGTCTTGCCTCGCCTCAAGAGACATCTGGGAAGGGGGGTGTGGCCATGTGAGCCCCTCCTGGGCAGCGGCATCCTCAGCACTCTGCGGGGTGAGCAAGCCCTGACCACACCGCCCCTCCCTCCAGCCTCCTCCAGGAAACGACAAACTCCACAGGTTGGCATGGAAGCCCCAGCGTCTCCCTCCCACCCTCTTTCCTGTGCCCTGCATGCATCCTCAAGTCCAGCCAGATCCTGTCCTTTCCTCTGCTCATGCTGTTCCCTGCACCTGGAACACCTCACTCCCCCTCCCACCCCACCCCACCCCCACCCCCGCCCGTGGGATCTGTAGACTCCTGCCCAGTCCCGGCATCTCCTGCGCCAGCACTGCCTGCTCCCTGGTGCTCTTCTGGTGCCCCCACTGGAATGTCTTCACACTCTGAGTCCCTGGGGCCCTTTCTCAGAGCCTCGGCGTTTTCGTCTGTAAAACAGGTACAGTAATGGTGCCCAGCTCACCGGGCGACGGCAAGGGCTGAATAAGGGAGACCAGTCTTGTAAATCCCAGCCACTCACACTCAGCAGGCGCTCGATAAATGCTGGATTGATTATCACTGTTATTATGTGATTCCCGCCGCCGTGGGCAGCTCTTCCTCCCCCTCCGCCTGCCCCGCGAATGCTGGTCTTCCCTGGAGCTGTGTCTGCCTCGCTGGCCTCCTCCCTCTCCCACCCGCCCTGAGCAATCCCACCCTCTCCCACGGCCCTCCCCACCATCCCCAGCTCTCAGGGGCTGCCCACCTGGGCGTCATGCTGACCTATCCAGCTTCCTCGCAGGCACGGCGCGTGGACGACCCTCAGGGCCTCAGAGTCAACATCACCGACGCTGCCACATGCCCCACGTCTTCCTGCCCCAGCAGACTCTGCTGCTTCCAATCGTTTCCAGCCACACTCTTGGTACCAAATCCTGTGTTATTCAGGAATGCCTTTGGCTGCTAAAAGAAGGCCCCATGAACAGTGACTTAACCAAAGAGGGGTTTGTTTTTCTGGGAAAACAAGGTCTGCAAATCAGTGGCTGCCAGCCTTGGTCCAACAGCCCCAGGCCAGCCCAGGAGGACTCTTCTTGGCCTTGCCCTCGTTGCTACAAGATGGCTGCCCCTGCTCCAAACCCTCAAACAATGTTCAGAGGCCGGAAGCAGGGGAGCTGTAGGCACAGCATCCCTCCTCGTGTGCCTTCTCTTATCAGGGAGGATAAAACCCAGAAGCTCCCCAAGAAACGTCCCCTTGCATCTCACTGCCCAGCCCTGACTCGCACAGCCTCTCCCGGCTGTAAGGGGGGCTGGGAAGGCAGTTTCCTATCATGGAGAACAGCACCACCAGGCACCACATGCACCGTGACAGAAACCTGGACCCCTCCCCTCCCCCGCAACATCCAGCCAGCCCCGTGCCCTCCCCCTCTCCCTGCTCCCTGCCTGTCCCTCCCTGCTCTGCATGAGGTCCCTCACCTCACCTCTCCAGGCCCCAGGGCCGCCCTCTCCAGTCCACTGAATGAGCAGAGGGATATATTTTTTTTGAGGAAGATTAACCCTGAGCTAACATCTGCTGCCAATCCTCCTCTTTTTGCTGAGGAAGACTGGCCCTGAGCTAACATCCACGCCCATCTTCCTTTACTTTATATGTGGAACGCCTACCACAGCACGGCTTGCCAAGCGATGCCGTGTCCATACCCGGGATCTGAACCAGCGAACCCGAGGCCCCAAAGCGGAATGTGCGCACTTAACCACTGCGCCACCGGACCGGCCCCAGAGGGATATTTTTAAAATCCAAACCATCCCGTGACTTCTGACTTCTCTAGAAAAAGCTTGAGCCCCTTCAGCCATTCCCCAAGGCCTCCTGACCCGGCACTGGCTATCTTTCCAACTTCACCCTCATTGCCAATAACCACAGACTTGGTGAGGGTTCCCCCAGATCCCACCTGGACAGGGAATGAGGGCACATGATTTTGGTGGCAGGAGGTCCCAGGACTCCAGGAGGGGAGTGAGGAAGCCAGGAGGGAGGGAAGGAGCCAACAAGGGGTTCCACGGTTGAAACTAGAAGATATTGCCCCCAGGAACTCTGGGGCCCACCTGAAGGGCTAGGGAGCTGGGGTACTCATCCACTTGCTCTCAATAGTCATCACTGAGGGCCGCTGCTGAGGGGACAGAGTGGACCCTAATTCTCTGGATCTTCTGGCCTCTCCTGCTCCCTCGGGCAAAGCAATACAGGCACGGGGGGTGGGCGTGGGGGCCTGTACCACATGGCGAGGCGGAAGGAGTGTAGGCCAGCCCTGGGCAGCCGGCTGCCTCCGACACCCCAGTGCCCGCTCCTCCCTTCGGGAAGTCCCATCCTGCAGTCTCCTGCCCACACCTCGCTCTGAGCTGTCATCTCTGCTCTCTTTCAAGAGCTCCCTTCCCCTCAACCCCGCCCACCTTAGTGCCCAGCCCAGCAGGCCTCGCCCCTCCTCTGGGACTAAGAACTCCTGAGTTTCCCCAGTGGAGCCATTCTGCCCGGCCCGGACCAGTTCGGGCTTGAGACCTGGGACTGTCTCGAACCCGCCCCGCTTGCTGCAGCTCCAGGCCTTGGGTCCTTCCCCGCCCCCTGGAAGGGGAGGCAGGAGGGGAGAGGAAAAGGGGCGCCAGCCAGCACTGTCCCTCCCAGGGGCAGCAGAGCTGGGGAGCCAGCGTTCCCCACTCCACTGCTGCTAGGGGTCGGGGATAGGGGCTGGAGGCCACAGCCAAGCACAGAGAGAGGAGGATGAAGAGGAGAGCACAGAGGGACAGCCCAGCCCTTCACCCCAGGATGCGAGATGACAGCCCTAATAAGGAAGGAGCCAGGTGCTTGGAGCCACCGGGGCTGGGTTCAAATCTTCCATTGCTGGAGAACGCGGCTGGGGTCTCGGCAAGCCGCTTGGCCTCTGTGGGCCTGAGGCTCCTCGTTAGGAGAATGGCCACCATGACACCCACATCACAGGCTGGCTTCGAGGAAGGCCCTGACGTGCCTGTATGGCCTCCCAGGCTCAGCCCAAATGTCATCTCCATCGAGTGCCAGGCAGAGGGCCACTTCCTGCCCAGGCCCCTCACTCTGTGCAGCCGAGTCTCTGGGGCTGCCAGTGTCTGTGTCCTTTCCATTTGCCCCCCGAGAGCTGCAGCTCCATCAGGCAGGCCTGAGACTCCCCAAGACACCCCAGGGCTCTGACTGGGGGAGGAGTGCTCCCTCCTCCCAGCATCCTGGAGGCCCTTGTTCTCCCCCCAGGACCCCATGGGGCAGGGAGAGAGCTGGCTGCCCACTGGGCCACCGAGAGCTCAGCGGCTCAGGCGCCTGTAGGATGCCTCCCTTAGGCCTCCCCTTGCCCGGCAGCCCCAGCTCACAGTCAAGGCGCAGGACAGAGTCGGCAAGCACCGGGTTCCGGGGACTAAGGCAGCAAGGCCCCCAGGGTCTGTAACCACACAGGGCTAGGACTTTGCACTGTGTTCTTTGGGGGCCGTTCCTTGGAGCCTCTCTCACTACACTGTACAGTGGCATCGGAGAGATGGGATGTCCCTTAGAAGCCATCTGAAGGTGGGAAGGTGGAGCCCCAGAGAGGGCAGAGATGTGTGCGAAGCGGCACAGCCAGCTCACCCCCAGGCGGGGCACAGAGCCTGGGCCTTGTGCTCCCAGCCCAGGAGGCCTTGTCCTCACCCCCACTTCACCCAGTGACCTCCCGAAGAAGAACCAGACTTTGAAAACTTCCCTGGGGCCATGGGAAGGAGCCAGAAACCTGGGGGCTGAGCCTCCAAACCACTTCCCCTCACCGAACCTCAGTTTCCCCTTCAGGAAGTGGCCATCAGAGCTCCTGGGAGATCTGAAAGCTTTCGCAGTGCACACTGGGGAAGAAGGTCAGTTGGAAACGGCATTTGTGGCCTGAGGTGCCCTGTGAGGGAGAAAAGACCCTCGCCTCCCCCACTGCTCTGTGCACTCCAGCCCTCTAACTGGCCTCTGCCCTGGGTGATGGGAGGAAGATGGGGCCAGCCCACAGGCCAGCGCCCACCCTAGAAGCAGAAAAAGGGCAGAAGCTCGAGCTTCCAGGCTCCTCCTCAACCCCTGAGACCCTCCCCCAGGCCCATGTCCATCCCTTGGGGTCTGAGGGCTGATAGGGGCCCAGCTCTGGGGCAATGTCTCCAACAGGGTGGTGCCCGGGCGTGCGTGCAGGGTGGCTGCCAGCTCTCCGGGTGTCTCAGTGATTGTACCCTAGGGCGTGGGCCACTGCGGGCACCCGGGCCCACGAGGCAGACGGAGGAGGGCAGGGACAGGGTGGAGGCGAGGCCGGGAAAGCCCCAGGCGGCAGGGCTGGGTCAGTGACAGGCGGCCCAGCGCCCAGGCCGAGGACAGGACACTGTGTTTTGATTATTTCCAGTTTCCTGACCCCCAAGTAGTGATTTAATGTTCCTGTTTACTCCGAGGGCTAGAACAGAAGGCGGGACGGCTAAGCTGGCCTCCTGGGCCTCCCCTGGCGTCCCCCCCAATCTCCCAGCAGGGAAGCGGTCGGAGGGAGCAAAGGGTCCCTGGGGACGGTGGGAGGACTCTGGGCATGTCAGGGACCTGGGATGGGCTCAGTGCTGGGCTTTGACAAAGCAGGTCCTGTCGGAGTTGAAGGGCATGACCTGGCCACAGGAAGTGTGGCTGGGTGACCCCAGAGTGGCCTGAGAGATTGCCCGACAATGGGGGCCAGTGCCCAGGGCTCACTTGCCTGGCTCCACCTGGCTCAGGGCGGACGCATCCACATTCCTGGACCTCCCTGACATTATCCTGGGCTCGGACTTTGGCTGGGACGCTGTCCCCCCTCAGAGTCTGAGTGCATTTCACGGACTGCTTGGCAGGCAGAGCCAGGAGCCTGTGGCCGGCTGGGAGGGACTCCAGAAGTCATAAGCCCAGCTCCTCGCTCCTGAAATCTTGGCACACAGAGGCCAGCTTGTAAACCACTCGAAATACGGCCTTCCATAGCATCCTCTGAGGTTGCGGCTACGCATGGCAAAGTGAAGGGTGTTACTTTTTTAAATTACAAGTAATCCAATTTTTTTGTTTAAATCAACACAAGTTTATGTCATTGTTGGCAAGAAAACTAGAATGCCAACATATTTTCTGCACAGGGACGTCCTGCTCTTCAGGGTCCGTTCCTTTATTCAAGAAGCGTCCATCAGCACTAGGCAGCTGCTGGGACCGCAGACAAGCGGCTGGAGGAAAGACACAGGCGTGGGAGGGGCCGTGGCCAGGGCCGGGCTGGGGAGAGCCCCCTTGAGTGGGGACCGCTGAGGGAACGGACGAGAGCCGCGCAGAAGCAACGGGGCAAGTCCACGGACACAAATGAGGGCTCAGAACAAGGAGCACCCTAGACACAGCCTTGCAGACCTCAAGTTTCCAGATACACACAGAGCCCAGGAGCGCTGCACAGAGGACCCATGTGCACCCAATGTCACCACCACTCCTTTGTACCCCCATAAGCTACAAGGGGGACAGCAAAGTCACAGAGGGTAGATGTGGGACTCAAGGAGCCCAGCAGATCAGGGTCTCCCTAAGATAACAGGAACCAACCTTCCAATGCCACTTCTAGTTTTCTGTAGGCCTTGGTGTCAGGAGGAAGGTCTGTACCAGGTGCTATCCTCGCAAAAGGGGGGCTCAGTGAGCCCCCCTGCATTGTCCTGGATGTTACTAAGGTCCTGGGGTGGCAGAGCTGGGCGGGCCCAGGAGACACAGCCCCCTGCCTGTCTCCACCTCTGAAGCCCTGTTTGACCGTGGACTCCGTTTCCCCCTCACTGAAACCAGAGCTGGGCCCAAGGACCCCTTAGGTGCCCCACCCCCATCACAGTGGGTAGCGGGGTGAGGGAGAAGCTCCTTTCTGCAGCCAGGCCCTTCGTGTGCAGAAAGGTCGCTCCTGAACGCCGGTCCACAGACGTGGACTAGAACCTGGGACCTTTCGGCCTTCTTCACCCAGTAGTCACACAGCGCTGCCGTCCAGGCCCTGCCCCGCCGCTTACAGCTGTGTGGCTTCGGGCAAGTTTCCTGACCTCTCTGAGCTTGAGTCCATGATGCCTGGAATGGGAGTGAGAGCCAGTGCTGAGCAGACCTGAGAAGGCTGAGGCGGGCCTCCAGGTGACGGCGGCTCTGCAGGATGTTGAAACCGTAGAGAAGCGTGCACCGGGGAGGAATCCTAACAGTCGTCCCAGGGCCCCCTTCTCCAGTGCTCGGCGGCAGGAGGGCAGCTCTGAGGGACCCAGGGGCTCAGCTGGGAAGCCCCGCCCTGCCGTTCAACCACTGTCTCCTCCTCTGCGGCCCCCTCGGTGGGGCTGACAAGTGGCGCCTGGCCTGGGCCCAGCACACAGTAGGTCCTCAGGACACCCAAGCGGGAACGACTCTAAAGTGACTGGACAGTGTGACCCAAAGGCTGAGCTTCTGGGTCCCCAAGGTCAGCGGTCACTGCCCCGGGCCCGCCCATGACCCCACCTCAGGGTGACCCCCGGCTGCCGTTTGGTCTGGAAACACTCGGCTGAGCCACCGGGGCCAGGCGGGGAGGGGGTGCTGTTTGCGGACAGAAGCGGAACAACTGGGGCCAGCGCGTTCAAAGTCAGAGTCCCTTTTTCCAGAGTAGTTGTTTAGAAGGGAAAAAACATGGTCCAAATCACAGCCGAGAAAACCTGCAATTGCCAGACAAACGGGGGTCGGTGGCCAAGAAGGATTGCAAAACAAGAGCCCTGGGGAGGCGTCCACTCGTGCCAAGCCCTTCAGGGCCGCAGCTCGGGCACCTCCCCGGACTGTCCGGCCTCGGAAACTGAAACCCCTCACCCCGGATGTCCGAGCCTGGCTCGGGGCAGAAAAAGCCACAACCAGGGTGGTCACCGGACTTCACAGTTTGCAGAGGGAATGCCCTGGTGGTCCCCTGAGAACCTTTGGGGGGAGGGTCCTAGAATTAGGAGGTGAGGGAGGGGCGGAGAATTAGGGGAATGGCTGGGGGGCAGTTGCCCACCCCAGCACTGGGTCCAGGGGTCCAGGACTGTGGGCAGGAAACCTGCAGGAACTGGGAGGGGTGGGGGTCCCAGTTCACAGCCACAGGGGAAAGGAGGGCGCCAGTCCCTGCACTCCTGGGAAAGGAACCCATGTACCCCATGACCCCTACACCCCTGCATTGTGCCCCCTACTCCAACAGCCCACCCGCCACAGGACGTCCTGGCCGTCCCCTGAGCCATGCAGGGCCATACTGCCTGGGCAGCCCAGCCAGGACAGGCCAAGTGAGGGATCATTTCCAGGATCCATTCGTCTGGGAGATCAGGTTCCGTGTCACCAACTGCAGCTCAACCCCAGGTGATCCGGCTTCCGCTCTGCTGCACCCCAGCTTGCCAGGGTCTCTACCAAGGCTGCAGAGTTGAAAGTGGCCATCGTGACCATCTGCTGCCCACCTACTGTGTGCTGGGCTGGGAGAAAAGGCAAGTGTCCAGTGAGGACCCAGGGCTCACCTGGGGAGACGGAGAGGGTAGATGCTCTACCACGCTGTGGCGTCAACTCACAGGAAGGGCTGGTGCCTGTGGGCCCCACTCTGCCACGGCCTCCCTCCCAAGCCCGCGTGTCTGATGCCCACAGCCCTCCATGGATATGATATAGGAGGGCAAGTGAAGGAAGAGCACGTGATCATCTGGTGCCGGCACCAGCTGCCACCGACATCCCCCCGGGTGTGGCCAAAGTCCCAGGGCAGGTGAGCTCCCCGTCGGGTGCAGGAGATCCACCCTTGGGACCAAGGATGCAGCTTCAGGCGTCCCCATGTCCAGCGGCCGTCCACAGCCTCTGTAATGTAGTCTGAACTCCTGAGCTCTGTTCTGAGCCTCCAGACGGGGAGCCAAGCTGTCCTGAATCCACAGGCTGCCCGTCTGAAGAATTGACCATGTGCGGGCACAGCCACGTGGCAGGGCCTCCAGACCACAAGTCCTCACATCCCTCCCCAGGCCCCCATCTGCCTCAGGAAAGCTTGGCTTCCTGGAGGTCACGGCCTTTGAGTGGGGTCTTGAGGACAGCAGGGATTTCCATCCAGGTGGAGGTCACAGCATGGTGAAGGTGAGAACCATGATAGGCCAGTGTGACTGGTGTGGGGCGACAATAACGTGAGCAGTGGAGGCTGGGGCGGTGCCCCGGCACTCTGGCCCAGGGAGATCCCGGAACACTTGTACCAATCAGGAGGTGTCACCAGGGAGGGCCTCCCTCCCTGCCGGGGGGCTGTGCTAAACCTGCAGCACATGTACCCCGCCTTGTGATTTCTGTAATAGTGGCAGACATCACTAATCAATCGATCTTTCCCATTGAGTTCATGTTGAACATCAGAATCCTTCTCAACACAGTGCACAAAGTGACCATTGGATCAAAACTGACAAGTAGGAGAAAACCTCTTTACCATCCCTGGTCTGGGGAGAAGCTAGGCTGGGAGCAGGCCCTGGGGAGCAAGCTTCGTACTATTATCAAATAGTTCCTGCCTTTCCGAGGGAAACCGCCACAAAAGAGATCCCCCGAGCTGTGCTGGTGAGGAAGTATCAGGCTGCTTGTGTCCATGAGTGCCTCCCCCACAAGACGGATAGCCCCTTGATCCAGCCCCAAGACCCATGCAGGCCAGGCCAGGCCCTAAATGCACTGTCAGAAGGGTTTGCCCAGTGGTGGTCTCTTTGATGAGTCCTCATTTCTGAGCTTGTTTCATGCTAACTCCTCCTTCAGTCTCACCTCAGATAGCATCTCCTCCAGGAAGCCCCCTTCAATTTTCCCTCCTGTGCCAGTTAGGGTTCCGTGTAGTACCTCTACAGTTCATGCACTCCTTTAGTCATTCAACAAACACTCTGTGTTGTATTCGTCTCTGAGTCTGTAAATCTGTGGCCCCAACTCCCAGCCCAGCCCCTGACAGAGCACCAGCAAGCGAGCCTGCAACGGAGGAAGGCACTGATTCACCTGACAAGGAGGTGTCCCTCATTCATTCACTCATTCATCAGGCCCCTGGCGCTGGGATGCAGTGCAGGCGCCCTCCTTGCCCTCTGGAGCTTACGTCTTGGTCAGGAAGAGAGGCGCTTAAAAGACAGTTACACATACAATTAAGAGGCCGTACGTGGGAGATGTTTCAGACGGGGCCTTGCGGGGGTCTCCCTGAGGGTCTGATGTGTGGACAGAGGTGGGCAGGGAGTGGGCAGCCAGGAGAACCGTGGGGCTGCTCTGCCGACCTCCTCTCATTAATATTCTCAAACACCACATTTCAGAGGCAGAACTGGAGCCCTGAGTGGAGGTGACCGGCCTGAGGGACAGAGCGTCTCTCATGCGGGATTCCACGTTCCCCTTGAGGGGAAGCAGCAGCCTCCAGCCAGGACCTTGTGGGTCAGCCTCCAGCCGAGTGGGGCCCGGGAGGCCACCCCCCGCACTCTCCCCACGCAGGATGCTGGCTGCCCTGGGGGCTGCAGCGGCACCGCCTGGGCTGGTGGCCGGGCTGGTCTCCTGGTGGAGGGGTGGCTTCAGCACGGCTGGGGAGGGAGGGGGAGAGAGGGGGCAGGATGTGGACCCCATACCGGCCAGGCTTCCCCTGCACACGGAGGTGGGGGTCACCCGGCCCTTTTGACCTGGGCCACTGGG
The DNA here is from genome assembly GCF_021613505.1 of Equus quagga. Classification (NCBI taxonomy): domain Eukaryota; kingdom Metazoa; phylum Chordata; class Mammalia; order Perissodactyla; family Equidae; genus Equus; species Equus quagga. The sequence goes on from NC_060286.1 coordinate 41,847,156, forward strand.
GTTCGCTCTGCCGTCTCTGAGAGGCACGGGGAGCGGGGCTGGCAGCTCCCCCCATCTGTCCCCCTGCCAAATTGAACTTAATTATAATGATAAATGATGGCAGGCATCCACGGCCACATCGCAGAACATGACAAACACTCCACATCACCGAGCCAACAAGCTCCACTCCCCCCACCACCATGTTCCTACCAGGAGGCTGGGGGTTATCTCAGGCCACAGGAGGCCCCCCGACAGCCGGCACAGGCTAGACCAGGGAGGGCACTGCTGAGTGGGGCCCAGGACCCCACCATCACCAGAGACCCGGACCTGAGCCCTTGCCGATCTCCTGGTGTCCTGGGGTCACCTGCTCTTCCTAGCAAAACATCAAAACAGTAGCCCCCCACCCCCAGGAGGAGCTGACAAAGTGCTCAGCAGCCACCTGCCGTCTGGAGGAGCGTCTAGAATCACGACTCTAGCCACACCGACCCTACGAGCACAAGTGGCCACCCAGGGGCATCCGCCAGGACCTGGGGAGTCCCCATAACCGGGGACACCTGGCAGGGGTTGGGCAGGGTGAGCCAGAGAGCCCCCAGGGTGGGCGAGGTGTGGCTGTGGAAGGACAGGAGCTCCTCCCCGACGCCAGCAAGCCTCTCTCACTCCACGGGGGGCATTCCTGGTACCACAGAGGGAGGGGGGCACTATGTCCCCCAAGAGAAGCACCTGATCCCAGTTCCAGCGTCACAGGGAGGAGGAGGGAAGGGACGTGCACCCTTCTTAATGGTCGTCGCAGGCAGGGCTTCCCACCGGGATCCGGGTCCCGCCACGCGGCCTTAGGATGGACGCCAGGGCAGGTGCTCTGCGCAGGCTGCGCCACCCAAATTCCTCGTTCCATCCGCACGGGTGAGCCGTGCAGCGTCTGAGACAATGATAATAAGGCAGCTGCTATGGCTGTGTCACTTACACAGAGACGTTACGGAGGTGGGCCAGCAAACCAGGAGAGGAAGGGGGCCCCGGCAGAGGGAACCGCGTGTTAAAGATCTCAGGGTCCAGACAACCATGAACTTGGATGGAAGGGGCAGCAGCTGGAGAGGAGGGGCTGGGAAGACCCTGCAAGGCCTCATGCAAGGAGGGGAGTGAGCCTGGGAGGGCCACGCTGCCCACTGGGCGGCTGATGGATTGAAGAGGGGTCCCCCCCGCTGGGCATGGGGAGGGGCAGGAGCTGCCTCTGTGCAGGGGAGGGATGAGGGCCTGGACCGTGGCCGTGGGAACAGAGATGGCAGGAGAGGCGCCAGCTGAGGGAGCATCAGGAGGTGGGATCAGCACTTGGCGACTGAAGAGGTCGTGCCTGGGGAGAAAGATCTGGTTTGCATGACCATGTGGATGGTGGTTCCAGTGCTGAGATGGGGCCAAGCAGGCCAGCAGGTGTTTGGGACGTGTTTCCCTGAGGCGTCCCAGCACTGGTGTCCGAGGGCAGCTGGTCCAGAGAGCGTCTAGACTCAGCACACAGGTGCTGGCAGTCGGCAGGGTGTAGCATCCGTGGATGCTCAGGTGTGGGCGAGATGGCCCAGGCAAGGTGAGGGGACAGAGACCCAGGCGCTGGGGACTTGGTCATAAGTGAACACTTGCGGCAGACTCCAGGGTATCCTGGAGTCCAGGAGCCAACGATGGGTGTGGCAGGGAGAAAGGAAGCCAGAGGGTGGGGCCCAGGCGCCCAGGGAAGAGTGGATGTGACAACAGGGTTGAATGCCACCGAGAGGCTGGAGAAGGGTCTCTGGGCTGCAGGACAGGGGGCCAGGCCAGTGGGGTCCCAGCAGGAGACCACTACCCAGAGCGGGGGATGTAAGGAGAGCTCGGTGAGGGGGAGGCATAGGAAGGCGCGGGCAGGTGGGGCTGCAGGGCAGTCAGTCTCCGGGGGTAGGAAGAGCAGGCAGTGCCCCCCCACCCCGGGCCTGGAGGAGCAAGGGGAGGGGCGCAGTTCCTGGAGCCCACAGCCAGAACGTGGAGTTGGGTGGCACGGGCCTGAGAGGAGGGGGCCCTTCGTTCAGGGGTGCAGGCAGCCCACAGCACCCTGGCAGAGAGAGCTGGAAGATCGGCACCCCAGCTCACTCTCCTCTGGCCCTCCGTTTTCTGCTGATACTTTCCACGGGCAAATTCAGGCCGAAGCCAGTGGCCGGCAGCATCCCCTCCACATGGCCCATTCGGATGCGCCTCCCAGGACACGGAGCAGACGCAGGGTGGGCACGGAGCACGGTCAGTGCCCCTGGGGAGGGCAGCTGCAGGAGGCAGGGGAGTGGAGGTCGCGGCGGGCGACGAGGAGCCCTGAGTGGGGGCAGAGTGCGAACACAGACGCCCTTCCTTCTGCAGGTTCTTCTACAGGCGGAGGAGTCGGGGGAGGCTGAGCAGTGAGGGCCAGTTTTGTTTTTGTTTTCTAAGAGCCTCAAGCTGTGGGTCCAGTAGTGCAGGAGAGCTGAGGATGCAGGAGAGAGCTGGGAGGGCCGAGGCGGGGGAGGGCGGGGCGAAGGCTCGACAGCAGGAGGTGGAGACGCAGGGGCAGCATCTGGACGCCATGGGCAGCTTGCTCAGGTGTGAAGGGCCCTGGGCTCTCCCAGGGTCAGGGTCTGGCCAAGTCGGGCAGGAGAGAGGGAGCTGAGGACTCCCGCACGTGATAGGACCGGGGTCAGACTGGGTGAAACACAGCAGGGCTGACTAGTGAGGGAAAGTGTAGGGCTCGGGGACAAAGACCCAGGTACAGGAAGACCTGGATCAGGCTGGAGGATACGGACGAGGAGGAGACATTCGGGACGCAGGTTTTCAGAGGCAGAGCCAGCTGGACGTTGATGGCATCCAGGTATGCAACGGGAGGGGTGACGGTGGACGCTGGGGAGAGTCATGGGTGCCACGGGGGTTGAGGATTGAGAGGCCATAGTGGTGACTGAGCACCTATGGGGACGTGGAAGCCAGAGTGACAGCCAGTGCGGGTGGGAAGGAAGACTGAGGCAGGGCAGGGAAGGGCACTGCTGGAAAGAGGGTTGTCATGGAGCCGGCTGGGGTGGAAGGCAGGGGGAGAGGTGGAGGGGCTGGTGGAGCCAGTGGGGGTTGGGGCAGGCACAAGCAGATTGCCCTGGACAGGAGAGGAGGAGTCAGCCTCAACCAGAGGAATGAGGGACGAGGGACAGGGTGGAGGATGTGGAGCTGTGTGGCAGGCACATCCGCGCTCCCTGAGCGTCATCAGCCTATTGCACAGATGGGGAGACTGAGGCCCAGAGAGGCAGGAAACGGGGTGCCCACCTCAGGACCCGGACCTGCAGGACCCAGATATGCCTCTCAGAGACCTTTTTCATGCTCCCACATCTAGGTCAATCCTCCTGCAGGGTGGGGTGGCAGAGGGAGTACGTAGGGGCAGGCGGTCCAGCGAGCACCCATGGAAACCCCGGCCCTGGATCTGGCCAGCCCACAGGGCCCCTGGAAGGTAGGGCCAGGCCATGGATGGGGGCTGGGAAGTGGGGGGCACATATGTGTGGAGGCTGGTGGGTGTGCTCACCTAGTGGGTAATTATGACCACAGGGGTGACAGGTGCCTACAGGGAGGAGAGGATGCCATTGTGACTCCAGGCGGTGTGGGCGGATGGGGAGGGGGAGAAGTGGGGACCCATGGGGGACGTTGCTGTGGGGGCTGTCTGCAGAGGGTGTTGAGGGGGTTGGGGTGGCTCTGGGGGTGCAGGGTGATATGGGGGCACCTCAGCAGCATGCACGTGAGCCTGTGTGTGGGAGGAGGGGAGGATGTGGGTGGGCGGGAGCTAATTAGCTGGAGCCTGGTCTCCCTGCAGAGCCTGGACGGGAGCCCGCGGCTGGCAGCCTCCTCTCAGCCCGCACCAGCCCCCTCAGTCTTACTGTGGCTCCCCATCTGCCCCAGAACCCCCCAGCTGCCCACCAGGGGTGGCCAGGCAGTCCTACCCAGAGTCCTCCAGCACTGTCCACTAGGTCAGGGCAGGGGGTGAGCACAGAAGGCCACGGTGGGGAGGGGGGTGGGTCTTCTGTTTTCCATCTGAGGTTTCCATCCCCCACTGGTTCCTGCAGGGGAAAGGTGGGGAGGCACAGGACACAGGCGGGCCTCCTGACCCAGCCATGAAGGTCTGTAGAAGCCGCCCAGTTGCAGGAGTCGGGGAAGCAGTAGCCCAAGTCACCATGAAGATGGGAGCAGAACCAGTTCTCCAGCCCACCCCTCCTCCCCCATCCAGGACTCTGGCCAGGCTCCTCTGGGGTTTCCAAGCTCCTGGCCTAGCCTGGGGCAGCAGCTGGGCTATCTGCCTCTCCTCTGCTCCTCGGATGATATGCATTTCTGCAGCCCCTCCCATCAACCCCAAAGGCCAGCCCACACCCTAGCTCTAAGGCCAACCAGGCATGCAGAACAGGGCAACTAGAGTTTTAAGAAAGGAAGGAAGAACAAACCCAGATGGTCAGGTGCTCAACTGAATGCCCACTGAGCCCCAGGAAATGGGCCTCGGCTCTACAGGCTGCAGGGAATGAGGGGGACCCTTGTCCTTGCCCTGGTCCTGGCTCCCAACTGTCCTGGAGCAGGCTCCATGGCCTGGATAGAGCCGGAGGTCATGCTGGCACCTGGGAATGGCCATAAGCTACCTACACCCCTCTACTCCTTTCTATTCCATCCGACTTGATTAATATCAATGCAGTAACTGACACAAGAAGCTAAGGTACACCTCCAGACATCTCTCCATCCTCCTGTCCATTCACCCATCATCATCTTTCCATCTTCCCATCCGTTCCTACGTATCTCAGCCCATCAATTCATTGACCCAGCAAGCCAGCCAATAAACATCCATTGATGTATCCAACTCTATCTATCCATCCATCTGTCCATGCATCTAGTTTTGCGTCATTCCGTTCATTCATTGATCCAGCCAGCCAGCCAATCACTGGTCCATCCACCCATCTGTCAGTTCAGCCAGCCGTCTACGGAGTCATCCATCCATTGATCTACCATCCACCCAGAGATTACTTATCCATCCAGCCAGCCATCTGCAGATCCCGTCATCAACGGGCCTACCATTGGAACAGTCAGCCATCCAATCAACGATTGATCCACCCATCCATCCATCCACTCGCTCATTATTAAAATCGAGCACTTTGGCCTTCAGAAGTCCAAGGAAGGCTAAACCCCGCTTCCTCCCCTGCTGTCTTCACGTGTTGCTGACTGCGTGTCCTTTTCCTCTGCATCCAGGGCCTGATCTCTTGTATAGAGTTTTTCCTTGGGGCAGCCCTGGCTACTCCTCCTGGCTCATCACCAGGGTCAGGAGGAGGGGACACAGACAGGAGCCAAGAACAGTGAGTGGTCCCATAACCACTTCCCACCAAGGAGTTGATCCTGCCCTGCCCCCACCACCCCAACCACATGCAGGCACAATGAGCAGGAAAGCTCACAGCCTCGGAGAACCTCCCCTGCCCACCCCCTGGCTCCGCCCGCGACAGTACCACATTGACAACAGTCACCCGCCCGTGCATGGCGCTGTGGGCCAGCCCTGTCCTAGGGGCCCTAGAGATATTGACTCCCTCCATCCTCGCCATCACCCACTCATCCAGCAGTGCTGCCACACCCATCGACAGAGGAGGCACAGAGAGGGCAAGAGACAAGGAGAGAAGCTAACATTGCCTGCGTCCTGTCCATGTGCCCGGCTGTGCCCCATGCTTTACAAGCATTATCCCTGTCATCGCAGTGGGAGTCCCTATTGTCACCCCCACTTTACAGCTCCATCAACTGAGGCCCAATGACTCCTCCTAGGTCCCAGAGCTGGAAAGCGGAAGCGCTGGGATCTGAACTCAGCTTTCTGACTCTAAAGCCCGAGCTCCATGCCACCCAGGTTTCTGTTGGTGGTGCTGTGGCCAAGCCCTAGAAATATCGTGGGGGAAGGGTGGCCAGGAGCCCAGGCACAAATGTGCTCCAAGAGCCTGCCCATCGGATCTGCAGGGGACGGCGTGGGTCCCTCAGACCCAGGACCAGGGAGTGGAGGGGTGGGGCTGGGGACCCAAACGGGGTCAAAGCAGGAAAGGAAAACCAAGAGGGAGGGAGACAAGACAGCCCGAGAGTGCAGGGCAGTGGGAAGGTGGCGCTGTCAGGAGTGGGCTGGGGTCCCAGCCAGTTGGGCGATAGCACAAACCTTGGGGGAGAGCCCCTCGCAGGGTCAGAGTGTGAGAACTGATGCAGTAACCAGGTCTCGGGCAGGATGTGGGGCGGGGTGGGCATGGGTATCTGAGGAAAGTGCTCCAGGCCTGAGAACAGTGTGTGAGGCCCACAGAGAGCCCGAGCTCTGGAGCTAAAGCAGCCAGGATGCTTCAGACGGCCTTCAGTAGGCGCTCAGTAGGTGCTAGTTGCCACCCGGGCCTGGCTCCCCACTGGGCCACAGGCATCTGAACGTTTTAGCAATTAACTTTCTTCTGATTGTTAAAGTAAGGCATGCCCATTGTGCCCCTCAAAAAGTCTAGGGAAATGGGAGGGAGGGAACAAGGTCATCGTGTTACTTCTGGAAAGTCTGTGGCCGCCGAGGCCTTGCTGCTGGAGACCATGTGAAGTGTCCCGGGGACCGCCGCACTTCCCGCCCTGACTGACCGGACTCAGCCAGCCCCAGACAAGCCTGCTCACCAGAGAGGGTGTGTGGAGACCCACTCAGATGACGATCTGATTTTCGCTCGTTCACGCATTCCTTAGCAAACATTTGTTAAGCACCTGCTGTGTACCAGGAGCCAGAGAAGTCCACAGTGGCCGGGATAGTGAACAGCCTGGGGTGGGGAACAGGGGCCCCACAGAAACCAGTCTCGACCCTCCAAACGTGCCCTCATATGGCAATGTCTCTGCAGGTGTCATTAAGTCAGGGATCTTGAGATGAGCCAATCCCAGATTACTCAGGGGGGCCCTAATGCCATCACAAATGGCCTTGTAAGAGAGATGCAGAGGGAAGTCAGACACACAGAGGAGAAAGAGATGGGAAGACAGAAGGAGAGATTGGGGCAATGTGGCTACAAGCCAAGGTCACCGACAGCCACCAAAACCCGCAAGAGGCCAGGAACGGCTTCTCCCCTCGAGCCTCTGGAGCGAGCCCAGCCCTGCACACACCTTGATTTTAGACTTCTGGCTTCCAGAACTGTGAGAGGATAATGCATTTCTGTTGTTTTAGGACACTGGGTTTGGGGTAATTTGCGTAACAGATTAATACAGCAGCTATGTTAGTCAGGGCTCTTCAGAGAAGCAGAACCAAAAAGATGTAGAGAGAGAGGGGCTCACACGATGACGGAGGTGGGCAAGTCCCAAGGTGTGCCGGCTGAGCCAGCCCGCTGGAGGCCTGGGGCAGCCGAAGGTTTAGTTCCAGTCTGTCTCAGTCTGTTCCGGCTGCTGTAACAAAATACCCACTGACTGGGCGGCTTATAAACAACAGACCTTGATTTCTGACAGTTGCGGAGGCTGGAAGTCCGCGATCAGGGTGCCAGCACCATCGGGTGAGGGCTTCTGGCTATGTCCTCACGTGGGGGGAAAGGGGAGGGAGCCCTCCGTCCTCGGTTACAAGGGCACCAAGCGCATCCCTCCCAGAGGCCCCACATCCTGATGCCATCACCCTGGGGGTTAGGTTTCAACATGGGGATTTAGTGGGGAAAGTATTCAGACCACAGCACTGTCCAAGTTCAAAGGCCTGGGGCCCACGAGAGGTGATGGTGTAGTTTCCATGCAAAGGCCAGTGGCCTCAGGGTCCAGGGAGAGCTGATGTTTCAGTTAGAGTCCAAAGGCAGGAAGAAGCCGATGTCCCAGCTGGAAGGCAGTCAGGCAGAAAGAATTCTCTCTTACTCAGGGTGGGGGAGTCAGTCTTTTGTCTTTTGTTCTATTCATGCCTTCAATTGATTGGATGAGGCCCACCTACCTTGGGGAGGGCAATCTGCTTTATTCAGTCTACCAATTTAAACGTTAACCTCATCCAAAACACCCTGACAGACACACCCAGAATAGCGTTTGACCAAATATCTGGCCACCTCGTGGCCCAGTCAAGTTGACACATAAAACTAACCATCACAGAGACTATGGGAAACTATTACAGGCCTCGTGTGCCAGGTAAAGGAGCTCCATCTTCATCCTGAGGGCAATGGGGAGCCATAGAAGAGTGTTGAGCAGGTCACATGGTCTGTGAGGAAGGCTGGAAGGGGAGACCGAGGAGGAGGCCAGGGCAGGGCTGTGGGGATGGAGATGGAGGGGAAAGGAGCCAGTCCGGGAGGTGGAGGGGGCGTGCAGGTTTCTGGGGCAGACATGGGCAGAGGGCAGTGGAATCATGGGCTCCACTCAGAAGGGTGGCTGGGGTGTCACAGTGCTCACCACCTCCGGCCCTCATCTGCACGGACACCCGTCATCAGGGTGTTCTGGTAGGGCCCCGCTGTGGGGAGTGCGGCCACCAGGACACGGGGCCCTGCCCCTACCCGGGGAGCACAAGCTCTGGGGGAAGGACCTCAGCTGCAGCCCCTGCTCAGGAAGCCAAGGGCCCCCCAGCCACTGGCCTCGAGGGCAGGGAGTGTGAAAAGCATCCTTTTCACTGAAGAAAAAGGAAAACCTCGCCTCACCTCAGCTGTAATAAGCTAATTTTCTCTTCTAAATGGGGCATAATCAAATTCAGCCCCATAGCCTCATTTCCAGGCAACTTTATTCATTGTTATTTTTATTCCAAGAATTCCCTGGCATTTTCTGGGAGCCACTGAAGTGTTTAATAGCTGCCTAAGTAACGACATACCCTGTTTGGAGCGGAACCCAGGCACAAATAGTCACAGCCGGGGGTTCTCCTGAGAGGACAACTGAGGTCAACGGGCCCAAGTGCAGGGCTAGGGGGTGGCCGGCTGGCTGGGCGGGTGGAAGCCCGGCTGGGTCAGGGGCCTCTGACTCACGCGCCAGGGTGACCTTTTAAAAGGCCTGCAGCCTGGGCAGAGGGAAATGTCGGGGGCCCCTGAGCTGCCGGCGACAACATCAGCAGAGGTGTCATTCCTGGGATGCTGAGGGTTTGGCGCCGTCTAACCAGAGGGGTTGCCTCCCCCTCTGCTGTGACACAGGAGACTGGGGGGCCTGTGTCTGCAGCTCTGACTCTCCATTAAACTAGGATTTGCTGTTTGCTGGCCTCCTGGGGTGGCCCCAGCGCCCAGCAAGGATGACAGTCACCTGACCTTTACCACACCTTCTCGGTGGCCAAACTGGAGGACACCTTGCACCCGAGGGCACCCCCAAGAACTGGGCGTGACCTGTGTCCCCTGTCCAGCCCAGGGACATGGAGGCAGCAGTGGCGGGCTGGGGTGAACAGAGAGAATAGAGGGCAGCTTGAGGCCAGTGAGCAGGCAGCGGCCACGGCCAAGCAAGGCCTTGGCTAGGGATTGGGGACAAGGGACGTACAGGACAGACGGTGCACAGGTGCAGCCTGCCAGGCTGCGGGACCATTTGGACGTGAACTGTTTAGATACGAGGAGATGGCAGGCAAGTTTGCGGCTGGCAGCAGGCAGCTGGGGTGGAATGAGGAGACTGGGTGCTGGGCACATCAGTCCAGAGGGAATTTGGTGGCAATGTGGCATCTGAGAGGCCTGAGGGGTTCAGGATGCTGGGCTCAGGAGAGAGTTCGGGGTGGGAAGCTGGACTCTCCGGGGGGCTGCCCCGGCCACACCTGAGCTCAGCGTCCCCCACAGTCCCCTCTGCTGCCTGGATCCCACAAAAGGGCTGCCCTGGCCCTCAGGACTATTTTTAGCTTCTCTGGGTCCCCTCAGTCCACATCACACACAGCCACCAAGGCCCCCAGGGCATTTTGAGAATTTGCGAGCCTTTGGGGAGGTCCGGCCGTTTCCCATTCACGCTGCTTAAATCATTAAATGGCTCTTTTGTAAGAATCATTTGACGTCCAGGAAGTCTTTTGATGTCTTTCAAAGGGCTTTTTAATAAGTGTTTCTAATCCTCTTCTCTTAAAAACAGGAAGTTACTCTTTGCCAACCATAAACACCAGAAGGTCCGAGCTTGGTCGGCGATGCAGAAGCCACAGGCTCCCAATGGCTACGAAACCCACCCGGGCGTGGCCAGGGCCCCGTGGCCAGTGAGCTCAGGCTGGGGACAGAGCCGCGAGTCTCCTCGGAAGTCCTGGCACCCCAGTGGAAAGTGCGGGGCCACAGACCACCGTGGGGGGACCCCTCCCCAAAGGAGGACGTGCCACACCCACAGCCCACCCTGGTCCTTTCCAGGGGTTGCTCCACAGAGAACAGCCCCAACATTGCACAAGCCAGAAACCCAGGACTCATCCTCAGGGACCTGCCTTCCTCCAGTGCAGTCCCAGCTGCTGCCCTTTCTACTCTCTAGTGCTGGTCCCTTCGCTCCCCTGCAGAGACCCTCCCTGGCTGCCCACTGCCCTGAAATGGTTTTCACTCACCTGAGCGGGCCCCCCAGGACTGGGCTGGGCCCCGCCTGTCCCCCTTCTCTTCCCACCCCTCACTCTCTACTCCCACAACACCAAAACGCCTGGGATTCCCTAACTACCCCATACTTTCCCACACGCAGCTCCCTTCACCTTGCCACACAGCGAACTCCTACCCATCCCTCAGTACCCCTCCTCTCAGAAGCTTTTCCTGGCTCCATAGGCCCATGTACCCTGCTTCAAGCTTCCTCAATGCTCCCAGCACACACTGCATTTAATGCAAAACTATCGATGCATTTGTCACCCTGCTAAACAAAGAACCTTCAGAGGTGGGACTGTGTCTTCTTACCTCTGCCCCAGGGCCTGGCACACAGCAGCCCCTCAGCCAGCAGAGTTCCCGGGGTCATCTCTCTGGGCTCTGATTCCCGGGGCAGGGCGCATGGCTCTGGGGTGGCCTTGTGTCTTCTCTTGCCAGGTGCAACCCTGAAGCTGCAGGAGTGACTCTGCTCAGATCCCAGTGCCAGACGCAGCCACTTAGCAGCCAGGGAAGCTGGGAAAGGCGTCTTTCGGAGCAGCCAGGTGCTGGAGGAAAGTGGCTACGGGGGGATGGCAGTGGGCTCTCCGGGACTGATTAGGAAGCAGTTTGCACTTTACTTCTGGAGAGAAGGCACGAGGCCGAGGAGAGACGGTGAGATAAAAGGACTCAGTGGAAGGAGCTTGGGTGGGAGAGAGGGCAAGCTGGGGGTGGTGGGGGGAGCTACTCATGAGATAAGGGCCCCAGAGGAGGATGGGGTGGTGTAGACTTCCGCTGAGGGATGGTGGCGAGAGATGCTGGGATGTGTTTGGCTGTGTTGAGGGCGGTCTGCCTGGGGACATCCTGAGGGAGAAGTTCAGTGGCGCTGCAGGTGTGGACGTTCCTGCAGAGAGAGAGCAGTGCCCGTGGTGACTGGGCCAGGGGTGGGCCGGGTCCTCACACAGGACCCTGGGGGGAACAGTGCAACCAGGGAGGAGGAACAGAAAGCGCAAAGGGCAGCATCCTGCAGCCCAAAGGAGGAGAAGACGCAACCGAGGAAGTGGCTGCTCACAAACCCCCGGCAGAGATGCGCCCCGCAGACTCCAGGCTGGGACCACCTCCCTGGAGACAGCTGTGGTGGGGTGGAGGGGAGGAAGGAAGGACGGGGGCCAGCTCAGAGGGGCTGAGAGCTGAGCAGGCAGTGGTGCTCTCCACCAGCAGACCAGGGTGAGTGTAGACAGAAGAGGGGGAGGCAAGGTGCGCGGCAAGAGCAGGGTTTCAAAGGCCCCAGCCCCGAGGACAGCCAGCCCTCTGGCCTTTGTGGGGCAGGGCAGGGACAGCCCCTTTCACCCCTGGGGACAGGGAGGCCCCACCCCCGAGGTCCCCAGCCCCGGGACCCTCCCCAAGACACCTGGGCTCTGGGAGGGGCTCCAGACCTGCCCTTCCTTCCCCTGCAAGAAAGGCTCTATCTCCGTGATCTTAGGTGACCCCCACAACAACTCAACCTATGGAAGAGGAAACTGAGGCCCAGAGAGGTGAAGGGCGCTGCCCCTGGGCGCCAAGGCAGCCTTGGGCCAGGGGGCAGGGAGGACAAACACTCCCATTCCTCTCGTGGAGGAGGCAGAAGCTCAGAGAGGTCACCCTCGCCCCAGCCCACGGTGGCAGGGCAGCTCCGTACCAGTGCCGGGCCCAGCTCCCAGGCCACTGTCCCCCAGTGGGGCCCTATCCTTGCTCCGAGTGGCTGCCCCTCAATGCCCAGAGCAGAGCAGCTGGGGCGGGAAGGGGGCACCCAGGGCTGCAGGAGCCCCCAGGGAGGCCTGGCTGGTCTGGGAAGCCATAGGGGGCTCATCCAGGAACTGGGAGCTGGGCCGGGGGTACCGTGCCCACCTTCTTCCCTCCCCATTCTTCCACTCCTCTCCTGCCAACAACCCCATAACCTTGGCTGCCCTCCACCGCTGCCCATGCAACTCGAGGCCCGGCCCAGCCACCAACTGCCAGTTCCTGGAAAGGCCGCAGTGGGAATTGCTGCCTCCAGCCCAGGTCATGGAGCAGCGTGTGGAGGTCAGATCAGCAGCCCCGGCCCCTCTGGGATCACTCACATTTCCAGGAAAATTGCAAAACATTCGAGGAACAAATGGTCGATTCCTCGTAATCTTTTCCCATCGTCTTGAAAAGAGGTGTTGGGGAGAGGAGAGCAAGAGAGTAGACAGCATGCGGGGGCCTCCTGGTCCCCCAACAAAGCCCATCCCCAGGCAGTCGTGGAGGGGGAAGGGGTGGCCACAGGGATCAGTGCAGACAGAGGAAGGAGGCAGCCGGTGCCTGGGAGGTGGGCACCTCTGAGGGGACGGGCAGCTGCAGGGCTGGGAGGTCCTGGCACCCCTTAGTAGCTGATGCCCAGAGCCTTGACCACCCCCTGCTTGTCACCCCTGCAAGTCACGGCCCAGCCACAACCCAGCCTCAGAGAGCAGGAGCCAGGGCAACCACTTCCATTTGCCCCACGGGATTGGGGGGCAGCCTTCAAGGATGGCCCCATCCCGGGGTACAACCCCTGTGGAATGCCCTCCCCTGAGTCGAGGGAGGACCCCGTGACTCACTCCTCAAAAGTGACGTGATGTCATCCCCACGATTAGATTATGAAAGGCAGGGACTTCCGTCCGTCTCCTGGACTCTGAGGGCTGCATGCCTTGAGGAAGCCAGCTGCCCTGTTGGAGGGGTAGGAACTAGGGGCAGCCTCGGGCCATCAGCCCACGAGGAATCCTGCCCACCACCACCTAAGACCTCAGAATCACTGGGCAGTGTCCTCCTCTACAGACTGGAGATGGCAATGCCCCTCCCCAGGGGGCTCCACAAGGACACATAACTCAAGGTCGCTCAAGCACAGCACAAAACACAGCACATAATGGAGAGATGGGCTGCACTCCCTACTCCTCCAGGAAGCCCTCCACGACCCCCCAGCGGGATCTTGCCTCTCATGGACCCTTCCGTGAAGTGGGCTGTGTCTCCATCCTGAATGCTCTTTTCTTTCCACTGAGCTTCCAGTCTGAACCCAGGTCTGATGCCCCAACAGCACCACTCCCGCCCCAGGAGCTGACATGATTCTTCCCAACCGAGCAAGAATGCAGCCTGAGGGTCCCACAGCAGGTGCCCACCCAAAGCCCGCTCAGAAGAAAAGGAAAAGGCTCCACCAGGTAGGCGTGAGGCGGCACCAGGGATGGTGACCAGGCTGGGAGGCGGAGATGGGGTCCCTCTGCTCAGTCATGCCTCCATCCCTGGGCTCCTCCCCCAGGCCCCGCCTTGCGGGGTGCAGGGCCCCAAGGCACTGAGGGTGCAGGAGGGAACAGGTGAGGCTAGAGCTGCAAGGAGGCCAAGACCAGGCCAGCTGCAAACACCAGACCCAGCAGCACCCCCAGGCCACCGGTGCCACAGAAGGGCTCAACACAGCCTCAGAGTGCAGGACAGACTGGCCAGTACAGGCTGGAGGCCCAGCGACAGAGGAATCAGATGTCACTTCCCAACAAACGCCCTTCCCCTAAAGTGCTCACCCAGGAGGCAACAATGCAGGTATTCAGGGGGCAGGCAGATGGCCTGGGCCACGGTCAGCTGGACCACGGACTCTGAGACGCTTAGGGACATCACATCCCATCACAGAGCCTCAGTTTCCCCAACCAGGTAGTTCAGAATTTCTCAAAGGGAGGTGATTTTAAAGGGTATCCAGAAAAAATTTTTTCTATTTCAATAGTCATTGATTTACGTCCATATGTATTGAGAAAATATATGCATAACTATCACCCAGAGTTTCAGATTCTATTGCTTAGGTCATAATCACTTAACTTTAAAAAATAAGTTAATTTAAATAAAACATTAAATTATAAAGCTGATGACACAAGGATATGATATAAATCATGTTGTGAGATTCTACTGACCATATTTCTTGACCAAAGAATAAACTCCTCCTGTGTTTAAGCCACTGTTAGTTTGGATCTTGCCATGGCAGCCAACCCTGTATCCTCACTCATATAAGCAGCCATACAGCTGTCTAAGGGAAGATGTTCAAGGCAGAGAGAACAGCAGGTGCAAAGGCCCTGGGGCAAGAACAAGGTTGGTTCCTATCTCAGGGCTTCAAGGGCTTTGCACTTGCCAAAAATGCTGTCCTCCTGAGGTACAGTGAGTGGAACACCTCCGAGCAGAGCATTCCAGCTAAGTAGGGCTAGGGTGGAGGCTCCAGAGCCCACCAGCCAGGCCCACTCCCTTCCTGTGATGGCCCATTGAAGCAGTTATGGGCGAGTCTGTGAAACTGTCTGTGTCTGCAGAGACAGGGGACCACCCAAGGGCAAAGCCTGTGATATCTGTGTGTCCCAGTACCCAGCCCCCACTTGGCAAAAAAGAGGTCTCCATAGATGTTGCTGAATAAATAAAGGAGGGGCTCTGGGGACCTGTGACCTCTGCTTCCAGGCACCCAGTGGGCAGAGGGCAGAGCCAGGAGGAGGAGGCCAGGGTGGCACTGGGCTCTCCACCTTAGAGGTGGGGAAGCAGAGGCTACCGTGGGGTGGGACAGTGAGGGCCAGCACTGAGAGAGACGGGGGAAGGGGGAAGTGAGGGGAGAGGCCCCAGAGTGGGGCTGGCACAAAGGTACTGCCATCATCGTCCCAGCAGGAGGGGCCACCAGCCCCTGGCTGAGACTCCACAGGATCTCACCATCTGCCCCCTCTCACCTGGCAGGGTCACTGGCGCCACAGGCTGGTTCAGCTCAAGGCCGTCTCCACAGGTGGCAATGAACGAGTGGCCTTCCTCTCAGCTGGGGAGCCTGGCCCCAGCTCTCCTCACAGGACCCCACTGCCCCACCCCGTGTGGCCTGGCCACACTTTCTACTATTGACCCCAAGAAAATTGTCACCCCCAAGCTGCAGGACGCCACCTGGGCCTCCCATCACCAATGGATTCAAGGCCAGACCCTGAGTGGGGCCTCTGGGTACTGGCTGCCCTCCTCCCATCCCTGGCCCCACACTCCACTCTGAAGCCTCGAGCATCAGCAGGTTCTCAGGGCTGCCTGAGCCAGGTCCTGCTCCCAGGAGCTCAGTCCTGGGGACAGAGCCTCATGCATTAAACCACACTGCCGCCCAGGTGCTGGGGCTGGTGGGCACAGAAGACTGAGCCCTGAGCCAGGCCTTGAAGGAGAGGGATTCGTTTTCCTGGAGAAGAAGCGGGGAAGGGAGAGGAAAGGAGTCTCGAGAGAGATGCTCCACTTGGTGGGAAAATTCCTGAGAGGGCGCTGGATGGCTCCACTAGCTCCTGGAGGCCCTGGCAAGCAGGCTCCCCAGCTACAGAGGGTGGGCACAAACCCTGCCCTGGGGCCCACCTGCAGCCCTCTGACAGCACAGCTCTCCCCTGGGCTCCAGCAGCTTCCCCACCTCTCCGCTCTCCTCGCATGTGCCCTTCCAGGACCTGACACACCTGTCCCCACTTCCAATCACACAGAGCCATCTGATTGGCTTAGCTCCGATGCCCTATTGGACAGAGCAACTCTGTGCAGAGAACCAGCCTATGGCTGCCCAACTCTCGAGTCAAGTGCCCGCCCTCATCCAATCAGAGGCCTCCCCTAGCTCCCGGCTTAGCCGAGACTCGCGCCCAGCCCGGGCAGGGCTCTGGGCAGTGGAGGGAGGAGGGCGTGGAGGGTGAGGCATCTTCGGCCCTTGAGCTGGAGCAGCGCTAAATGACTGACTTTTGAAATGTGACCCAATCCACGGCGGTTGGGGCAGGGTTCAGGGAAGGCTGTGGGTTCACTGGTTCCAGAGCGCCCTCGGTCTCAGCCGACGCAACCTTGTCAGTCCCTGGCTCCTCCCCCGCCAGCCCCTCCCCCGCGGCCCGAGCGCCTGGCCAGCGCCTCCTGCGCAGCGCCTCCTGCCCCACACAGGCCTCATTCCAGTGCGCCTTCTTCAGTGGAGCCCCCTGGATCCTCGGGATCCCCTACCTGGAACAACTGAGGAATTCACGGGAAGGCAACAGGGTAGTCCATGAACTCCAGATCTTGGAAGGGGTGGGCCTGAGGTTTCTAAAAGCCCTGAGCCTCAGGACTGGAAGGACAGTCCCTGGAGGGCCCACCAGCTGGTGCCTTGGCAGTGACCATCCCCTGGCCTTGGGTCCCACCACTCAAGACCCAAGTTCTGGCTTCTCTTGGGCTGAACACCCACCTAGGGTCAAGATGGGGGGCGGGGTACCTTAACTGATGGCCCTGCTCTCATCTGAGGGCCACAGAAAGGGCAGGAATTTCAGGAATGCAGAATCAAGAGGGGTCCCTTGCCTGGTCCTGGTCCACCTCCCAGGGCTCAGTCACCCCACCAGAGGACATCTCACAGTGGCACCCCGGTGACCCCTAACCTAGCCATGAGCCCCTCAAGGGCAGTAGCTGAGCGCTTGTTCCCTACTGGGGACCCCTCATGGGCAGTCTGCCCTGCACCTTCCTGAGCAGGCTTGATGGGGGAGCATCCAGAGGCGGGTGCTGGAGGAGGCGGCGCACCAAGAATCGTCCCCTCCGGCTGCGGGCAGCTCAGAGGCTGAGGGCTCTCACAAGGGCGTCAGCCTCCCCACAAGTGGACACAGCCCTGTGGGGTGGACAGAGGGATCTGGAGACTGGACTCCCCGAGTGGCCACACCCCGACCTGTGAACAGCTTTGGGACCTGTCTCCATTCACCATCTGTAGAAAGCGTGGCTTTGAGCACCTCACCCCCTTAGGATGGCGACTACGAAAGAAAAAAGGAAAGAACAAGTGTGGCGAGGATGTGGAGAAATAGGAAGCCCTGTGCGCTGTTGGTGGGAATGTAAAGTGGTGCAGCCGAGGCGGAGAACCGTGCAGGGTCCTCAAGAAATTAAACAAAGCATTCCCAAAAGATGCAGCAATCCCACATCCGAGTATAAACCCTAAAGAACCAAAAGCAGAGTGTCAGAGAGCTCTGTGCACACCCATGTTTACAGTGGTGTTATCACAGTAGCCGAAAGGTGGGAGCAGCCCAGCAGCCATCGGCGGGTGAAGGCACAGACAAACCGTGGTCCATCCACACAATGGAATGCTATTCCACCTTCAAAAGGAAGGACAGTCTGATGGATGCTACAACGTGGGTGAACCTTGAGGACATTGTGCTAAATGAAATAAGCCAGTTCCGGAAGGACAGATAGTGCACCTTTCCACTTCTGTGAGGTCCTAGAATACGCGGATTCACAGAGAGAGCGAGAACGGTGGTTGCCAGGGGCTGGGGGAGGGGGCGGGGGAGTCGTTGTTTACCAGGAACAGTTTCAGTTTTGCAAGACGAAAAGAGTTCTGTGGAGGGATGGTGGTGATGGTTGTGCAACAGTGTGAGTGTGCTTAATACTGCTGAAGTGTACACTTCAAAATGGTTAAGATGGTCAATTTTATGTTACATGTATCTTGCCACAATTAAAAATGTTGCAAAGGGATGACTTGGAGCAGCACCATCCACTCGCCAACTATTTTTTTTTATAGCCGTGAAGCCCTTTGTATCAGTCTGCAGCTAGAAGGGAAGCCCTGTTCCCAAAGCAGGGGAGAGCAGGGCTGCCCAGTCTGATGCAGGGTGGGACCCCAGCCCCGCTTTCTCAGCCCCCCACCCTCAGCACTGCGAGACCCCTGGCTCAGCGCCTCTCTGGCTCCTGCCAGGCTAGTGGGTCTTGGCGCCCAGATTTCCAAAGGCGGGAACGGGGCTGGGAGAAGCCCTTTCCTGACTTTGCAGGTCAGAGCTTCTGGGGCCCTTCATTCCCACCTGGACGCTCCCGCGGGACACAGGGCAGCCAGCGAGGCGCGGGCGGGGGCTCCCGGGAGGTGGGCCTCCTCCGCAGGGTGAGGTCAGGACTGCTCCCACACGGACAGCAGGGCTAGAGGGCACATGGGCAGCCTTGGGGGCATGTAATTCTACAATATTAAAAACAGCTTCTGGAAGGGAAACGCCCCTTTCTCCTCTGCAGCCATTTCCAGAGATCCCGAGATCATTAATTTAAGAACAAGAAAAGTCCTGGTGGAAAATATTCATTGTTACAGGCTGAATGTTTTCATGTGGGCTCATTAAATCACCCAGCCCTCCCTGGGAAGGGTGAGGGTACAGAGCACAGGAGGGAGGAGGAAGGGGTGGCCCCCTTGAATAGGAAGGGGGAGGGGACAGTGGAGGGGCAGAAGAGAAGAGGTGTGCCCAGCTCTCACTAAAGCCATTTCTGCCTAGGAGAGGAACCAATACACACAGGGGCCCTTGAAACCAAGCCCTTTATGTGGGTCATCTCATCTCAGCCTCACTATGCAGGGTGGACTGTCACCCACGTGTCACAGAAGAGGCCTGTGAGCCACTGAGCCATTATGTAGCTTGCCCAAGGAGCCACAGTTATGACGTGGGCCAGCACTGAAACCCATGGACACACCCCTTCCGTGACCCCAGAGTGCCATGTGCTCTGAAAAGCTCACTGGCTTCTGGTTAGTAATCCCTTAGCCATTCTGCAAACAGTTAATCAACTTCTCAGTCTGAGTCAGTACTAATTAGGATACAGTTTGGCTGCTATAACAAATGCCAAACTAACACTGAATTAAATGAGATCAAAGGGTATTTTTTCCCCTCTCTCATGTAACAGTCTGAGCTTTAGCAGTCTAGGCCAATGTGGTGGTGACCCAGGTTCTTTCTACCTTGTTCCTCTGTGATCCTCAACACCCAGCTCCTACCCATAGTCAATATGGCTGCTCCAGCTCCTGCCATCACCTCTGTCATGCAGCAGTGCAAACAGAAAGAAGAAGAAGGGGAAGCCATGTCTCTTCCTTCTGGAGGCAGGACCCAGAGGTTTCACAGGTCACATGTCATTGGCAAGGATTTAGTCAAACAGCTAAATGTAGCTGCAAAGGAGGCTAAGAACTTGAACGGACAGTCATGTGCCCAACTCAAATTTGACGTTTCTTTTGCTTTAGGAAGAGAGGATAATGGATATTGGGGGCAACTAGCAATCTCTGCCACTGGAACACAATCTCCCCTCCCCCCCAGGACTATGGTGAACCAAGGTCAAGGCAATGGCAGACTGCAAGGGGAGGAGAGAGGTGATCTGGCAAGTAGTCTGAGGAGGCTGCCTGGGGGAGGCAACATCTGGGCCAAGCCTTGAAGGACAACTAGAGTTTGGGAAGCCGAGATGGAAAAGAGTTCCAGAAAAGGTGGTGGACTAGCCAATGGAGCAGGTGTGGAGAAATTATGGTTCAGTGTGAAGAGCCTGGCTTTGCAGCCAGAAGGCCCAGGTCCAAGTCCTGACACAGTCGGCGGAGCAAGGCGCCCGCTTCCCCAAGCCTCGGCTGACCCCTCGTTGAAAGGCTGATGGCCACAGCTCCTCGAAGGCCTGCAGGGGGCAGCGGCCGTGGAAGGGCCTGGCATTCGATGGGGTTGTGGCGGATGTTCCCATGGCTGGAGCGCGGGGTCAGGGTTGGGCAGGGGCAGGAGGCGGAGGCCCCACCTGGCGGCCTCGAAGGCCAGGCCAAGCAGTTTGGATGTGGCTCAGAAGCTGTGGGCAGCTGCTTGGCAGGGCAGCATCCTGAGAGGAGAGTGGCTTTTCAAACACGACTCTGGAAGATGGAGAGGAGGAGGTGAGACTGGAGGCGTAGGAACCCAGCAGGAGGCAGCTCCAGAGTCCCCGGGGAGAGACACAGTGTGGACCTCCCAAAGCCAGGGAACCTGTCCATCCCAACTGGGCATTTGGGAAGACTGCCTGGAGGAGGCAGCCCCAAAGCTGTGCCAGCCAAAGAGGGGGAAGTGGGGAGCTTACCCTGGAGGGGACCAGCCAGGGCAGGAGGGACAAGCCAAAGCCAGGCCATGCCCAGGGCAGACAGGCCCTGCCCCCCACCAGAGGCACCCACACCCCAAACACTCAGAGCACCCCTGGGAGCCAACGCTGTGCCTGGCGGTATGCCCCCATCCCAGCTGACCCTCCCAGTGACCTTGCAAGGTAGACATCCTTGTTCCCAATTTAAAGAAGAGAAAACTGAAGTCCAGAGAGGGCTAACCGCTTCAGTGAGGCCACACAGCAAGGATTGGGGCCCAGCAGTCAGACCCCGAGTACCCGGCACAATTAGACCTCCCTGGGGCTTTGGGCTGTCCTTCAGAAATGCCCTGACACGGTCACCCTGGACGCAGGACAGATTTTCATCCTGAAAAAGGGATGAAGATCAAAAACTGCTTTATCCACATCACCCCGTCAAGGCATCCCTTACGAAGCAGGGAGAGAGTTACCCCATTGAACAGAGGGACACACTGAGGCCAGAGAGGTGAAGTCACGTGCCCAGGGGCACACAGCCACTCAGTGGCCGGCAGGATTTGCATGAGGTCTCTCTGACTCCACGTCCTGGTTCCCAGGATCCTCGTCCTGGCCGAGGCCGCTCTCCCCTCCCCCTGTCTGCTCCCCCGCTGTTTTCCTGGCTCTCTCAGGGAAGAGAACATGCTCTGAGTCTCTGTTTCCCTGGGAGAAATCCATTTTCAGAATCTGGAGGTGTTGAAATGTGTTCTTTTTTCCTCTCCAAAGAGCCCTTCTTGAGGACAGAGGTGCCCCGAGAAGCCCTCTGGGGCCACCAGCGGCCAGGCTGGAGCCCAGGGCTGCCCACAGAGGAGGGCTCAGCTCCAGCAGTGGGCCCCGTGGTGGTGAGGATGTCCACCCTGGGACAGCGGGCGGCTGGGAGAGCTCAGGACTCGCCCGAGACTTCCAGCCCCGACCATCCGCCAAAGACGCTCCTCTGCTCCCGGGAGCAGGGCGTTCCCGAGCCCACCTACCCAGCAGAGGTGCCCGGGGCGCATTCCATGCTGTCTCCCCTGGACTGTCCCCCTCCCAGTGACAGCTGGGCCCATGATGGTCACAGAATTCTTGGACACAGAAGTCTCTTGCTGTAAAGGGCAGAGGCATCACTGTGAGCTTCTTCTAACCCATGGAGGGAGCTGCCCTGGGAGCACAGCTGTGGGCACAGGGGGGCCCAGCTGAGGGAGGAATGGAGACGGGAAAGGAAGAGCGGGGGCAGGTGTGGAAGGGACACAGAGGGGGAGAAGGGGAGGAAGGGAAAGGGAGCTGGGGGGAGGGAACAGGAGAGGGGAGAGGGAAGGGGGAGGAGGGGAGAGAAGGAAAGAGGGGAGGGAGGGGTGAGTGGGGAGGGAGGGAGGGATGAGTGGGGAGGGAGGGAGGGAATGTAGGCTGGGGGCTTGGAGCGCGCATTCCCCTTCTTTGAGGCTCTGTCCCAAGGCACTCACCTGACACCTGCCCAAACACCTCCCAGCCTCCCCCTTTCGATATCTGCTCTAGAAGGAGGATCTGGCGTCTCCCTCCCCACCCTGGTCTCTGCCCACCCCATAGGCCTCTCCTGACCACAGCTTCCTGTGGCTGGATCTAGCCCTCCCGGCTTCCCCTCCTGTCCCCCGGGGCCTCCCTGCCTGGTGTAGGCCCCCAGCCCTGCCGACTGCCCACCCCCAGCAGGGACTCCTGGCAGGCCTGGTGTCTCAGGCAGCAGTTTCTACAGCCAGCGTCCCAGAACTGTGGACTCGTCGACTCCTGGGGCATAAGCCTAGAAGGGCCTGGCAAGGCCACACTCTCCACAGCCCACCCCCAGCCCCCAAGTACCCCCAGGAGGAGTTCTCAGCCTTGGTTCTGAGCCTTCAGGACAGGAAGCAGGCTCAGCTGACGACACCACGGGACATCAGGGTGAGGATGTCCATGGGAACCTCCGTGCAGGGTGGCCACACAGTTACTCTGCCTGTCCCACTCACACCCCCCAACCCGACCCACCACACCCCTGACATCCCCAAACAAGTCAGGCCAAAACCCCAGCATAGTCAGTTCACTGAGGGCCCCAGAACGGCCTGTCGGAAGCCAGGTCCCAGGCCCTCCACCGTCAGCATCAACTTGTCCGGCTGACTGTAGGGTCAGGACTGGCTTTGCACAGGTGTGTAAGGACAGTGGCCATCTCTGCGGAGACAGCCCCAGGCCAACGTCTGAAGTCCCCAGAGTCCCAGCACTCGCCCCCAGACCAGGAGCCCCTCCAGGACAGAGGCTGGGATGGGTCTTCAGAAAGCGTGTGGGCGCTGGATGAGCCAATGAATGAGTGACGGAATGTGCCACGCCGCCTTCCTCTTGGGTGGATTCCGTGGATTCCACGGCTATGCGAGGGCACAGAGATTCCTCCCACGGGACTGACACGCGGCAACACTGCGCTCGGCACCTGGCACCCAGTAGGCACTTGACAGAGAAGCTAGAGCGCCCTGGCTCCGCGTCTCCTGGGTGGAGTCATTGCTCTGCTCCCAAAAAATAACTGGGGATAGATTTTCCACACTCGTCCTGGGTACCTGCTCCCAGTGTGTTAACAGCTTAACCATAACAGGCTCCTGTCCCGGATACCCACCCAGGAACCACCCCCCAGGCAGGGAAGGGAGGCAAGGCCACAGACCCCTGGTTCAGGGGGACCACCAACCCGACCCGGCCCTTCTGCCCAAGGACCGGCTCAGCAGGCCAGCCGACAGGCACATGGTGAGGTCATCAGAGTCGTGGAAGGGAGATCATCCACCCAACCCCTGTATGTACACCCGCACCCAGGGGAGCCTGCAGAAGCTTCTGGAAAGAGGCAAATCTCAGAGGCAGAGACTAAGCCTACCCCCCAGACTCCTCTTTCTCTCACCCTGTCTCTCTGTCTCTCTCTGCCCCAGAGACCCCCGACCCCCAGCCCTAGCCTGGAAGTTCCTTTACAAATCACTGGGTCCATCCCATAGAGGTGAGGACACACGGAGGCTCAGAGGGGCAGGTGTGTGCCCCAGGTCACACGCGGGGCAGTGTCCAAGCAGGAGGCAGGCTATTCCCCAGAGGACTTGTCAAGTGCATCAGTGAGCCCTCAGGGCCATTTGGACCACAGGATACGGGGGCCCCCTCCCTGTCTCCAAAGCTTCCTTCCAGCCACTGGCCAGTGCTCCAGCCTGGGGTGCGGCTGTGGCCGGGGAGGAGCAGGGACCGGAGACCCTACAGAAACACATCTTCCCTCGAGATGGGGCTTCAGAGCCAGACAGGCCTGGGCCTGGTCCAGCTTGGGCACCGGCACCAGCAGGGCAGGGGTGAGGGTGAGACCTCTGCCAGAAGCCCCAGGTGCCAGTCCTGGCTCTGAGCCTGCAGCAGACTATTCTTCATACTCCCTGTGCCCCTGGCTTTGCCGAAGAGCTCTGCAGGCCCTCACCGCTGTGCGTGCTCTCCCAGGTCCTCCGTGAGCCCAGAGGTTGCAAGCAGACCCGGAACGAGCACGGCTTCAATGAGCCCATGCATTGGAGCCACTTTCTTTCAGCGCCTCTGCCATCCCTGTAAGATCAGGCAGGGCGAGCCTGCAAGGGAGGAGGGACACAGGAGCAGAGCGGAGCTGCCATCCCAGCCAGGGCCGTCCCAGGTCAGCTGACACCAGCCTACCCCTGGCATGCCAGGGAGCCCACCACGATCAGCAGGGCCCTGGACGCAGACCCGCTGAACCCCACGGCCCGTGAGAAACAGCGCCTCATGTTGTGTGATTATTCGCCACCCAGCGTTACTGTGGCAATAGTGGCCAAGAGAGTCCCTAACTCACCGGGTGACAGTGCCGGCTCTGAGCTGGGCCAGCACACCCCCTCAAGCAACTCATGCTCAGGGAGGCCAGAGGCTTGTTTGAGGTCACACTGGGAGTGGATTCAAATCCAGAAGCTGTCCGGGGGCCCACCGTGTGCCAGCCTGGCAGATGGGCAAGTCGGGGAGCCCCAGGTCAGTGAGGGAGCTCCGGGAGGCAGAGCACTGGCACCAAGGTGGGCATTTCAGAACGCTGGGAGGACAGCCATCGTGCCAAGCCCTGAAGGAGATGGATTTCCGCGGCTGGAGAATGAGGAAGCAGGGAGGGCCTCCTTGGTGGAGGCATCCACAGGAGCAAGGAAGGCCTCTCTTAGTCCACCATGGCCCCTTGGCCATCACCCCGCCCCCGGCCGCACCTCATGGCGTGACACCATGACGCCGCCAGTGCAGGCGAATTTCACCCTTGCAGCTGGACTGCGGCCGCCTCCTTCCTCCAGGCCCATCACACTCTGACAAAGGACTCATCTGCAGAAGTTGCTGCCTTTCGAGCCCCCATGCAAGACACACCACATCCCCCATCCCCAGGCACTCCACAAACCCAGGAGCAGGGGTACCAGCACCCTCCACAGATGAGCAACCACAGCTCAGAGAGGTTCAAGAACTCGCCCAAGGTCACACAGCCTACAGGAGGCAGAGTCAGGGTTTGAATCAAGTCTGAGATCCCAAAGGTCAGGCGATCTCTCAAATGGAAAGGCCTGGTCTTTCTGGGATGGTCTTAGCTGACTGGCACTTGCACCCTTTCACCACCCCAGGGCCCCGGAAATGCCGTTCTCAGAGAAGTGTTTGCTCCAGGCTCCGCGGCCGCTGCTGCAGAGCTTTGACCCTGTGGCCTGGCGGTGGCCCTGGAGGCAGGAGGGGGCCAGCAGCAGCACTCGCCCGCTCCCTGTGGCGCAGCTGGCTTCTCTCCCAGGGTGGAGGTGTGTAGATTTTATCCTTCCCGCCGTTCCCCCTACGGCTTGTCAGCAGCCACCGATCCCCCAACACCATGACATCCCCAAAGCACAGCCAACCAGGCCATAATGATTCCCGCATGTGAGGCGGCACCTCCGCCCCCCAATCCTGGACATCTTCTCCTGAGACCCACGGGCACCCAACTCAGCGTGTCCCCAGGAGCTCAGCAGCCTCCCCCTCGGACCTCCTCTTCCCCCGGCTCCTGTCCCACATGCCCCCCCGGGGTCACCACATCCCCTCCTCCTGGCCTCCCCTCACCCCTCCCCACCGACCCCCGTTCTCAGGGGGCCCCTGCTGCCCCCAGGATACCCTGATTAAACACCTCCCATTAACTCATGCGTGTGCATTTTGGAGTCCGACATTAGCTGTGTCTCCTCAGGGCAATCCTCTCTCTGAGCCTCAGTTTCCTCTTCTGTGAAATGTGGTAATAGCCTCCACCACCACCCCCCCCCTTGGAGGTTGGGTTATGTGGCATGCGTGGTCACTGCAGCTGCTGTGGTCACCGTGATCCTCGCAGTTAGTGCGGAGGACATATATGTGTCTGCCGCACCTCTCGCCCCCTCCCCTGTCTGGAGTGGTCCGTGCAGTTCACAGGAGTTGGGATCTCTGTCTCAGAGAACGGCACAAGACGCAGCTCTGAAAACAGAGAGCTGAGCCCGCCCCGCGGCCTCCCCTAGATTCCTGACACAGGTAAATTATGCTCTCTCCTCTCTGGGCAGCTAGGGCATGTGCTGCAATGACCCCAAGACCCGGAGCGCCTGGGGCCACCTGGCCCACATGTGGAGAGAGAGCCCCCTGAGAACCATGCTGGTGCAGAGACTCAAGCTGAGAGCCTGAGGAGGCAGCACCCTGGCAGCATCTGTTGAGCACCTGGACACAGCTGTGCCTGAAGGCATGGCTTCTCCGGATTTTTAAATTCCTTCTTAGCTTAAGTTAGAATGGATTAAGTTTCTGCCATGTGAAAACCTAAAGGGTCCTAACAAAACACAATTATGAGGGACAGGGTGGTGCCTGGGGACCAAAAGTCTTCATAGAGATGGGCTTCTGGGATGGGGAAGCCCCCGACTTAAAGACATGGCAGTTCTCTGGCAGGGCAAGGGGAAGGAGTGGACCACGCTGGTGGGCCCTCAGACACAAGCTCCTGAAGTGCCCAGAGCAGGAGTTCCCAGGCCAACCAGAGAGCAGGGTCATACCACTAGCTCCAGGCATCCGGCCTGTGGTGGGGGCTCGGCGCCAGCTGTCACCATGATTTACTGAGCACTCCCGTGCACTGGACTCTTTTCCAGGGGCCATGTGTGCACGACTGAACTTTCTCTCCCAGTTACCTCCCAGGGAGGCAGGGTGGAATGTTCTGTCCGTTCCACAAATGACATAGATGAGATGGAGGCACAGAGAGTTCAGTAACTTGCTTGAGATCACACAGCTTGGCAGTGTAGACACACAGAGCCACGCAGACACTGCCTTCCCTGCCTTTTGTGTCCTCTGCCTGCCCCAGAAGGTCCTATGGGAGACTAGAAGCCCTCTGAGCACCAGCCAGAAGGGAGACCCAGAGCACCCAACCTCCAGCTGGGCCAGGGGCCTCCTCGAGGGCAGACAACGTGCCCATCTCACTCTGTGTGCCCAGGACCCCTCTGGGAGCCCGGTGTGGACCAGGGTTTCGGGGGAGGGGGTCCCAAAAGGACAAATGGTTCAGGAGGATGTCTCACCATCAAAACAGCCCAGGACTGCCATGAGCCACTATAGCCGAGCACATCCCATCCCCGCGTTCCCGCCCCCTGAGCCCTTGGCCAGGCGGAACGGGCTCCTCTCCTCGCGGGGCTTGTGCAGGGCCACCGAGCCTCTGCCTTCTCTCATTTAATCTGGGCCCAGCCCTTGCACATCTGCGCTGTGATGACCCCTGAGACCCCCACGGAGCCAGAGCTGGAGGCAGAGGCAGGCCTGACTCAGAAGCAGCGTTGCCAGCATTCCGACCAGCACGGCCACATGCACAGAAGCACATCTGGCACAGCTGGATGGTCGTTTTTATCTTCTGGACAATGGGAACCATAACCAGTCAGGTTTTACCCCCAGGATACTCAGGACAAAATGTGTGCCAGGTCCACAGACCAGGCAGAGGCTGCTGGGGCCCCACAGCGTCCCCAGTGGGAAGTGGGTCCTCCCTCCTGTCGTTGCTGTCTCCTCTCACTTGTGGTACCCCTGGCACCCCCTCCTACAAGAGGCTTGACAAGAACTTTGGGATAAGGTTGGGTATAGATAAACACACACATACACGTAGACACGCACACACACCCACACACGTGTCCACCTGGCATCATCCTGCATGACACAGCGAACACAACACGTTCACGACATCAGGCTCACCTCTCAGTTGAGGAAATTGAGGTTCCGAGAAGCAAAGAGACTTGGGGTACCTGTCTGCTGGCTGGCTTAACCCCATCTTTTTCCAGAGAAGATAAGAGCTGGACAGGATGGATTGACCCAAAGGTGGCCCTTCACCCAGCCTCAGGGTTCAGAGTAGGGCCCGCCCTTCGTACAAGTGGCCCAGGATCCCAACACCTGGTCCAGCCCCAGGCGGGCCCTGGGCACCCAAGGGCAGCTTCCCCATACAGGGCCTCTGGTAGGGTGTCGCCCACCCTCCAGGGGGACCTGGCTGAGCACCAGGGAGCACGGTGGATGCTCAACTGTGTATGCACTCGGAACAGGAACAAGTCAGAGTCCGAGCTTGGTTTGAGGAGTAGGGATGGGCGAAAATGTGAGCACCCCAGAGCTGGGGCAGGAACAGTGCAGGTAAAAGATGCCCTGGGAGCCAGTAAGAGAACACGAGGCCAGAGGCACCTTCCGTCCTCAAGTGGGGGTCTCAGCAGCCCCAGAGCAGCATGCAGAGTCACAGCAGGTCCTATAGAACTTCCTAGAAGCTTCTGGAGTTGTGGAGGCACAGCATGGGGAAGGATTGGACAGGAGCCACCCAATCCCCTTGCGATGCAGATGAGGCCCAAGGGAAGGCAGAGGACAGGGCCAGGTCACACAGCAGGCAGCCGGGGCATCACTGCCCAGGCCTTCTCCTCTCGTTGGCCCAGAGCCCCAGCCTCCTCCAACCCCAGCATGTTGCCAAAACACCTCTGCTCCATCCAGGTCCTGCGGCCCCAACACGTTCTCCTGGCCCGGCTCCCAGGCTGCTTAACCGCCCCAGGGCCCCACCGTCAGCCTCCTTCCTGCCCTGCACTCCGGGAAGGGTGCCCGGCCAGGGCCTGCCATGAGAAGACGGACAGAGACCTGCCATCTTGAGGACACATCCAAGACCAGACCACTGAGCCCTCTGCTACTGCCCTCCTATGGGGTGTCCCCCATCCTGCCTAGCCAAGCAGGAGGCGAGAGAGGTGGAAAGAAGTATGGAAAGAAGAAATCGTTCTTGAAGCAAACGAGAAGTGTGCACGCGTCTGCGCGAGGGCCCACGTGCCCGTGGGAGGACCTGCTTATCCTGGAAGGAGACAGGCCGGCCCAGTGGCAGGGGCTGGACAGACTCATTAGACACCACACCTGCAGGGGGCTTCCAGGGACTGGCTGCTTGGCCCTCACGTGGCCCGGCGGCTGACACCCCCTACCTCACTCACTGCTGCCCGCGTGCAAAAGGGCAGAATGAAATGTCTTGAAATCCTCCTGAAACAAGTTTCCAGTAAAGCCCACACTGCACCCATTTCCTCCTTTCACAAAGGTTTATTGGGCTCCGCCCGGCCAGGCTCAGGTTAGTCACTGCGGAGGATTGAGGGCTGGCCTGGGAGGAGCAGGACCCGAGCAGCAGAGACACAGACTGGTGTGACACACGCCCCTGCTGAGGCTGCAGCAGCGGAGGGCACCGGAGGGCACGAGGGGAGGGCTGGGCCCAGGCAGAGGTGAAGGCAGCAGATGAGGAGGAATCAGAGTTACCTGGGGAGGGAGAAGCGCAGAGGGAACAGCAAGAGTGGAGGCTCAGAGGCAGGAAAGTGGCGGGGAATTCCCAGAGCATCAAGAGGCCAGTGGAGGGGAAAGCGAGACAAGGGTCAGTGGCCAAGGAGGGCTGAGGCCCAGGCAGCCAGGGCACCATGAGGCTGGGCAAGGGCACAGGCAGCACACACCTGCAGTTCTGCCACACTCTCCGCCAGGTGTGAGGGCTGGCCCATCTCCTCCCGCAGGGGGGCCCAGCACCAACCTCTCTGGGCTCCAGGAGTTGCTCTGCCAAGGAGATAGAGGCTACGCCCACCACACACCCACACACCCAGCCCCACA
The DNA here is from genome assembly GCF_021613505.1 of Equus quagga. Lineage (NCBI taxonomy): Eukaryota > Metazoa > Chordata > Mammalia > Perissodactyla > Equidae > Equus > Equus quagga. Next base: position 41,876,417 of record NC_060286.1, read on the forward strand.
CAGGGCAATCCCAGGGAGGGGACAGAGCCTGGGCAAGCCCTCCCAGCCCCGCCTTTCACAGGGAGACACCCCCTGAGGCTGGGCCGGGAAGCAGGCAGGCCGCCCCTCCCCCAGGCTCCTGTCCCCTCCCCCAGCCCCTCTCTGAGTTGCTCCTGGACACCAAATGGACCCAGTTCAATTTGTCCTTCCTTTCCTTTCCTCTGCCCGCCCCCTGCTGGAGCTGTGAGAGGAAAGGGGGCAGGCCTCACCAGGCCTGTGGCATGGGGACAAGCCCCAGCTCCCACTCTGGTCTCCCCGGGGCAGAGCCTGCCAAGCCCACTGGGGCCAGGCCTCTAGGTGAGGACTGGTGCTCCCCCAAGTTCTAGGGGGGTCTTGGCCTTAGGCCAAGCCTCTCACTGCTGACCCCCAGGGACAGACAGGTCCGGACAGGATGGGCAGCTTGTGGGAAGGGCCAGGACTAAGGTGGGAGGGTGGTTCTGCCCTAGAGATGGGGGACAGGGGCTGCTTGGGGAGAGAGAGGGTTTGGGAGAAAGAGAAGAGAGGGAGGCAGGAGCATGGTGGAGAGATGGAGTCTGCAGTGAGAGTCACCAAGCCAGGTCTGTGTCCCAGAGGCCAGGACCACCTGAACCTGGGGTCTGCCCTCACCTGCACAGATGGTCCTGAGCACCTTGACCGATGTTCTGGAATCCGGAGGTGTGGGGCGGAGGCTGTCAGCCCAAACAGCAGAAGCAGATCCCCCAGAGCAGCTGGCGGCCCTAAGGACAAGCGCGGCTCTCCTGAGCTCGGGCTGGAGGCAGCGTGGGCAGGTGCTGTTGGTGGGCCGCACCAGCAGAGGAGTAGAGGGGTCAGTCAGTCTCACAGCTGCCCAGACCACTCCTTCCACAAACGCACAACCCCCACCGGACCCCAGGCAGCACGCAGGCTCTCCCAGCCCAAGGTGGCTTTTTCATTCTCTGACACTAAATTTGGGAAGAGCAGGGGCGGGGCACAGCCGCATGGCTCTGTCCCAGCTCCTGTGGGGGTGGGGGCAGGACGCTGGTCCTAGACTGGCACCCTCAGGAATCAAGGAATCAGGGCCTGAGGGTTCCTCCAAAACAGCTGGTACTCCCTTTGCCCCTACCCAGGAGGGGCAACCCCAGGCCCCCAAACCTCCCCTCAAGAGACTTGCCAAGTAGGAGGTGGCTCTCCCCAGACCCTCCCCCCAAATGAGAGGCAAGACAAGAAAACAATTTGCTAACTCAGAGGTGCCCTGCGGGAGGGGGCAGACAAGTGGGACCTCCTCCCCCCTCCAGCCTGGTTTGACTCAGGGAGAACTCCCTAACCCACCTGAAAGACCCCTACCCAGCGGGGTGAGGGGCAATGTGCGCGCTGAGAAGAGCGAGGCCCAGGCTGGCCTTCCTCTGCGGGGAGTTTCCGGGCTGGGTAGCCCCCGGCGCCCCCGCCCCAGGCAGCAGAGAAATCGCCCACTGGGAGAAAGAAAGGGGGCTGCTTAACGCCACCCCCGCCTTCCACTCAGCGTCTTGACCTGCTGGAGCCAGGGGTCCAGCGGGAAGCTCACCGAGCAGAGGGTCCCGCCAGGCTGTGAAACCCGGAGGTGAGGACCCCAGCACAAGGCGAGGCATCTACCCCGGCGCCCGCTGGGTCGCGCTGGGTCCTGGGTGGGGGCTCCTTGTCCTGCGGTTGACTTCTCCGGACTTGTTCCCTCGTCGCCGCCACCGCACCGGACCGATTCGCCCTCGCCCTATCCCGCCCAGCGAGCTCCCACTGCGGCCGGGGCGCGAGCGCTGTCTCCGTCCCGGGAAGAAGTTAGGCGGCCGGGGCTGGCGGCGCACGGGACGCTGGCGGCGGTGGCGCTGGACTTGGGCTCCGCCACCGCCGCCCCGGACAAGTGCCCGCGATTGCGAGGGCGTCCCTGGCGGCTCGACTCCCCAGACGGGTACAAATCGCTCCCGACAGGACTCAGGCCTCGCCCAGGAGGGCAAGTAGAGCCGAAGCGAGACTTGCTCCCGGCTTCGGGGACCCCAGGTCAAGGCATCTCGCCGCCCCGCCGCCCCTAAGCCCAAGTCGCCGACCCCGGGCCGCGCGCTGCGAGGACTAAGAAGGTCTCGGACGCGGCGGCAGGGCCCACCAGGGCCCCCCGGAGTTGGGGAGTTGCCCCGCATCCCTAACAGCCTCAGCACACATCCCCCAGTTGCAAGTACGCACTTTACGCGTCCGGGCGCCGCCGCGGTGAGTCGGGCCGCAGCGCTCGGGGTCGGCGAAGGTGGCTCAGCTCGGGCGCTCCAGTCTCGACGTTCCCGGGGCAGAGAGCAACGTCCGGGGACGCACGGGACGGGTGCGCCCGGCGGCCGGGGCCGCGCCGTGCGAGACGAGCGGCGAGAGGGGAGCGCTCCGGCGTTCAGGCAACAGCTACCCCTAGTGGGAGAGCCGCCCGGGGCCGCCGCCGCCCCGCGCCCGCTGCCCCGCGCCCCGCGCCCCGCGGCGCCCCGCGCCCGCTGCGCTCCCGGGTCCCCTGCGCGCAAGGAAGGCGCTGCTTTCCCCAGCGCTCCCCGTCTCCGGCGCCGGGCGCTGGCCGGCCCGCGGTCCCTAC
>NC_060286.1:41879406-42046245 GCF_021613505.1 Equus quagga
CGCGGTGTGCGTGGCGGGGCGGTGCGGGGGGCGGCCGTGTGCGAGGCGCGAGTGTGAGCGCGCGCGGGAGGCGAGCGGGCGGGCGGGCTCCTGGAGGCGAGCGGCGCCCGCGGGCGAGCCGGGAAGGCGGCGGGGGCCCAAAGTTGCCTCCTCGCTGGCCCGCGTCCCCGGCGGGGCGGGAGCCGGGGCCAGCGAAGCGGCGGCCGCGGACCCGGACTCCCGCGGCACCGGGGCAGCGGCCCCGCAGGAGCAGCAGCGGCGGGGGCGGCGTTGGCGGCGGCGCGCGGGAAGCGAACCGGAGCTCTGGAGCGGCGCGGCGGCCGCCGGGGAGCTCCGCTCAGGTGCGCGGCGAGAGGGGCGCGGCAGGGGCCAGGCCGCCGGGACCAGGGCCGCGCCAGCGCTCGCACCAGCCGGAGGTCTTGCACAGCGGACGCCTGGGTCCCTGGTCCAGCTCCCCGTCCCGGGCGGCAGCCGTGGCAGCCGTGGCCGGGGTCCCCCGCCCCCGAGAGCTGGCTCCGGGGCCCGGCCCCGCCCCCGCCAGCCCCCGGCCTGGCCGCCCCGCCCCCCGGCCGCCGATTTCTAAGGCATTGGCTGCGCTGCTGGGTGATCCCTCCGGGCTCAAGTTGCAAGGGGGCGGGCCCAGGCCGGAGGTGGAGTCTCCCGCCAATTGAAGCCTCGGCTATAAATCGAGCTCCCGCACAGCCGAAGCCCAGATGCCTCGCCAGGCCGCCCCGCGGTTGGTGGTGGGAGAGGGCAGCGGGTCCCAGGGGGCTTTGGGGGCGGCAGCCACCATGCTCCGCTCCCTGCTGCTTCACTCCCTGAGGCTCTGCGCCCAGACCGCCTCGTGCCTCGTGCTCTTCCCGCGCTTCCTCGGCACCGCCTTCATGCTCTGGCTCCTCGACTTCCTGTGCATCCGCAAGCATTTCCTGAGCCGCCAGCGCCGGGGTGGGCCCGAACCTGAAGTGGAGCTCAACTGTGATGGCGAGGAGGTGCCCCCCGACGACCCGCCTATCTGCGTGTCCGACGACAACCGCCTGTGCACCCTGGCGTCGCTGAAGGCGGTGTGGTACGGCCAGAAGTTGGATTTCTTCAAGCAGGCGCACGAGGGCGGTCCGGCACCCAACTCCGAGGTGGTCCTGCCCGACGGCTTCCAGAACCAGCATATCCTCGATTATGCGCGAGGAAACCGCCCGCTGGTGCTCAATTTCGGCAGCTGCACCTGACCACCGTTCATGGCGCGCATGAGCGCCTTCCGGCGCCTGGTCACCAAGTACCAGCGCGACGTCGACTTCCTCATCATCTACATCGAGGAAGCGCATCCCTCCGACGGCTGGGTCACCACAGACTCCCCCTACATCATCCCGCAGCACCGAAGCCTGGAGGACCGGGTCAGCGCAGCTCGGGTACTGCAGCAAGGAGCGCCCGGCTGCTCCCTTGTCCTCGACACCATGGCCAACTCCAGCAGCTCAGCCTACGGCGCCTACTTCGAGCGCCTTTACGTCATCCAAAGTGGCACCATTATGTACCAGGGCGGCCGCGGTCCAGACGGCTACCAGGTCTCCGAGCTGCGCACCTGGCTGGAGCGCTATGATGAGCAGCTGCGCGGAGCTCAGCCCCGTTGAGTGTAAACAACCAATGGACAATTGACTGAACTTGGCTGCCATGCCTTCGAGCCTTGGAGGCCCACGTGCAAACACCCCAAACGAAGTCGGGCTTGGTGAGGGCCCAGTGACACAGATGTGCTGCGTCACGGATCGCAGGCTGAGTCTGCACCCTCAGCCAAGCCACCTGAAGACTCTTCCCCAGACTCTGCTTCTGTGACTGTCCTTCGCCTGTACCTCCCTGGCTCGCTCTAAACCCCCTGCTGAGTGCAGATGTGGCGACAGCTTTGCCGTGTGCCCCTGGACTTGCCCCCACAGAGGCCCCTGCCGTGCTGTCTCACACCCCTCCCCCAGAGAGAAGAGCCAGCGAGCCTTTAGCCAGGCGCAGCGGCCCCGCATAAAGAGACTTTGGCTGCGCCCGCGCCCTGAGCGCAGCTGGGTTCCAGCAGCGTGTGCGCCGCTCGCCCTAGTTGCCTGGCACCCACACCTGTCGCGCGCCGGGAGAGGATGCCCTGCTGCTTTTGTGTCTGTTTCTTGTCCCTGAGTTGGGGGAGGGGGCTTGGGATGGGGAAGGGTGGGCAGGGTTATTTTCCCCCCTTATTTTGGGTGCTCACGAGCCCCATTGCTGATGACGAACTGACTCTAACTGGTCTTGACCACGAGCTGGTTCTGAATTGCAGGGGGCTCGCAGCAGTGCCTAAAGGGAGAGGGGGAAAGTGCTCTGGGATTCCGTGAGGAATCCAGCAGAAACGGGGTGGGGGTGGGGGGGTTCGGGACCAGAGGAAGAAGACTGGAGAGGCATTGGCGAGGTTCGCAGCGCCCCAGGGAGAGAGAGGAGGCTGGGGCTCCTGGGAAACGGGGTTTGGGTGGCGGAGTCGGGGGAAGGGAGATGGGGGGAGAGCTTGGGGACCCCGAGTGAGGGGCCTCCTAGGCAGAACTGCCAAGTGTGGGGCTAGGAGGTGGGGAGCCCGTGATTCGAAGGCCATTTGGTGAGTGTTTTGTTGGAAATATTCCTTGTATGTAAACTTCTTTACGCTACAGTAATAAAGGCTTGAAGTAAACGGCATTCAGGTTGCCTTCGGTCCCTGTATTTCTTCCCTCTGAATAGTGGCAGGAATTAAACACAAACCTCTCCCTCAAGTCCCCATAGTGACCCTGGGGGGAAGGGTGGCGACAAGGAGCCGACGGGGGCTGGGGCGCGGGAGGCGGAGGCAAAGGTAGGGATCTGCAGCGGTGCCCGGGGCGCACACATGCACGCACACACCTGGGGTGGGGAATGTGGGGTCGGAAGAAGAGTGAAGAAGCCGAGCCGGGAGGAGTCCGGGAGCGGGAGCGAGGTGGGAGAGGCATGGGGGTCCTCGCTTGCTGCCGGGCGCGCGCGCGCACTCACGTACATTCAGTGACAGCTGCCCCTGCAGCCGCCCGTCTAACATCTCGGAGCATCCGACGGTGTGGGGGAGGGGGGTGGAGGGCCAGGGAATCTGGGCTAGGTAGAGCTGCGCTCCCGCCCACCGCAGGCGCCTCTGCACACCTGGCTTCTCCCTCCCCCACTTCCCGCACCTGCAAAATCGTCTTCCCCCACCTTCCCCAAGCCCTGCCTCGCTGCTGGGGTCTGCGGGAGGCGCACAGCGCAGGGTGGCGGAGGGAGGGATGACGGCGGAGGGAGGGCGGGCATGCACCGCCGTCACTCCAGCAGCAGCTCCTACTGCGAGGCGGGGAGGGCACGGAGTGCGCCCCCCGCCCGAGACTCCCCTCCTCCTGCCCCTCCTTGGCTTCTCCAAATTCGAACCAAACCTCACCACCACCCCCAACGTGCTGGGGGCTGGGAAGTGGAGAAGGGGAGCGAGATGGATGAGCCAAGACACACCAGAAAGAGAGGGATGGCCGCTGGCGGGACGGGGGCCTGGGGGAGGAAGGGGTCGTGGCGTTTGGCACAGATCGCCGCCTGTAGTCAAGACCAGGCGCTCCCACGCAATCCCCGCCCTCACTCCCTCCCCGGCTTCTCCCTGGCTGAGGGCGACGCCAGGAGCACGGGGTTGGCGCGGCCCCCACCTCCCTCTGCTAAGGACGCCTTGAGCGGAAAAGTGGGCAAGGGGAGACAGAGGAAAGAGCACTGAGGCGGGAGTCCGCAGATTGGGAGTGGGGGGAGCGGGAGCACCCGAACTTCCCCGGCCCGGCCACCCAGGCCCATCGGCGTCCCAGGATGGGAGTGGAGTGAGTGTCGGGGAGCCCCCGGGCGTGAGGGCGCGCGCACGGGAGAGGAGAGGATTTGCGTGGGCGAGTGGGGGCGCAGCATGCAGGGTGGGAGAGAGTGGACCTTGCCCCACCTACACCGTCCCCAATTCCGCGCCCGGCCCCCACGCTGCTCCTCCTTGAAAACTTTTTGGAATTGACACTCAGCTTGGGGAATTTTTGTTTGTTTGTTTTAAAAGTATTTAAATTGAAAAATAACTTTTAAGAAAAAATTGGTACAACTGGTATTTCTGCATCTCCTCCTCTACCCCTCCTCCCGCGCCCTTCTCTCCCTGAAACCCCCAGGAAGAATCCTGAGCAAGCAGCCCAGACAAGGCTAGGCACCGAGAAGGGCCCGCCCTGAGCTCCGGCCCTCACTGGCCCGGGTAGGAGCTTGGTGGCGTGCTCAGGCTGCTTCCAGTCGTGGCCTGCCCCTTGGGGGTCTAGTTGGATACGCTGAGCGACCTCCCCTCCCCGCGGAGCCTGCGCCCCCTCGGCCTCCTGGAGCTTCCCGGAAGAAAGCCTGAGTGCTCGAGTGCTCGGTGCTTCTCCTGCCCCTGCCCACACGGCCGGCCGGCGCGCGCGCTCCACTGGAGTTCGGGCATCCCCTCTTTTTCCTTCTTTCTCTTCTGCTCCCTCCCTCCCTCCCTTCCTCCCCTTCATCTTCCGTTTCTCTCTCTTCCCGTTCCCTCCTTCTTTTCTTGTTTCTACTTTTCCTCTCTTTTCCTTTAAAATCTCTTCTTATAAAAGTAGTGCGTGCTCATTGCAGAAAACACAGAAAAGTCCTGAGAAGAAAATAAAACCAACCCCAGGTAACCTCCTGGTGTGTGCACTTTCAAACTTGCCTCATACTCCGCACTTGTAAAGATGCATTTTAAAAACAAGAGAGAGACCATCCTTTTGAAACCTCACGTTAACTTTTGACTCGTGGGTATCCTCTTTCCACGTCCATAAATGTCTTGAATGGCACCACTGCCACATTGTCAAATGGACAACCAGAGATCACTCCACGGGCACTCCAGGTGTGAGAGGTGTTTCTTTATTACACACATTATTCTTATTGTTATCCGATGAGCAGTCTGTGCACATCACATGGCTCACACCCCCCCCAGCACATTTCTTGAAGTGAAATTGCCAGGTCAAGACACGTGCAAGTCTTTAAAGATGTCTGTTTGCCACATTTTGCTAAACTGCCTTGCAGAAAGTCTATTTAATTTCATTGTTTTGTATTCTCCCAGTCCTCTCTCTCTCTCCTTTATTTTTACTTGAAGTATATGAATATAATACATAAATCCATTTTCAACATTAAATTTTAAATACAGAAGAACCTAGAGCAGAAAGTGCCAGCCTCCCTTAGAGCAGGATTTTTCAAACTGCACTTCAGGACGCAGCAGGGGGTCAGGAAATTAATTAGATCAAGTTGAGCATTTTGAAGAACTGAAATAGAATAAATACAATGTAAATACCAGTGTACATTTCACCTAGAGTAACCATAGTTTCCTGAGACTTTTGTTTCAATTGTGTGTGTGGATGCATGTACAAGGTGGTTGATGTGAAATGTATTTCTCCTGAAGGATCAAAACGTTTGGAAATGTTTGAAAGCCACCCCTGGAGTGTCCCTCAACTGGGATGGCCCCTGCAAACTGTTGGGTGTTTGCTTCCGGACTCTCCTTCATCTGCTGACAGTCTGTGAGAACGTTCTCAGATATAGTTCTGAGTGAGGAGCGTGCTGCAGTGTTTGATGATTGCCCTCACCCACCCCCACTCACTTTCTCCTGCCATTCTCTATCCCCCACCCCTCGCCCTCCATACATCTAGTCTGAGCAGGTCTCTGTCTGCAGGCTAACTCGTGCCAGGCACGTATGGATGCCTGAGCACCCCACCCCCCACCTCTAGGAGGAACTCGTCTCTGCTCTCAAGGAATGCTGGGATCAGTGGGGAGGTGGCGTGAGCAGCCATTATTCTTGTGGTTACCGTCAGGGTCATCCTCGTCACTGGTGCTTTCAAGGTCTTCCCTCAGTTTAGGACACAGTTTAGTTTTAGGCAGGGAGAGGGAGGAAGGACGTTAAAAGAGTTCATAGAGAAGGTCTTATTTGCTGCTTGAAGGCACAAGCGCTTCTTCCAGGAGGACATGGAAGGAAGGGCATCCTTGGCAGAGGGCACTGGCAGTGGAAAGCCGGGCAGGCCCAAAAGGGCAGGTTGTGTTCAGAGAGTCCGGAGGCCCCAGTGTGACTGCAAAGCAGGAGGGTAGGGAGGAGGAGGAGGAGGAGGAGGAGAGGCCAGAGGAGCTTCGGGGCCAGCTTGGGGGCTTGGGCATCAGCCCGAGGTCTCTGCTGAGCCGCAGGGATGGGAGCCTCAGACAGGAAATGGGGGAAGTCAGGGGGAGAGGGGAAGGAGCGTCAGATGCCTGGGGATGGGGGTAGATGGGCATGTCCACCATCCACCACTGACGGGGACAGGTGCACTTCCAAGGGGCAGGCTGGCATCTCCACCTTTGACCTAGCAACTGTCGTCTAGTATTTACGTGAAGGAAATAAACTATTGGACAAAGGGGTGGGAAGCTACCCAGAGGTCCATGGCCTCCCCTTTACATTATCCAGACACCCATTGCAGAGAAGTCACGTCCCCAAACTGTGGGGCTGCCTACACCTGGAAGAGTGAGAAGTGACATCTGAGTGTTGGCTCCAGGGGCCAGGCACCAGGCAAAGTGCATTCTCAGGATTGTTCAGTTTGGTCATCCTAACATCCCTCTTAGATGAGTACAATCGTTAGCCCATTTCATTGATGAAGAAACTGAGGCTTGGTGTGGTTGGAGTAAGCTGGCCAAGGTGTTCTGGGCTGAACTGTGTCCTCCTCCAAAGTTTGTATGTTGGAGTCCCAACCCCTTGAACCTCAGAATGTGACCTTATTTGAAGACAGGGTCTTTACAGAGGTAATTAAGTCAGGATGAGGTCATTGGGGTGGACCCTAATCCAAGATGACTCATGTCCTTAAAAGAAGGGGAGATCGGACACAGACACACACAGAGGGACAACCGTGTGAGGACACAGGGAGAAGACAGCCGTCCACAAGGCAAGAAAAGAAGCCTCAGGAGAAACCAGCCCTGCTGACACCTTGATCTCAGACTCGAAGCCTCCAGAACTTGGACAAAATACATGTCTGCTCTTTAGGGCTCTGGTCTGTGGTGCTTTGTTATGGCAGCCGTAGCAGAGCCATGCACAAGGTCATGGACAAGAAAGGGGCTTTGACCACAGGCTTCTGTGACCTCTTGCTGGGGGTTTAACGTCAGAATACACAGCATCCCTCTCATAGTGGCTAAAACAAATTAGGGTGCGTGAGCCTCCACAACACAGACCGGTTCCTCCCTCTGCAGCTCCATGAAAATGAAGCTCCCAGGACAGGGGGTCTGAACACGGCAGCGAGGGTGCATGCTCTTCTTTAATATCTGCAGAGATGCACACACATGCAGCTCTAGAAAAATCTACACCGAGGAACTCGCAGTAGCTGTCTCTGTGTGGGTGGGATTATGTGTTTTCTTACTTTCTTCTCGTTGCTTGTCTGTAGCCTGTGACTCTTCTGTAGTGAACATGTATTGCTCTTATGACAGAAAAATAAAACTAAAAGCAGCAAAAACAGGGGCTGTGGCGAGTAGAAACCTGGAGGCGGGGAGGCCAGAGCGGAGAAAGGCTCTGGCTGGAGATGCTGAGCTCTGGACCAGGCCCGGGGGCGGGAGGCGGGGGTGTTGAGGCCAGTATGGAGATGAGAGACATTTGGAAGGGAGAAAGGGGGTGGGGTTGCTGAAGAAATAAAGGACCCCAGTTACATGTGACTGTTAGATGAACAACAAATAGTTTTTTAGTACAAGTATGTCCCAAACATTGCATGGATATATTCATAGAAAAAGAAGTTATTTGTTTTTAATCTGATATTTACACTTAACTGGATATGCTGGGTTGTTTGTTTTTCTAAATTTGACAGTCCTAAGTGGCAGGCACAGGAGACAATGGTGCAGTCTCTCGGAGGTCCAGGTAGGGGCAACCCCAGAGCTCAAAGGACCGTGGGCGCGAAAGATGAAGCCACAGTCTTAGGATGTTCAGTTCCATCTTCCAGAGACAGCTGGGCCCCTGGGGCCAGAGAGAGGCCCCCAGACTCTCCAGAGACTACATCTGGTGACCGGGAGCCGGGGAAGAAATGGCAGTCAACATGGCCAGCTGCATCATTTGCAGGGTCCTGAGCAAGAGGAAAATGCAGAGCCCCTGCTCAAAAATGGGGGAAAGTGCCACTAAGTGTAGCAAATATAAAGCCTGTTCCTTTCTACCGTAGCACCTCAACTTGTTGTCATGTTTATTTTCTATTTAATGTTGTTACAAATAAAGAAAAATTAACATTTTAAATTAGGTATTAGTCTGGGTTCTCCCAAGAAGCAGAGCCAATAGAATATACAGGGAGAGGTTTGGCTATAAGGAATTGGCTCACGAGATTCTGGAAGCTGAGAAGTCCAAGATTTGCAGTCAGCAAGCCAGAGACCCAGGAGAGCTGTTGATGTAAGCTCCAGGCCAAGTCCGAAGGCCTGAGGCCCAGAGAGACAGTGGTGTAAGCTCTGGTCCAAGTCTGAGTCTGAAGGCGGGAGAAGACTGGTGTCCCAGCCCCAAGACAGGCGGAGAGAGGGAATTCTCCCTTACTCAGCCTTGTTCTATTCAGGCCTTCAACTGATTGGATGAGGCCCACCCACATTGAGGAGGGCAATCTGCTTTACTCAGTCTACTGATTCAGACGTTAATCTCCTCCAGAAATGCCCTCACAGGCACACCCAGAATAACGTTTGACCAAAGAGCTGGGCACCCTGTGGCCCAATCAAGTTGACACATGAATTAACCATCACAAATTGTTAGCATGCATCCTACCATTCACCGTTCCAGTTTTAAATGCAAGTAAAAGAACATTTAATCCGCACATGGAGTCAATGAAATGACACTATCCACATTTCGTAGCTTGTACCTGCACGTGTGTTCATTCTCCCCAGCACAGTGGAAGCACTGCACAGAACTGACTCAGCTGTTTCTATTTCACTTCTTGGTGCACGCACATTTCAGTGACGTTCTCTGCCTTCGGTTTGCTGACGAGGAAGAAGGGACTGGAAGAAAGGAAGCCGCGGGTGCCTGATCTTCCCCTTTCCTCTGGGCCATCACTTTCAGGACGAGTGGTTTGCAGCTTCCACACACCCTTACCTTGTACCCATTCTGAGTCTCCCACGGTTGCGGGTCCCCTGACATCCTGTGCTCCTGGGGCATCATGAATGCTGCGTGTGAGTGGGCTGGCAGGGAACAGGCCGGGCAGAGCATCCTATCTCCTCTGCTCACCTGCACACTCCAGTGTCCCATCTGACTTCACTTGCAAAACACAAGTGCAAAGCCAAATTGCAAAACAGAATTGCAAGACGGCAACTGCAGAGCATTAAATCAAGCATGGGGCCCTTCGAGCGAGGGGCCCTGGACAGCTGCCCAGGGTGCACGCCCCTGAAACTGGCCCTGATCAGCAGGCGCAGAGGCCCTGACCATCTGGACAGGCCTCCTCCTCACACCCTGCCCAGACCTGCAGGCACCCCGCTCGCTCACACACTCAGGCACACACACATCACATGCACTCACTCAGACACACCACAGCTGTGAGTCCTGGGAACGGAGCTGGCTCCTCTGATCGGCACAGCAGGCTCAGTTATGGTTGCTCCCGGTTCTCCCGGGAGGAGAGTGAAGCTCCGTGATGTTAGCTCCCATCCCCAAGACACACAAGTCAGCCTCCAAAGAAGAGCCCCTGGCTTTTCCCACTGCCTTTGGCTGCCTCTCAGGGGACAACCCCTTGCTGGCTGTTTGCTGGCCCCAGGCTGGCCACTGTGAAGACGGCAGGTGGACATTCGCCATGATCATGCATTAGGACTCTGCTGGCTCAGGGAGCCTGTGGCCAGAGGCAGAGCCAGGAGTGGGCGGGGGAAGGTGTGGGGCAGGGAGGACTGCGTGGGCAAGGGCCAAGAAACGGCGCCACCCATCGTTCAGCCAGAGAGGCAGTGCAGGTGTGCCTGAGGGTGTACCTGAGTGAGTGCGCAAGCGTGTGTAAGGTATACCACATAACTTCACTCTCTGGAGCCTCCCTGAGCCCCCAGTACCCACTGGGGAGGCTTGGTCCCATCCTTACAGAGCAATCTGGCTGGTTGGAGAGACAGAAACCAACAATGCACAAAGCCTGGGAGGTGGAGAACCCAAGGCCAGAGGTCAGGGAGGCCTTCCTGGAGGAGGTGTACCATGAAGGATCTGGAGTCAGGTGGGAAGGGCCTCAGATAGAAAGAACGATGTGTGCAGAGCCTTGGTGGCAAGAACATCCTGGCAGGTTTGAGCGATGGCAGTAAAGTCTGTGAGGCCCAGAGGGGGCAGGCAGGGATGAGAGGCAAGGCTGGAAGGCCCTGTGTGGAGTCGATGCTTTACCTTCAAGGCCCTGGGGAGAGGCAGGAAAATGCCATGCAGTGAGCAGAGCGGGTGGGGACAATCCTCTGTCCAGGGTGGCTGTCTCTCATGGCACCTGGTCATCTGCAGGAAGATACTGGGCTCTACCCCCATCCTGGCCACAGCCCAGCCTCTCTGGCCTGAGCTTCCTACCCCCCAACCCCGCCTTCTGGGACGGCTGGACCCAACCACATGCTCTGGGCGGAGCCCGGGGCTCCAAGCTCAGCGGTGAGAGCAGCTGGATCTCCATGACCCCCTTCCCAGAGAAAGTGCTCGAGCCCTCTCTAATGCCCCCTGACCTGTGTTTGCATCCTGACCCGCACAGCAGTCCCAAGTGGGGACCCATCCTCCTCCAGAGACAGCGCAGAACTAGAAACCAGGGAGCATCAGCTCGTAGGGAATGCACCAGGCTCCAGGGAAGCTCCCCCTAAGGAAAAGCTCTCCAGGTGCAGGAGTTCAAACACTGTTGGTCTTCCCAGACTCGTCTGTAAACCCAGAGCAGCGCCACGCAGAATCCCGAGAGGACGGTTCTCGGCTTATCCCAGATTCACGTGGAGCAGGACCCAGGTCTGGCCACGAGAATTCCTGGAGAAGAGAGAACTGGGAGAGAAACATTGTGCATCCGTTCACTCCTCTGATCAGTGTTGATCCCAGGCCTGGAATGAGCCATCACGATTCCCGTTCCACAGGCACAACACTAGCAAAGTGCTGCCCAAATGCGGCTCCCATTCAAGGTGGGGGGACAATAATGGACAGATAAACTCTGGATGGTACTAATCAACAAATCAATATTGAAGAGTAAAAAATGCTATGAGGAAAAACAAGCTCAGTGTTTCGGTCATCCACTGCTGTGGGACGGATGTCCCCAAACCTGGCGGCTCCAAACCATGGTCACGTTCTCCTCACTTCTCCCAGTTCTGGAGGCCGGCTGGGCGATTCTTGCCCAGGGTCTCTTGGGCTGTTGCTGGGGCTGGTGTTGTCTCAAAAGCTTCCTTACTCACATTTCTGGTGGTTATGGCCAGCTGAAGCTGGGGACTTCTGGGCCTATGGTTCAAATCCCTCTATGGGGTCCCTCGGTGCGCCCTGGGCGTCATCACAGTATGTCAGCAGGGATCCAAGAGCATGAGCCCCAACAGAAGAAGGCACAAGTGCGTGGCATCTCGACAACTCAGGAAGTTACACAGCACCCCCTCTGCAGATGCTGCTTGTCTGGGTAGCTGCAGAAGCCTGCCTGCTGGAGGCGGGGGGACAGAGACCCCCAGCATCCGATGGGAGGCATGCCAGCGTCACACTGGGGGAATGCATCATTCTGTCTTTGGAAAATACATCCTGCCACAGCCACAGTAAGGGCATAGAGCAATTTACAAAGTGATGATAATAAAGGAAGACGTCGGCCCAGGAGAGACAAACAGATGACAGAACAGAGAAGGAGGCTCACGCCCCTGTGGGAAGAACACGTGATGCAGGTGTCCGCAGTCTGTGGGAGTGAGGACCACTGAGGAGGAAATTACGCTGTAACCCTGGCCCACACAAAGCTAAACTGCCAGTGGGGAAAAGATCTGAGTAAAGAAAGCAAACTGTTACAACTTCTAGAAGAATATGTAGGAGAGCATCTCTATGCCACCATGAGATACCACCTCACACCTGTTAGGACGGCTACCATCAAAAAAAAAAAGCTGAAAATGACAAGTGTTGGTGAGGATGTGGCGAAATCGGAGCCCTGGTGTTCTGCTGGTGGGAACGCAAAATGGTCCAGCCACTGTGGAAAATAATACAGCATTTCCTCAAAAAATAAAACATAAAATTACCAGGTGGTCCAGCAATTCCACTTCTGAGTACGCACTCAAAAGAATTGAAAGCAGAATCTTAAAGAGATCTGTGCACGCCTGTGTTCATAGCAGCATTATTCACAGCAGCCAAAAGTGGAAGCACCCCAAGTCTCTGTCAATGGATGGAGGGATAGACAAAAATGTGGTATATTCATACAATAGAATATTATTCAGCCTTAAAAAGGAAGGAAATTCTGAGACAGGCTACAATATGGATGAACCTTGAGGACATTATGCTGAGAAAAATAAGCCAGTCGCAAAAGGACAGATACTGTATGATTCCACTTACGTGAAGTACCCAGAGTAATCAAATTCAGAGACAAAGTAGGATGGTGGGTGCCAGGGGCTGGGGGAAGGGACAATGGGGAGTTAGCGTTTAATGGGGACAGAGTTTCAGTTTTGCAAGATGAAAAGAGTTCTGGAGATACATGGTGGTGATGGTTGCACATCAATGCACACGTACTTAATGCCGCTGAACTGGACACTTGAAAATGGTTAAAATGGCAAATTTTATGTTATATGTGTTTTATACCATAATTTAAATATATATATATATATATATATATATACACACACACACACAGAAGCTTAGAAAAAGAATATCTCTATGTTCTTAGGATAGGGGAAATTTTCCTATTTAAAAATGAGAAAGCAAACATAGAGGAAATATTGCTATATGACAAAGTTAAAATCTTCTCTGTAACCAAAGATGCTATAAACACAGCCGGGACTCGACCTGGTGTTGCTGGCTGCAGCCTGCCCTCCGTGGCCTGTCAGGGCTCTCCATCTCCGGAGGCCCCGGCAGGAACTGCGAGGGTGGGGGGAGCCTGAGGCCAGGAGAGTTATTCCCCGATGCCTGTGGCAAGGTGGGCATGGGTGGGCTGTGTCTGAGACCACTGCTCCTGTCAGGGGCTTTCTCTGCCCAACCCTCCACCTCTCAATCCAGGAAGCCTCCCGCTCTTCTCCCCTTCAGGCTTAGGTGTCGCGATGGCTCCTGGTGTTGCCAGCCTGGGTACTGCACCGTCCTTTGCTGATTTCCCTGCACCTTGGCAAATAGTCCCTTTATTAAACTCTCCTCAGATTGCCCATTTGAGGGTGCCAGTTCTTTCCTGCTGGTGCCCTCGCAGTTAAAAAAGGACAACACAGAGCCTGGAAGCATACCTTTGGCACATATAGCTGACAGAAAATACAGACAGTGAACTTCTACATGCAATAGAGAGATGGGCAAAGAGTGTAAGCCAGCAGTCCCCCAAAGAAAAAAGGAGGACAGCAACGAACATGTGAGGCCACCCGCCCGTGGTGGGCAGAATGGCCCCCAAAGATACCCACGTCCTACTCCCCAGACCCCGTGAATGTGTCCCCTTACATAATAAAAGAGACTTTACAGGTGTGACAAAATTAAGGACTTCAAGATGGGGAGACGATCCCAGATTTTCCTGTGGGGCCCCATGTCCTCACAAGGTCCTTATGAGAGCGAGGCAGGAAGATCAGAGGAGAGAGACTGGATGATCCTATGCTGCTGGCTTTGAGCAAAGAAGAAGGGCCGTGAGCCAAGGAATGCAGGTGTCTCTAGAAGTTGGAAAAGGGAAAAAAAAAATGCCTTCTCCCCGAGAGCCTTCAGAAGGAGCACAGCCCTGCCAACACTTGATTTCAGCCCAGGAGACCCGCGTCAGATCGCTGATCTCCAGAACTGTAAGAGAACACCTTGGTGCCGCTTTAAGCCACTAAATTATGGTGATTTGTCACAGCAGTGACAGGAAACTAGTGCACCTTCACTAGATATCTGAGAAACGCAAACCAAAACCACAATGCCATACCACTTCCCACCCGGCTTGGCAACCTGTGAGGATGCTGATGCTGAGAGCCCCAGGATCAAGGCTCTGCCCTGTTGGGACCCCGCAGGAGACAAGTTTTGGAGAACTCAACAACGTCACAGGAACTGGCCGTGCTCACACCGTGACTCAGGAAGCCCATCTGGAGCCCCATATCCCAGTTCGGGGCTGGTCCTCAGAGATGGCCCCCGGGACCACTCTGGGTGTGGCCCCTCCCACTCTGCCTCTGGGCCGGCCTGTCACTGGCTTTAACCAATGGAAGGGACAGTCTGGGCATCTGCATCCAGCCCTTAGGGAGGCCTGGCAGCTTCTGCTTTCATGCTTTTGGGATCCAGAGCCACCATGTAAGGGGCGAGCTACCCTGCCAGAGAGGGGGAGAGGCCCGGCCATTCCTGCGTCCCCTGAGCCTATCGTGCTGGCCACGATCTGCCCGCAGGAGACAATCTAAACGAGACCAACAGAGAGATTGCGCAGCTGTGCCCAGTCCGCCCCAGAGGCAGGAAAATGATAACACAATTGTTTTAAGCACCACATTCTGGGTGCCCCATTATGCAGCATCAGGTAAGAACACCTGGATGGGGATTGTCCTCAGGAGCACCGGGAGGTCCCTCCCCCCGGTGAAACCCTGTAAGGACACAGGGCAGGCGGGCAGGTGAGTGACTTACAGAGCAACAGACCCCTTCCTTCCTCAGCTGTAATGAATGAACTAGATCCACCCGTCTTACCACGGCAAACCTCAGGAGCCCACTGGGGCCATTCTGTGTGACTCTGTTTGTATGAAGCATCCAGAAGAGGAAATCTACAGAGACAGACAGCAGATGTGTGGCTGCCAGCGGGGGAGGGGAGCGACTGCTAATGGATGTGAGGTCCCCTCTGGGGGCGATGAAGATGTTTTGGAACTAGATAGAGGTGGAGTCTGCACAACACCGTGACTGCACTAAATACCACTCAGATGCACACTCTAAAATGGCTCATTTTGTGTTATGTGAATTTTACCTCAATAAAGAAAATTACAGGGAGCGGAAAAAGCGAGCTGCAGAAGCGTGTGTACAAAACCACACCGTGTGTATGGAAAGTGCACCGATTATCTAAAATATGTTTACGGACGTGCACACACAGACACAGCGACAACATCACAACGCACGCAGGAGAGATGGAAAGTGACCTCGAAAGGTGTCTCTGGGGGTGGGGGAGGGTGAATTTTGAGGGAGAACAAGGGGGCTCCAGCCATATCGAACATTTGTTTCATGTCTAAAAATCAAAAATAAATGTTGCTCTGCGTTGAATCTGGGTCATGGCCGCAGTCACGGTTGTGTTTTTCTCTGCACTCTTCCCTGCGTTTTAGATGCTTCATAATTTAACATGAAGGGCAGCATGCCCTCGCCTGTCCACTCCGCCTCCCAACGAAGCAGAGAAGCCTCAGCACTTGGAGGCCCCTGTGGCCACAGCCACGCGGAGGGCATCTCCGAGGGGCCCTCCTGATCCAGGAGGCGGGCACGGAGGAGCCCGCCCCTGAGAGCTGGCACATGGTCTCCAAGGCCGGGCCCCCCAGAGTACCACCTCACACGGGCTCCCCAAATGAACCTTCACAGCAACTCCCTGAAGAAGACGCCATTA
This sequence comes from Equus quagga, assembly GCF_021613505.1. Lineage (NCBI taxonomy): Eukaryota > Metazoa > Chordata > Mammalia > Perissodactyla > Equidae > Equus > Equus quagga. Next base: position 41,895,012 of record NC_060286.1, read on the forward strand.
TAATTCCCATTTTGCAGATGGGGACAAGGAGGCGCTGGCGGTTACCTTACCCAACCAGGAAGAGGGAGAGCCGGGATCCCCCCAGGCAAGCGGGGTCCCGAGGCGGGCTTAACTGCGTTTACCCCTCTGCCTAACATCCTAGAAACGCCGTCCCAGTCAAGCCCAGGTGATTGTGTGCTGGGCTGTGGGGGCTGGCACTTCCTTTCCAGAATAGGTACCACCCTCCCCAAACCCACTGCCCTTGTGTCTTGTTTCTACAAACTTCCAGCACTCCTGGATGAGCCAAAGGAAGAGACAATAAGAGGTGAATCACCACACCATCGGGGCCCCGGATGGAGTCCTGGAGTTGGCTCCACAACCACCCTTGACATGGGCCCAGGTGGCTCCACGCCGTGAGCCCCAGGCCACCTGCACTCAGGTTATGTAGCATGCAGACATGGGTAAGGAGGAATCTCAGACCGCTTCTCTGAGCCTGGGCAGAGGCCACTAGCCGAGACCTGCACTGGGAGCTTCTGCGGCTGCAGCCTCTGCCCTGTGCAGATGAAGCACCGCGGGATCTTCCCATGGGGAAAGGCTCCCAGGGTCAAGGCTCGGCTGCATGCTGGATGCTGGGTGGGCAGCAGGGATGAGAAGCCGGCGGGGAACAACATGAAACAAGACCCTCAGCTTGGGGAGTAGCTCAGGACACCTGCACAAGCTCAGAATGAAACGTTCAAGGCAGAAGCAGTCCCAATCTCCCCGGACCTCAGTCTTCCTCCTCTGGGAAATGGGGGTGGCACTGCCTGCCTCACCGAGTGTGTAAGGACTGAACAAGCTGGGGCCTGTGAAATGCCCAAGAACTCAGTGAACGTGGTTGGTGGCAATATTTCTAGATGTCACCATTACTGAGTCAAGAGAGGCTGCACTGGGCTCTCAACCAATTGCTGCCACTAACGTCAGTGTGGCGAGCCCCTGCCTTCCCCGGACTCGGCGTTCCCATCTGTGCAAGGGGTGGGTAGACAGCCTGGAGCCAGAGAAGCTGACATTCCCACCCAGAACCTGCCCTGAGGCCACGAGCCCTTTCCCCTTTCCTGGGCCGGCCAGGATCCCCGGGAAGCTGCTGCTCCTGGAGCCCCCGGAGCCCCTGTTCCTCTACCCCACCCCGCAGAACCTCCCAGCTGGAAACAGATGCTCTTGTCGCATGGGGTGCATCTGCAGGGCAGCTCCTAGAGAGCTGGGTCCCAGAGCACGACTTTCGTTGTTCAGGAGAAAACAGAGGCAGCCCTGAGGGCCTGGGAGGAATGTCACAGGTCCCGGTCCTGCGGCCACTGCCCCGCAGACAGCCCGACAGCTGGCCCAGATCGGCGAAGCTCAGAGAGCCCAGCGAGGCAGGATTCCTGCAGCAGAGACTTCCAGATGCCAAGCCCGAGCTCATGCTGCCAGAAATTCTGCAGCAGAGGCAGGATTTGAACTCTGGGCTTGGGACGCTCAAGCCCAGCTCTCTCCCCTTTGGAGGGAAAGAATGCCACACACAGTCTCGGGGCCAGATCGCCCAGGACGACTACCTGCCTGACCACTTAGGAACTGTGTGCCAAGGACGAGTCATGGTCTCCCTGTGCCTCAGTTTCCTTATTTGTAAAAAGAATTGTTCTGTTTGTAAAAAAAGTTATTTTATTTGTAAAAAAAATAATAGTGGCACCTCCATCCTAGGGTTACAGTGAGGACTGTGGAGCTGGTAAAGTAAGGTGCATGTGACAGCGCCTGGACCCAGGGGCCAGACAGATGTCGGCTGTCACACGGTTGTGCCGTGAGGATTATTACCCACCCGGCCCCCCGCCCCCACACGCCAGTCAATCTCGGATCTCCTCCGTGAGACCTGATTTCAACAATACAGCCTGGGTCTAAAGGCTTCCGGATGTGAGAAGTGTTTGCAATTGCCGTGACACATCTAGAAATAAATCATTTACAGAAGGAATCTTTTTTATTGCCTTTCATTCTTCCAGATATTGCACAGGCCACTTGAGAAGGAAAAGCAGCCGGCGGGTGTCAGCAAATAATTCCAGGAGTTATAAATAGTCTGGATGCCTGAGCAGGAAGGGCTGGGCGAGAAGTGTATCCCAGCCCTGCGTCCCACAGGGGACGCCCTGAGCTGAGAGCTGAGGGCCAGGGTCACCTACCACCAGCGGGCTGAGCCCGGATGCAACACTTTTCCCAGACCCCCGCTCATGGCTCCCATCGCTGCAGCCCCCAGCTAGGAGCAGAGGCGGGAGCAGCACTCATAGAAGAAAAACGGTAAATAAGTGGGGTTTTCTGAAGCGCAGGAGTAGGAAGGGCACAGGGAAGTCACTGCAGGACTCATCCCTCGGGAAGTCGGGTGTGCGGTGAGTGTGATGGGAGTGGAGACAACATTCTCCGAAGTTCTGGGCTTGTGAGAGGAGCCGTCACAGGGTGCTTCTCTCCTCTTTTTCGTGGAAGGATAAAGCGTTTTTCTTTACAGGCAAACTTTCTTTCCCCGCCCATAATTGGTTTGTCTTCGTGGAGAAATGGGTCCCCCATCAATAAACAGATAAGCTTGGGAGCTCCTGAGACCCCTAGATCCTGTGTCACACGGCAAGGAGGGGCCAGTCTTAATTAAGCAAATAACTGCAGAGCGTACAACGTCAAGGGCGTGAAGGTGGGTGCAAAGCCCTGCGTTTCAGGGGCCAGCTCCCGGCTGGGAAACGTTTCCCTGTCCCATTACACTCAGTTCATTTGGAACCACTCAGGGTCAACCCCGTCCTGCCCACATCTCCTGGTGTCTGCGCCTCATGGGGGGCTGGGTCTTGGCCCCCCACTGGTCAGGCTGGAGGAGCTAGTGTGGAAGTCTCCATTAGGCAGAGACACAGAGACGTCTCGGTCAGAGCAGTCTTCACTTGGAGCCCAGGTGGGTCGGCACAGAATGGCTTCACCCCATGCGACAGTCGTTTCTCAGAGATGTGGACAGAATAGGGAGGGCAATGTGGAGGGGGCATTTGGGGCAGGGCAGGAGAGTGGGTGCGTATGTGGGCTGTTCAGAGCCCAGACCCTGGATATTGGTTCAAATCTCTGCTCCCCTACTTGTAGCTGTGTGGCCTTTGGGCAAGTGACTTCACCCCTCTTGGGTTTGATTTCTTCTCTGAAAATGGAGTTGAAAGTGGCACGCAGCTGCTAAGGTGGTTGTGGGTGTCACCCACACGGTTCACATAGCAAGTGCTTGATAAAGGTTGCAGCCACCATTATGGAGGCCCGTCCTGGCCTCTCAGCAAGATGTCCCAACATCTAAACGGGGTTTTAGACAGCCCATTAGAGGGCTCATTGCGGCTGCAGTTGGGGAAGGCAGACAGAAGATGGTGGGAGTCTGTGGCAGGCATCTGGCATCTGCGCAGAGGCCCGTGTCCTAGCCATGGCCCGGCAGTTGGGGGAAACTGAATCAGGGAGAGCCAGGGCTCCAAGAGAACCATGGAGTTAGGGTGGGATTTATAGCATCCCTGAGTATCAGGGGTCCCCAGGACCCAAGGTGGGGGGATCAGTCAGAGGCACTGGAACGATTGCCCTATTGAGGGGGGACCTGGGCCCTCCCAGAACTGCCAATGCTGGAGCCGACAGCAAAGGCTTCCGGAACTGAGAGGTGCCACCCCCATCCCCAAACCAGGGCTGGTTCACAGATCCACCCCCACCCTCTACCCCAAAACAGCCCTCCTCCGTGGCCGTGGTGGCTTCTGACAGTGCACAGCCCAGCTTTTTGTTTCAAGACATCCAGAAACAGCCCCTGGCTGCCCGCAGGGTGCAGAGAACTCTGGTTATTTGGATGTAAGTGGATCTGGGACACACAGAGTTCAGAGCCTTGAAGACAGTCTCTGTTTAGGGCAGAGCAGGCCCTGCAGAAGAAGGCTCAAGCGGCATGTCCCACGGGACTTCTGAAGCTCGGGGGGCACACACCGCACCCTCACTCAGATGGGTCTTCTCATTGCCACATACATAGAGACATGCACATGCAAGCAGGCAGACGATGCACAAGCAAGTGTGCACACACAGGGGAATCTACACAGAGACCCAGGCGCACACAGGCTTACAGCCACACACCCAGCCCAGACTCCCAGAACAGACCCTGGGAAGCATCTAGGTGTGGTTGTTTGGCCCTGAACCAGCAAAATGAATTCTCACCTGCCCCTCTTTGAAAATGCCAGAGCTCGCAATGTGTGTGAGGGCACATGCCTTCCTTGATTAGAGGCGAAAATGTTGGGCTTCCTTAGAAGAGCCAGAGCCAGGTCTGAACATCTTCCCAAATCAGAGCTTGGTGCAGGAAGTTTCACTCATCTATCCAACCATCCAAAATCTACCACCTTCCCATCCGTCCATCCATCCACACACCCACACACTCATCCATCCACACACCCATCCATCCACTCATCCATCCATCGGTTCACCCATCCGTTCATCCGTCTATCCATCCATCCACCCCGCCATCCACCCATCCGTCCATCCACCCACCCATCCACCCATCCATCCATTCATTCATACATCTACCCACTCACCTACCCACCCATCCATCCACCCAGTTCAACAGTCTAATTGGTTGCAATGGGGAAGACAATCAACTCAACAAATATTTCAGTGACCCCTCACTCTGGGGTGGGCCCTGGAACTGAAGTCATTAACGAGACCAAGATCCCTTACCCAAGCCCTCAGACGTCACCCAGCCTCTTTGTTTCCCCTTCACTTAAATATTCCGGAGCCTGGAGAAGGACAGGCTGCAGTTTCATTAGGTCTGCTGATTTCGGCATCTGCGAAATTCAACAAGAGTCGATAAAGAAATGGGATTCCTTTCACATAAATATGATTTACACGTCTCAGGGACCCCATCTGTGCTGCAAAACTCCTTCTTCACCCAGGTTGTAGGATGGGGCGCACGTGCAGCCCCTATTCCCAGAGGAGAAACATTTTTATAACTTCCGGAAATGAGACGGAGCTGTCAAAAGCTCATGAACTCAGCTAGTAAATTGTGAAACATAAGTCTCAGTTCTGTTCGGTGCCACAGAAAACATGACAGCTGTTATCAATTAGGGTGGTTTCTGCCTCAAGTCACGGCTGACTCCAATTCAGACGGGTTTCCTGCCGGTTAGCCAGGAGCAGGGAGGGCTGTGGGGCGCAACGTGAGTGCCTTGGGAGCTGGGGTCCTGGAAGACCCTCATTCTCCTGCCCTCAGAGCTGGTGGCAAGATGGCAGCAGCCATTCTGGTTCACACTCAGGCCCAACAATGCCCAAGGAAGAAGAGGAAGCATCTCTTCTTAGGGTACTGTGGGAGGTGGGGGTGGGGGGTGGGAATTTCCCAGAGGCCCCCAGCAGAACTGGGTCACGTGACTGTCCAGAACAAATCACATACTGGTAGGATGTTGGGATTGGGATGACTCCCTTCATGGAGGGAAGAATGAGTTTGGGGTCACCATTACAGATAGTTCGGAGAAATCTATTGCTACCCCATCCCAATGATCTGTGTGCTACACTCCACATTTTAATTGTCCCATGTGGTTTTCATTTTGTCCAGCACCCCTCCCCATCTTTCAATAATGAAGCCCTTTCTTTTCTTATAGGAGAAGCATTCAATGTGCCTTGAGGGAGCTGATCCCTGGCAGCCACAGAACAATGTCAACGACCCAGGCCCAGCCTTTCAAACTTCCTGGAAATTTGCTATATGGACCCTTGGGAGGTGTCTCCTCTTTAGCTGTGATCATAAACTGTAACAAAAACACAGCTTTCAGGCCTTCTTGTCTCCTCTGTGCAGAAAGCCAAGACAGAGGCAAGCAAGGGGATGGAAAAAGGGAGAAACTGAGGCCCAGTGACACAGGTTGAGCTCCTGGATTCAGCTGTTCCTGAAGCCAGAGCTGCACATGGGCTTCCCAGTTTTGGAAGCCATTCTTTGTTTAAACTAGTCTGAGTTGTTTGCAATAGTCTGTCTGATACACTGTGGCTATGCTTACCCAGTCAATAAACATTTGTTGAGTGCCTGTTGTATGCCAAGGTCCATGCTAGGCACTGAAACAGAGAAATGAGTGAGACTCACTTTGCCCCATGCAAACAATTACATCCGTTTCCTCTCTCAAGTGGGGAAGCTAATAGCTCTGGCATCTGCTCTGTGCCAACAATTATTCTGACACTTTTCATACATTTTTCTCAGTTATTTCTTACAGTGCCGCCGCTGGACAGCCCCAGCCCCTTGGAGCCTGCGGTCCAGCGGGCTGGAACGGCAGACGTGTAGACCAGCAGCGGGAAAGCCTCACCATTGTAAGCAGCAATCACACCATCTCTGCAGGGTGGCCAGTGGGAAGGTCTCAGATGAGAGACCAGTGTTGACAGACGGCCAGGAGGTGCCCACGCTGTCAGAGAAGTGAGCATCTAAAGAAGGCAAAGAAAAAGCGGAACCGAACGTGGAAATTAGTGTCAAAGGAAGAATTAAGCTGCATAAAACCCATGATCAATATACAAAATTACAAAAGCGGCTGGTCTCCGCTACACACATCGATGCCTGCGTGTGAAGCTCGCACTGTTGTTAGTGTCGTCCAGCCGATTCCCACTCCTGGCGAGCAGAGCCCTGCCCAGTCTTTTTGTGCCATCCAGCACTGTATCAGACAATGCTCCACTGCCATTCATAGCGTTTTCATGGCCAGTTTTTTCGAAAGTGGGTGGCCAGGTCCTTCTTCCTAGCCTGTCTTGACCTGAAAGCGCCACTGACCCGCCCACCACGGGGGACCCTGCTGGCACCTGAAATCCTGGCGGCATAACTTTCAGCATCACAGCCACATGCAGCCGCCACAGAATGACAACCAACAGACGGGTGGGGTGGTCCCCTGAGCGGGAGATGAACCCCGGCCGCGGTGGTGAGAGCGCCGAGCCGTAGCCACTAGACCACCATGGCTGCCGAGGCGCACCCGTACAGAGAATAAAGATCGAAAGGAAGCACGCTAAAGCATCAACTGCGCTTCTCTCTGGTGGGTGGAATGGCAGACCATCCTTATGTCTTTTTTTATACTGTTCGTATGTCCCAAACTTTCAATGGTAGAACGAGTTATTTTTAAAAATAAATAAACAAAGCAGCACAGGGCCCATCTTGGGCAACTCCTGAGACCCTCTCGGGTCACTTCTTGTTCCGGCCACAGCTGTGGTCATGAGCCCCCAGGCCTCAGCTCTCCTGCATTGGGGCCACCTGACGGTGCCTCACCTCGGGAGCCCCCCAGCCTCTCTTCCGGGCTTCCTCCCGGGAAACCCACTTGGCATCATGTGTGTCAACCCAGAGTGCTAGGCAGTTCGCACCCTGTGGGTGACCTCTGACCCCTGCAGGACTTGCTCCCCCTTCCTTGGAGACACATGATCCTAAGACCTCGCCACAGCTTCCCAGAGGACTCCATGGGCCTGAGCAGCTGGCACCTGCAGCTGGTGTCCCCACCTCCCGTTTCACCCCCAACCCCACTCACAACCCTGGGCCACTTCCCAAAGGAATCCGTGCCCCCAAGCTCTGTCTCAGCCTCAGCCTTGGGGGCTCTGCCCGGGCACGGACCCCACAACCTGGTCCTATGCGGTGTCACCGAAGCTTCTCTGCCAGGCTTGCCCCACCCATCCCTGGCCCCTGGAAGGAGCCCTGAGCATTTCTCCCCTTCAGCTGCAGGCATTCATTCAGCAGAGAAGGGGCGTCCCCACCCTCCTGGCAAGTCGTCTTGCGTCTGCTGTTGGCTGTTCTGCCCCAACCTACGCCAAGCTGGGGGGACAGATGAACGAGGCCCCTGGATGAACTGGCCAACTCCACCCAAAGGGAAGCGTCAGTTGATCCATCAAAGAGGGTGGGAACATCCAGAGCACAGGCCTGGGGGTGGAGGGCTGCGCCAGGCCTGCCTCGGCCCGTTGGCGCCATTCTGGGACAGCTGGCCTGGGGCCTTCAGGTGAGGGAAGGTGATGGGGGAGACGAGGTGACAGCCCTCAGACCTGGGCCAGGGCAGGGGCTGCAGCATCCTGACGAAGAGCTGGGGTGTTTTCTTACAGGTAGCAGGAGCTCCAGACAGGCCTGGAGGAGCTGGAGGCAGGAGGCAGGGGTGCCGGTGGAGTTGAAAGAATCCAGAGGATTCCCCAGATGGGGGCCAGGTGCTGGGCTCAGTGCTGTGGCAGCTTTAGGTCACGGGGATCTGCGTTTTCCAAGAACGCCGATGCCATAAACACTCTCGCTGCTAAAACTGTTGTCCACGTGTCGTCGAATGGTCCCCTGCGATGCCAAAGGCCCGGGGGGCTCACGCGGGGCCTTGGGGCCACAGTGAAAACCACAGTCCCCTCCAGCGAGCTGCCCGGGACACACGCGTGCTGACGGGCTTCGTCGAGTGTGCCGGTTGCTTAGGCTCAGATGAATGCTCACGGCTCAGAGGGGGCGCACACAGGGTAGGGATGCAGCGGAGCTGCCCGGGGTGTGGTTGCAGCCTTGCCAGGTGCGGCAGGGGGCAAGCCAGGCCACTGCTGAGTCAGCGCTGGGCTGGGGCTCCTGCGCCCTCCCGCCCCTGTGGATGTGCAACCTGGGGTCACCCCACCCACCCCAGGCTTAGCTGCCTCTACTGTAAAAGGGGGACAACGATCCCAATAAAAGTCTCTGTGCTTAGAGATGGGGACACAAAGGGACATAGCTCTCGTTAAAAACAGCCGGGTGGATATCTTCTTCCAGCTATGGTCAGCAGGGTCGTCTACAGGACGTGACTGAGGGTCCCTGGGGCAACTTAGCTGCTGCCTCCACCACAGCCCTCAGCCAAAATCCCTTGCCAGCACTAATACAGAATAGTTGACTGGGCGTTTGTCTTTTTTCTTTTTGTTTTCTTTCTTCTTTCCTTCCTTCCTTCTTCCCTCCCTCTCCCATTCCCTCCCTCCTTTCCTTCCTTTCTTCCTTCTCTTTCTCTCTCCTTCCTTCTCTCCCTCTCTCTTCCTCTCTCTTTCTTTTGTTACTCTTTCAACATCAGTTGCAGAAGGTTGACTTCATCCACCGCCCCCGTTCACAGTGCGTGGTCATTGCTGGTCTGTGCGCAGCCCTCGGCTTGTTGTTTGAGGGGCTCTCCTGCCCGCCCCACCCAGAGGCCCGCTGGCCCTGCATCCACGGAGCACCATTTTGACTGCCTGTGCTCAGACACACTGGTCTGCACGTTCCATCTGCATGCCGTCTCAATTTACATAAACAGCGCTGTGTGGTAGCTCACATCCTTTCTCTTACTTTTTCTGTTCGGGTCAGTGTTTCTAAGATCCATCTGTGTTGCTGTGTCCATTTGGTTCTAGCTGCTGCTCAGTTTCCATGGGGCATGTCTTACCCCCCCTACCCTGCCCCTACCAACCCCTCTGAGATGGACATCCTGGTCTATGCCCCTGGCGGGGTGGCTCAGAACCCCACTGGGGTATGTCCAGAAGTGGAATGCTGCACACAGGGTGGGCACATGGGTCATTTGCCCGTCGTCTCTACGGAATGGCCACACCAGTCTGCATGCCCACGAGGAGGCTGGCGCAGTCCTCTATCTCCCATCCCCACCAATGCTGGCCTCCCTTTTGCAAATGTGACGTGTGCAATTATGATTAAAGGCATGCTCATACCAGCTCACATTTACTGAGAGCTTACTGTGTGCCAGACACGGCATCATCTCATTTAATTGCACAACACCCCTAGGAGGCAGGCACTTTCATATCCTCGTTTTAGAGTCGAGGAAATTAAGGTTGGAAAGGTTAAGGGCTTATCTAGAGCTTCCAACCCATCTCTCCCCATACTCCCAGGTTCCCAAGCCAGAGAAAATGAGGGCCTGGGAGGAGAAGTGAGTTGCCCAAGGCCATTGGGTGAGCCGATCCCACAGCTGGGACAGCATCCAGTGGCTGCCTGCTTGCTGCCCCGGGCCATTTCCCTGTCTCTCCGAGAACATCTGGAAAGGGGGGAGGGCGGATTGCAAAGCCAAGAGGGGGCAGTGCTTGACCCAGAGCAGTGGGGCACTGAAGCGGGGCTGCAGGCACTGTGGCAGGCTCCTAGCTGCCCCCAGTGACCCCCCAAAAGCAGTCACCAGCACCCCACACCCTCTTCCAGCTCCAAGGTAAAGAGAAGTCACCCACTCCCCGAGCAAACCACTTTATTCATGCAAATAACTATATCCTTTCTCCTCTTTCAAGGGAGAAGATTCTAGCAGCTCTGGGAATTACCTTGTGTGTGTGGGAATTAGCCTGATACTTTTCATGCGTTTTCTCAGCAGCACGGGCATTATTAGCCCCAGTTTACAGATGAGGCTGCAGAGACTCAAAGTGTGTGTGTGTTGGGGCGGGGAGGGGTTGTTGCCCAAGGTCACACAGGATGGGGACCAAGAACCTGGGAGGGTGGAGGGTGGATCCCTGGAGCCCCTGGAAGCAAGTCAGCTCACCTTCTCTTGAGGACCAAACAGTGGCTAGAGGACACATCACAGCCTGGAGAGAAAGCACTTTGCACCTGAGACCATCTGGCTGTTGGGGGTCAGGTGGGAGGCAGTGACTGCTCCAAGGAAGGAGGTCAGCCCCCCCGGTCAGCTCCATCAGGGGGCTACATCAGGAGACAGAGGCCAGACCCCCACATAGGCTGCCAGGCCTCCTTCAAATCCTCCACCCCTCAGAAAACCCAGTACACCAATATCCCAATATAATATGGATGCCAGTATTCCAGCATCCAGACCGTAGCCCCAGCTGCCTTCCCCGAGAGAGGACCAAACAGTTCCATGGGTAGCTTTTCCCCATCTGGGACTCGAAGGACAAAACCAGTTTGGGCTGGGGGGTCTGTCAAAGAGAGCCTGAAGCCAAGGCTTGCAGTTCATCCCTGGGATGGACCCCTGGGCACGGGGATGCGAAGAGAGGCCCCCGGCACCTGCACAGGCTGTGCAGGGTGCAGCCTGACTCACCTCTATGCAATGTGGCCTCACCACAGGCACTGGGGGGTCAGGGTCTCAGTTTCCCCACGTGTAAAGTGGGGTCCCCTTACCCTCTCCAGGGTGGTGATCAGGGTGAGGTAAAATCACGCGCATTGATGCAGCCCGCCCAGAGGGGTTCGGTGCTGGCTTCAGCAACATGGGCTGAGCGCCTCCCGGGCCAGGCCCTGTGCTCCCTGCTGGGGATACAGGGGCGACAAGGCCGCCACAACGCCGGCCCTCACCGAGCTCAGGCCCACGGAGAAGACAGACGGAATCGGAGCACCTGTGGCTCCGTGCAGCAGGGGCTGCAACAGGGAAGACCCGCCACGCAGGGTCGGGAGAGCGCCCCCCAGTGCAAGCCGACAGGGACGACGGGAAAGTGTTGGCCAGCTGCCTTGGTGCGGAGCACTGTGCAGAGGGAAGAGGGTGTGCAAAGGCAGGGCAGGAGAGAGGACACTGTCTGAGGAACGGAAACATGTCCGCAGCCGAGAGGTCACGGGAAAGGTGGAGGTGGGACTCCGTGCAATGCGCTGGGGTTCCATGCAGGCATGCGACACGCTGTCCCCAGGCCCGTTCCAGGAGGGACTTCCCACCCTCCCGCAGGTGAGGTGGTCAGCAGGGGCCTCCAGCCACCGCTCCTCTGCCCACCCACCCAGGCCACACGGCCCGGGAAGCCCGCACCCAGGGCCGGCGCGAGGACGTGGGGGAGCCTCTGTCTGCTTGGCTCCTGCCTCTGTCCAAACCCACTTCTTCCCCCTCCTTTTCACAGGTGTCGACCCTGATGACCACCTTGCCCCCCAAATCCATCTCAGCACCTACCTCCAGACAAGCCAACCCGAGACATTTGGCATGGTGCATGACCCAAGAAGGCAGGGAGGTAGGTCATTCGGCACTGGGCCCCACGGCCGGCACTGAGGCCCCCCAGAGGGTAGCAGGGGCACAGTGGTACAGGTGTGACAGCCATCACCAGGAAGAGCCCAGGGGGTGGGGGGGGAGGGAAGCTCCGACAGGTGTCACCAAGCACTCGGTGGAGACACGTGGAGGACACAGGAGACATGAGGGTATCGGGAATGGTGGCTGTTGCTAAGCACCGCGGTGCTCTCCGGAAAGGTGACAACAGCTGCTGGTGAGTAACAGCGATGGAACGCCCGTGTGAAACCCAGAAGGCCTCCCTGAGGCTCTCACCTCCCACAAGCAGGACAGAGAAGGCCGCAGACCCGGCCCAGGACCCAGTAGACTGAGCGGCTAAAGTTCATGGAAGAGTAAACGCCCGACTGAGGGGGGCCGTTCTCCCAAAGCTAGGACAACAGGGATCCTGAAGGCTCTCCCTCCCCAGTGACTCTGAACGTCCCCCTCCCGAGCCTGTGGAGATAGACCCCCCCACTTCCAACAAGAGCTTACAGCTGTGACACTGCAAAGGGAAACAACACAGAGGGCTGCCCCGCTCAGGGCAACTCATGCCCCCTTGGGATCTGCCCACCCTCCCCGCTGGCCGGTAGGCTTCTGGCTAGGATTCAGGACACGTTGGACCAGATAAGGGACCACAAAGGGACTGCAGGATGCAGCCAGCATGCACCAGCAGGGCCCGGGGGAGCACATGGGACTCCCGTCTGATCAGAGACACAGAACATAGAACGCTCTGGGAGGAGTCTGTTAACTCAGCAGCATCCCAGAGATGTAGGATTACCTCCTGGCAAGGCCTTGGGAGGTGGTGCAGCCTCGCTATCAGGTGGCTCCTGGGAGCCTGAACCAGCGATGGCCACTCTGATTACAGCTGAAATGCCAGGACTGCCATGACAGACAGTGGGGGACTCGAAGGCCCCAGGAAATGGGTGCCTGGGGCGGACACACTATGTCAGGCCAGGGGGCCGCCAGGTGACGGTGTTCTGAGGAAAGGCCCAGAGGACACATCGTCTACCGAGATCTGAGGACACCAGCGTCACTAAACATTTGGTGGTGGCTGTCCTCTGGAAGGGAGCCAGGGCTGATGGCAGAAAAGGCTATCACAGAGCCAGCCTGCTGATAGTATGGGGCATAGGACCCAAGCGATAAAGGCCAGGTGGTGGCACTAATTCACCAGCAGCCAGGGCTTTGCCATCACCACGATGACCAGCCAGTTGGAGGGCAGCCACAGAAGCCCACCCCGCAGAGAGTTATGACCCGAGGGCCAGAGTAGACAGAACAGACAAGGGCATGTCTTGGTTTATGTCAACAGAAGACATCAGGTATGGATGAACTGGAGGCTGAAGCAGTGCCCAGCAAGAAGTCATGACCCCTGGCCCGATTTCTATTCTTGAGTCAATCTTCAGACACAAAACTCATTGACTGAAGAGTGGCTGAGTCTCAAGGAGGGAGGACCCCACAATATAATAGCAAGTATACATGGTAAGGTTTCCCCCAATTCTTCATCCAAAGGGACCTATGGCCATGTAGCTAACAGTACAGTGGGGGAACGGGCACCCAAACGCTGTGAGGACTGTTGGATGCGGGGCCTGAACTGACTCTGAGACCAGGGAACACGAAGCGTCACATGGCCCTACCACAGTGGGGACCAGGGATCCAGGTAATAAACGGGGTCCTATCCAAGGGTCAGCATACCATAAAGCCACGGGGTCCTCAGACCCACCCAGAATTGATTTCTTTGTTCCCAAATGGATAGTTGGAATTGGCATACTTAGCAACTGGTGCACACCCCACACTGGGGCCTTGGTGCATGGGATAAGAGCTATGGGAGTGGGGAAGGCCGATCAAAGCCTTTGAAACTAACCCCTCCTTGGCCAACATAATAAATCAGAAACAATATCCCTTCCCAGGAGAGGGGATGACAGAGATTAGTGCCACCTTTAAGGAGATGGAGGATGCAGGTGTTGGTCCGCATCACGTCTCTGGTTAATTCTTCAACTGGCCTGTGCAGAAACCTAAAGGATCCTGGGGAAGACAGAAACGACCACATGCCCGGATGGCATGGCTGTGCCAGGGGTGGTGTCTTTGCTAGAGCAGATTAACATGGCCTCAGGAACGTGGTATGCAGCCACTGACTTGACACATGTGTTCTTTTCTATCCCAGGCAAAAAGGGGAGTCGGAAATAGTGCCCATTCGTGCGGAATGAACAACATACGCCTAGTTCCTCCGGGGCCATGCTGACTCGCCTGCCCTGACATTATACAGACCCAAGAGTCTGGACTACCTTGTCCCAGAAAATCATAGTGATCAATTTCATCAATGGCACCATGTTGATTGAGCCAGATAAGTGAAAGGGAATCGGACCACTACAGGCCTCGGGAAGATCCGGCTGCTCCAGAGGGGGGAGGTAAATCCCGTGACATCTCAGGGCCTGCCGTAGCCTTAGCCTTTTTAGGATGCAGCAGTCAGGGGCATGCAGGGCCATCCGCCCAAGGTAAAAGACAAGTTGCTGCCCCTCGCCCCTCATCCGTGGAGAAGGTAGCACAGTGTCTGATGGTTCTGGTTCTAGAGGCACAGACTCCACCCTGAGCGGGGACAGCCCACATCCTGGACTCAGCAAAAGGCTGCCAGCTGTGAGCAGGGGCCAGACCAGGAACAGGCTGTGCTGTACCTCCCAGCCGGGCAGCCTCCTGGCCCATAGGATCCAGCAGCCTCACCGGGGTGGAGGTATCGGTGGCAGGAAAAGATGTCATTGGAGTTTGCCACTTGCTGAGCTGGACATTCACAACACAGGGCCCTGGACTTCTAGAGCAAGGCCATGCCACCTGCAACAGAGAATCACACTTTTTGAAAAACAACTCCTGGAATGCCCTTTGGTCCTACTAGAGACAGGACGCCTGACCATGTTATACCGAGTGGCCGTTACACCATGTCACACCACGCACCATCAGCCGCTTATCCTGAGTTCTATCAGACCCAACAAGTCCAGATTTAATGGGCCAAGTGGCAATTCAGCGTCATATGGAAATGGTGTATCCAGGATCAGACACCGAGGAACAGAGGGCGCGAACTGCAGGAGCGGGTTCCCACCTCCCCATGGCACCCAGCAGTGTCGTCTCAGCACCCCTCCCTCTGCCGAGGCCCATGCCCACGTGGAGAAGGAAATGCCTGAATGCAGTTTACGAATGGGTCAGCTCAACATGTGAATGCAAGCCAGAAATAGATGACAGCTGCACCACCCCCTCGCGCCAGGCAGCCTCGCAATCAGCAGAGCTACAGGCGGTCACCTACTTTGCGTGGGAAGAGAAGCAGCCAGAGGTTGGAACACAGATGGACTCAGGAGTGGTGATGAGCGGCCTGGACAGTTGGTTAGGATCCTGAAGGAAAAAAAATTGGTAAATGAGGGGCAAGGAATTCTGAGGCAGAGACATCATGTACATGTGGGAGCAGGAACAAAGGATGACGCCAGCAAACAGCCACCCTAAGAGAGGCCCTAAATCACCAACGGGACCCATACCACTAGAAGCTGCTGGCCCGACAGTGTTGGAACTGTCTGCTAAGGGCGCCTCTGTAGCTCCAGCTCGGGGCCAGGCCTCTGGAAGGATGGGGACGTCCTGCAGGATGCAGCATATACACGGTATCCGCCTTTATGTGCCTCTGTGTCTCCAGCAGGTAAACAAATGCAGGGGTCCAGGAGCCAAGGGACGGAAGCAGGGGACCCCCAGCGATCCACCGGGACTTTGCACTTCCCGTTCCCCCACCGTGGGGCTCCACGCGGCTAGAGACCCTCACTCCCCAAAGGGACACCCTTTCACCAGGGGACACACAAAGGGTCCCAATGAGTTATATTGCTGCCCCCTGGGCAGTTGGGCATCTCAGGTTTATGAGCCTCCAGGTAAGAAGAATGACCTGTGAGGCAGGAGCGACCCACTGATCACAGGAAGAAGTAGGCCCCCGGGTCACAATGGGGGTAGGAAAGAACACGTGTGTGACCAGGTGCCGCTTGGTGCCTCCTTGGCCAATTGTGACATAGAGGAATAAGTATAACAATGCTGGCCTGCGAAAGGCTTGTTGACGGGGGCTCAGGCCCCCGGGAAGGAGGGTCTGAGTCTCGCCTCCAGGGGCGCCGCTGAAGCAGCAGAGTTGACAGCGGAGGGTGAGCGGAATAGAGAACGCATAACCCAAGAGGGACAGGACGAGTGGCAGTCATGGCCCTGAGACCAACTGTGGTGTCCAGGAGCTTCCTCCTCAGAGCTCCCCTCAGGAAGAGAGAGCCAGAATTCTGCAGGAGCTGCTCCCTGAGTGCATATGGAGGAGTGGGTCTGAGCGGCGGACCCCAGCAGGCCTGGAGATGTGTTGCCCAGTGTCCCTTCCAGGAAGGCCTGGCCACCCAGGTGCAGAAGGGTGGCCGTCAGATGGTCCCCTGTGGGCAGCCCCCAATGGCCCCACCTCAGCTTCTGCGAGCGCTCTGCCGCAGTCAGCCCTTCCAGGGTGGTGAACCAGAGCAGGGCGCGTTTTCAGGGCCCAGCCATGTGGCCCAGTAAGGGGCAATCTAATGGGCTCTGTCCCACCTGTGTCACAGCTCGGCCTCTCCCTCCGCCCACTCCTGTTCCCGCCCTCTGCCTTTCTCAGATGTCCATCCCCCATAAACACCTCACACCCCAAGTTCTGTTTCAGTGTCAGCTTCCAGACAACCCAGCCCACAAGGCCTCAAATTCGGGCTCTACCTAATGATTTTAAGCAAGGGGAGGGGGGTGGCATGATGGGGTCTGTGGTTTAGAAAACTCACTCTGGCCCCAGTGAGAAGATGAGCAAGAGGCAGCTGGAGGAGACTCACAGGAGGGGTGGTCGCCTGGCCAGGTGGGAGGATGGAGAGCAGACACACATGAGGTAGAGCGGGGATCGAATCGGGGGCCAAGGTGACAGACAGGACGTGGAAGGAGAGGGAGCAGGTGAGTCGGGTTTATAAGCCGGTGTGTGCGGGGGAGGGGGCCCTTGTCTGAGGTGGGAACACAGAGGGCTGGGCAGGCAGGGCAGAAGATGAGCCCAGTGGGGGAGGAACAAGGTTTGAAGTTTTGTGGGTCATCCAGGCGGAGACGGCCCTGGGCAGCTGCCCCTGCGAGCCCTGAGCTCAGCGCTCTGGTTGGTCAGCGAGGTCAGAGTGATGGAGGGAGGGATGTGAGAGCTGCGGTGCGGCCAGGCTCTCTCTGCCAGGGTCTCCCTCCCCAGGACATGTGTGGAGGGAGAAGGGAAGGAGGCACAAGACAGCCCTGAGGGACTCCACTGTCGCAGCCCGAATCAGGGAAGAATGCCGTTTCCTGCCAGGCCCCAAGTGGTGGGCATAAACTGCAGGCCACACCCAGACTGGCTTAACCCTCCACCACTTGTTTACAGAGCACCCACTGTGCGCCAGCACCCCCAGCCATGGTCATGGAGAAGGCCTCTGAAGAGCCACAGCTGGCCACATCATGGCTCACATCTTTGCACGGTGGGGCCCTCAAAGGTCTCCGAGAGGAAACAGCTCACGTCCTATTTCTGGGGGCATGCCTGCTGTGTTGGGATCCAAGAACAAAACGCGGGGGAGCCAAGGAGGGAAGAAGCTGAAGAGGGGGCTCAGAGCCGGCTCTCTGACCCCCCGCCATGGCCCCCCAACCCCAAGATGCCTCTCCAGCGAGGACGTTCTCGCTTACTTCCTGCTCCCAGAAGCCTGCCTGGCCTCCCCCCAGGGGCCCGGCTCTCCCACATGGGAACTGAAAGCAGCTGACGCCGGCCCCACCTCCGTGGGTTTCAAGTCCGAGGTGAGAGCTGAGGCCCCTGGAGCCGCAGATGCCCGCACGCCCTGAACACAGCCTTTTCTCCTCCATGAAGCCACAGCTGCGGGGTCATCGGTGCTCGTGGACACTCGAAGAGCTTTCCAAAGCAGAGGAGGAACAGCACCCACCCTGCCCCATGTCCATAAAACAAGACGCCTACAGTAGGGGAAATTCACAAACACCAGGACATCCCAGCCTTTCCAGAAAGTTGGGTTGCCCTCATTCAGGGGTTCCAGAGGCCCAAGGAGTGGGAAATCTCACCCACTAGCTGGTGCCCAGACAGAATCAGAAGCCAAGGGCATCCTGGGGGAGGCTGGGGGAAGACGTTGTCTGGAGGCCTAGCTGGGGGAGCCCATCAGTCAGCACCCTAGTGAGAGGCCAGTCTTGGGTGAGGAGCAGGAAAGGAGAGAGGAACGCTGTTGCTCCTTTCCCACTGCTGTGTGTGCGGCCCCTGCGCGCCCTCCCGGAGCCCACTCTCTGTGGGGCGGAGACAGTCAAGACTCAGCCCCGTGGTCAGGTGCCTTTCTGGGGCAAATCCCTGGTCCCATCTCTAACAACTGCAGACACCCACAATGGGGCGGCTCTGACTGGGAGTACAGAGCCTGAGTGTGGCTTTACCAAATCCACACTTTCTTCTGCCAGCATCAGTGCAGCACACACCGGCCAGCCTCTTCTGCCCAGGACCTTCCTTTCCTATAATCATCAGAAGAACCCAAGAAGGGGATGAAATTTTCCCCATCTTGCAGATAAGCAGATGAGGCTCACCTAATGTGTTCCCAAAAACTTATGATGTCAGAAATGGCGGAGTAAGAATAAATATGTCAATAAAGAAATAAGGGCAGAAAGTCAGCAAGAATATGATTCCTAAAACTAGGCTCCCGTGTTGGCACTGAGCTCCCTAGCAGCCAAAGCAAAAACAGATATGCAGTCTATTTTAAGATTTACAGTCCACAGAATGGGGCCTTGTCAGGGTCTCAGGAGAAGCCAGAGGCTGTAACTTGCCTGTGGTCCCCCAGCCAAGGAATGCAGGGCTGGAATGGAGATCCCCATCGAGGAGCCCCAGGCATGTGTCAGCTGCTTTGTTAAAAGCCTCTACACTGTGTAAGGCTTCACATCTGCACAGGCAAGTCCCATAAAAACCTCCTCCTCCTACACGGCCCCAGGCTACCCTCCCATCACCGGGAGAACAGCATCCCAGCTGTTGGCTGGAGACCACGTGTGTGGACATTTCCAGGTGGGGTCAGAAAAAGGAAAAGGTTGTGCTGGGGATTCCATGCCAAGACTCAGGGTTCCTTGCAGCCACTTGACTCTGTGAGGCAGCCAGGGGAATGAGGTGGCTTAGCTCAAGCCTATCACTGTCTACCCTGCTTTGGGGACTTTGCCGCAGGAAATGACCCCCTAAAGTGAGGGGAAAAAATCGCTGGCCACAAAATGAGAGAGCAGTATGGCTCACCTCAGAAGAATCAGAAAATTCTCACAGCCCAGCCCTGCGGGCGCCAAGGAAAGGCTGGATTTGCAGCTGGAGCGGGGCTCTCAGATGTGGCTCACACGTGCCATGTGAGGTGGGAGGATGTGTGCTCAAGAAGGTCAAGGGAAAAGGGCAACACAGCAGTGGGGGCACAATGGTACAGCCCCCGAGCCCTGGGAGTAAACTGTCTCCTCCCCAGCTGATCCCAGTCCAAACTGAACTTATCACCCCACCCTCATGACCCCAATCCGCTCCTCTTCCCACAGAGACTTCCATTCTCATTTCCCCCAGGATAATAGAACCCCTGATTTTTGCTGGGCACATGGCCACTCAGAATAAAAACTACATTTCCCAGTCTTCCTTGCAGCCAAGTGTGGTCATGTGACTAATTCTGGCCAGTGGGATGTGAGCAAAAGTGCACTCCATGTTCCACTTCCAGGTCATGCTCTTAAAGGGGCGGTGTGGGTCTGTCCCTTTCCTGTCCTCTTCCCATCACCCTCCGGAACACAGACATGGTGGGAGCCACCTTGGACCATGCAGGTGAGGGCAAGATGCCAGGGGTGGCGAGGGCCGTGACAGCTTCACAGAGCACAGCTGGCCCCGTAACCTGGACCTCTATGGGAGAGAAATAAATGTCTGCCTTGTTGAAGCTGCTGGTATTTTGAGTTTGTCACAGGCAACCCAACCTATGTCCCAACTCAGACACCATCTCAGCAGATGGCCACTCTGTCCTCTCATCTCCTAGGTCAGAAACCTGGGAGGTCTCAACAGTCAAGCCCCATCCATTAAAAGAACCACAGCTGCCAGTCCCCAGGTGTTTGTCACACACACTGAGCCTCTCCCCTCTATCTTTCCATGGACTTCTTATGACAACCCAAGAAGAAGGCATCAAAACTCCAGATTTACAGTTGAAAAAGGCTGAGACTCAGAGAGGCTGAGCAACTTGCCAAGATCACACAGCTAGTGACCGACACAGCCACCATTCAAAGATCACCAGACTCGAAAATCCATTCTCCTAGTGTCTCCCCTTCCACGTCTCCCTCAAGGCCACATCCTCCTCTCCATTGCCCCAGCCGCTGCCCTGGCCTGGCCACCATCAGCCCTTCCCATCCCAGCAAGGCAGCCTCTGCTCCTCAGGCAAAGTGACCTCCCAAAGGCAATCTGAGGCATCACCGTCCTGCTTAAGCCTGCCATGGCTCCCCACTGCCTCAGCATAAAGGCAGCCTCCTCGCCAGGCTATTTAAGGCCCCTGGAGTCAGGCCCAGGCCCGCCCACCCCGCAGCCACCCTGACCCATACGGACTGCCCCACCCCTGCTCTTCCCACTATGGGCATAGCTCTGTGCTGGGCCTCCAGCTAGACACCAAGAGCCCAGTCGGGGAGGGGCTGTCACACCCATTTCACAGGTGAGGAGCCTGAGGCTCTGGTGGCTGGTGACTCACCCAGGGACCCATAGTCAGGCATCCCTGGAGCTGGGACTCCAGCCCGGTTGTCCATCTTACAAGTCTACTCACTTCCCATGTCATCTAATTTCACTATCAAGAGAGGCCCCGAGCCTACGCAGAACCCCTCCTCAGAGGCTGGGGTCTCACTATGTGGTGGGTGGGGAAGGTGGGAGTAATTTGGTACCATTACACAGGATAGACGGCTCAGAGACATGAGGCGACCTTTCAAGGATGCACAGCTGGGGAGCACCCAAGAGAGTGGAAGTGCAGAGCCCAGACACCCCTGGCTGGGCCCCCTCTTTCACCTCGCGTTCCTGGAGTCATTTGACGGTGGTCTGACCCCAGCACATTGGAGGTATGCACATGGAAAGTGCCAGGCTGCCCCTTCCTCCTGCGCAAATTTGGGTGACTCCCATGAGCTCTCTGAGGTTCTGTTTCCCCACCTGTCACAGGGACAGTAGCCCTACACATGACTGCCCTGTGGGTCAGAAGAGATGGAGGGGGCCTGGGCAGGTGCCTAAGGAGGTCCTGTCTGGCGGCTCTCATGCACCCCTGGCCTCCTTCTAGTCAGGGCACCGTGTGTGCAAAGGCCCTGCGGGCACAGCCTGGGAGGGTGGTGCACAGGGAGAGCCAGGCCTGGCAGCCTGCCCACTGGCATTCAGCTCTCCCTATGGGACCCTCTAACCCCAAAAACACCCCACTTACTGGGCCGAGGGCTCCTGCTCAAACTTGCAGTCTGCCCCACGGCATCATGTTCAAACAATGGACTTGTGCGCCCTCCACCCCTCCTGGCCTGGCGCTGGGCACCCTCACCCCATGTGAGTATCCTGGAAGTGAGGGGTGGCAGGAGCGGCAGAGAGGCCCAGAGGCGGGAGAGCCTGGGCTACAGGCCTCTGGGAGCCAGGCCCGGAGCAGACCGCTGTCTCCCCAGCCTCTGCCTGGGGAGGGGCTGTCAGAGGAGGGCACAGACCCCACCACCTGCCAGCTGCTCCCCACAGCTCAGAGGCCTCAGAGGCCCTTGCCCCTCTGGGCCTCAGTTTCCCTAGCTGTGACATGGGAACCATGGGCCCTGCCCTGCCCATGGACGACCGGGGTTTGGGAGTGCCCTGTGGCCTGGGCACCCACCTGCCAAGGTGGCCCCACACCCACTCTGGTCCGGCTCCACCCCCCAGCCACCCTAGCTGAGCATCTTAGAGGGAAGGACAGAGAACAGGAAGCAGGAGCAGCAGCAGCCCCCTTGTTCCCAGGCCCTGGGAGACGACAGGGAAGAGGCCACAGCGGGGTACAGGAGCAGCAGCGCGGGTGTTCCAGGAGAGCACAGGAAAGGGCGTCTGGGGGTCCTTGAAAGCCGCTTCAGAACTGTGCTGCTTCCCTGAGGGGAGGAAGACAGGGCGTGCTGCTGTCACCACAGTGTGACCCACTGACACCTGCCTGCTGGGAGGCGCCCAGGGTGGCAGCCTGCCTCTGCCACCCATCTGCTGGATGTGCTCTGAGGTGACACTTCCTCCCCTGCACGCGGGCCATCACTCTAGGGCAGAACACGGTCTGTGCACCCCCGCAAGTGCGGGCAGCACCAGGAGCTCGATCCCAGGCCTGGAGCAGGAGCTGGGGGCCCAGACCCAGGGCCTGGGAGGGAAGGAGGGAAGGAGGCAGGGAGGGAGCAAGCGACTCTTACTACCATTTCACAGATGAGGACAGCGGGGCCCTGAGGGGTAGTGACCAGCAGGGGCGCCCCAGGACCAAGTGACCAGGGCTCTTCGAGCACTGTGCACCCGCCTGCAGCCTTCTAGCTGAACTGAATTGACAGTGGCCCTGGAAGGGAACAGAGGCCATCTGCGAGCGGCCAGCGCCTCTGAGGCCCCCACACGCAAGGCCCTCCTCTCCTGCTGCCTCTGTCCAGCCTTCCGGCTGACCGCTCCACAGCGCGTCCCGCAGCCCGGTCTGCCGTCTTACATGTGTGGATTGAGCACTGGTGTCTGACCTCATGGCAGGGCCCACTGGGCAGAGAGAACAGGAGGAGGGGGAGGAGGAGGGGGAGAGAGGGGAGAAGGAGAGAAGAGGAGGGGCAGAGAGGACAAGGGTCGGGGCAGAGAGAGGAGGAAGGAAGATGATAGGAGGAAAGAGAAGGGGGAGGGGAGGGGAGAAGGGAGGGCTGGGAGGAGGGGAGCCCATCCCAACGCTGAGGGCCCTTGGAGCCCGTCCAGAGGGCCAGGCCCAGAGCAGGCCCCCACTCCCACAGACCTGTCCCGAGGAGGTGCCCAAGACTCTTTGAACTTTGTTCCCCCTGCAAACCTTACCCAGAGGACGGGGCTCGGCAGGTGCCGACTGCCTTTCACCCTCTCCGCAAAGGCCCTGCCTCTCTGCCTTCTCTTCACCCTGAGAGGCAGGGAGGCTCCTTACAAACCAGGGCAGGTGTGCCTGGGCCCGAGGAGCGTCCCCCGCCACATCCCAGCCCCCTACCCCAGGGAGAGGTCGCAAGCCACGCCTGTGATAGGGAAGCTCCTACCCAGGGACTGTGCATCCTCGGGGCCGCACCCCTGGGAAGGCGAAAGGGCAGAAAGCTGCGCTCTGGGAACACACCTTCTGGGGCCACCGCCTGAGGTCAGCCGGGCCATCCATCCAACCATCCACCCATCCATCCATGAGCTGAAGCAATAAATAGTCTCTAAGCATCTGCTCTTGCCAGACCCTCCTGCCTCCAGCAGCTTCAGGGCAACTGGGACTCACAGAGAAGTATTAAGACGGTCCTTCACTGACACGTCAGCACATGATAACACAGGGCAATGTCTGCTGTAAGACAGCTGTGTGTCCAGTGTGGGGGAATCTCAGGGGAAGAATGAAAAATACCACATAGGAGCCAGGAAGGCTTCCCAGTGAGGGAGAAACTGAGCTGGGCTTTGAAGGATGTGTAGGAGTTCATCCAGCAGGCAGAATGGGACTTGATGTTTGAAGTGGGAAGATATGAGGAAAAATAAGAAAGGGCATGTTTGATAGGACTGGAGGAATCAGACTGGGCACAGGGGGAGGCTGAGGGCAGGACAGGTCTTCAGCCCCTGGGCCCAGGCAGGGGAGGGCCTTTATCCTGATCCTGGGCTGTCTCTGAAGTACGGGTTTCCACTGAGGAGCCTTAGGGAGAGTGGCCTGTGGAAAGGGCAATGTAAGAAGCTCTTCTCCCTCCCAGCCCACCAGAAAGCCCATATCTGACCTGTGCTAGCGCTTCCAGCCGGTTTCTTCTGGGGAAAGTAGGGGGAGGAGGAATGCCATGAAGAAGGAAGTTTGAGACTCTTGGGTCGGGGAGGGGGAGGATGTCGGGGGTGAGGGCAGTGCTGCGATCTCCAGGAGGGCTCCAGTCCCGGCTCTGAGACCCAAGTTCCTGGGACCAGCCCAGGGAAACCACTAACCACAAGTCCCAGGTGTGGGGCCCAGCTGGCCACCCCGCCCGATCTAGGGGTGTAAGGAAGGCCTTCCCACCTCCTGGACCTTTCCTCTGCAGAGCCCTCTCCACTCACTCCTCCAGCGGCAAAGATCTCCTACCTCTGGGGCCGCACACGGCCTTTTCACTCCCTCTTCAAAGATAGATAATCTTTCCTTCAGCTGAGCTAGCTCGGCTCCATAACTCTCCCACCTTCCCCAGGCCCTGGCTCTGTCTACAGGGGCCACAGGGAACAAGTCTGATCAGCTTATTCCAGAAGGTTTAGGTACCTCCAGCTTTCCCAATCTCCCTTTTCGACTTCTATCAGAAATTCTCCCAATGGCGTGGCCTCCAGTATCATGTTTAAAATCATCACAGTGAAGTTCTCTCTGTAGCTCTTATTTTAATCAAAAAACATCAACTGAATTTCTCAGTCAAAACATACATTCAGTGGAGAAGGTTTGAGACCCCATAACCTTATGATTATACTGCTTAAACTCACTGTAGGATCTGTGTCTGAGAATTCAAGACTCTCCCCTCCAGGGAGCTTTTTTTTTTTTTTTTTATTTCCTTGGCAGAGGAAGACTAGTCCTGAGCTCACATCTGTGCCAATCTTCCCCTACTTTATATGTGTCAGACGCCACAGCACGTCTGACAAGTGATGCAGGTCCACGCGCAGGATCTGAACCAGCAAACCCAGGCCGCTGAAGCAGAGTGCGTCAGGCTTACCCACTATGCTCCAGGGCCGGCCCAACTTCCAGTGGTCTTTTTAAGTTAAAATTTTAATTTGCTTTATTCCACCAACATAATGAGTGCGTGGTCTGAAGGCGCAGCCACACACTGACATTTATCCAACAGGCAGACAAGAAAACATGCCAGTAAATGCAAAGCTAAAAGGGAAAAGCACAGGGGCACCAGTGATGGCAACAGTCTCTCCCAACCCAAGCAAGACCGGGAAGACCATCCGTGGTGGGGACAGTGAGGGTGAAGGCCGAGGGTGGGAACGCGCTCAGTGAGTTCCAGCAGAGGTAAGTGGAAGCAGGAGAGGTGGGAGGGCAGGCTGAGGAGGCAGAAGCGGGTCCACGTTGGAAGCAAACGTGCAAATCATGAGAGCGGCCTTCTCCTCGGAGCAGAGGAAGGGAATTAAGGGAGGTGCTGGGAGGAGGGCTGGGGGTGCTGAGGTGGGAAGGGATGGGCCCACGTGGGGAGCACAGAGACGGAGGCATACGTCAAGGCACACACACCCCCCCGGCTCACACGGACAGGCTTGGATGGCACCCCCAGCCACTACCCTGGGGGGTGCAGGGGACCCAGAGGGCACCTGGCGCTGAGCCCAGACCCCTTCCGTCAGCATGAGAACGAGGGTGGTGGAGAAGGCCCCGCGGTGGGCCTGTGCTCCCCCTGCTCTCAGTCCTGGGCACCCCCAACCCCAGGCTCCTCCGCCCAAAACTTGCTGCTGCCTAGCGTCCCAGATCTCCGGCCCAGGCAGGACCTCACTGCGCCGGCTGGACCTCCCAGGCCCGGGAAGTGGGGGACAGCTATGCTGACCTCAGGTCTGGTCACCACAGAGAGCCCAAGCCCCACTTCATGGCGCTGAGGTGGCCAAGGTGCCTGGGGACACACGGCCTTACACCTGCAGCCACGCCTTCCCCTCTGCGTCCCGCCTCCCCAGGACCCAATCACACACTAAGCGCAGGCGACCCCAGACCAGTCCCCAGAGGCCTCCCTCCCACTCTCCAGTGCCCGCCTCGGGGACAGCAGCCCCCACTTCTCTCCTGAGCCCTGGCCATCCGTGGCACCTCAGACCTATCCAGCCTTGTTCTCTTCATCTCCCCCTCCTGCTCTCCACCCTCATGTCGACTAGCAGCTCCATCTGCCCCAAACTCTGAGGGAGAGGCCCGGGGGACAGCCCCTGACTTCTCCCTCAGCCCTCAGCCCAAGTCTCAAAGTCCTGCTTGTTCTACCTCCTTCCATGTCACCACAACCCTCACTCCGGCCTGAAGGCAGCCTCCATCTGACCGTGTCTCTCAGACCTTCCCCTCAGTCCGTCCCCCACACTGTCCAACTCGCATTCATAACGAGCACTTTCATTTCTCTGGGAAGCTGCTCAAAAACCATCCATGGCTCCCTGTTGCCTACAGGATCATATCCTAGTTCCTCAGCCTGCCCTTCTGGCTGTATCTCTTGCTGCTGTCGCTCGCATGTATCTGGGAAACTTAACTCACACATGTCCACACATTTGCTCAGGCTGTTCCCACAGCCTAGAATGCCTGCACCACACCTCCTTCCCTAGCAAACTCCTATTTATTCTTCAGAATCCATCACCTCCAGACAGCATTTCTCAATCCCCACCACCACCCACCCAAAGCTGGACATGGTACCTCCCTCCTCCAGAGCCCCACAAGTCTCAAGGCATCCTGTTCTGACATTTGTGTAAGTCCTTAGAACATAGTGATCACTATACAAATGGTAGCTATTATTGGCTGCTAATTTTTCCAGTGAGTTTCCAGGGTTTTTCTTATAGCTCTTTGTATATTCTAGACATTAATCCCTGGTCAGTTTTAAATGTTGCACATATACTCTCCTCATCTGTCACCTACTTGTTAAATTTGCCTATGACACAGATTTTGGAATTATCAGATCAGGAATTTAAAATAACTATGATTGACATACTAAGAGCTCTAATGGAAAAAGTGGACAACATGCAATAATAGATCAGTAATGTAAGCAGAGACATGGCAAGTCTAAGAATCACAAGGAGATGCTAGAAAAACACTGTAACAGGAATGGAGAATGTAACTGTGACAGAGTGTAACTGTAACAGAAATGAAGAACATAATTGTAACACAGTGTAACTGTAACAAATGAAGAATGTAACTGACAGAGTGTAACTGTAACAGAAATGAAGAGTGTAACTGTAACAGTGTAACCAACAGAAATGAAGACCAGGTTGGATGGGCTCATCAGTAAACTGGACACAGTGACGGAAAGAATTAGTGAGCTTGAAAACATGTCAACAGAAACTTCCCAAATTGAAATGCCAAGAGGAAAAAGATTGAAAAAAAGAGAAGAGAGCATCCAAGAACGGTGGAACAGTTTCACAGGAGTAACACACACGTAACTGCAATGCCACAAGGAGAAGAGAGAATGGAACAGAAGAAATACTTGAAGTAACAATGGCTGAGAACTTTCCAAAATTAATGACAGACAGCAAACCACAGATCTGGGAAGCTCAGAAAACAACAAAAATTTGACACCTAGGCATATCATAATCAAGCTGGAGAAAAAGAGAACATTTTGAAGGAAGCAAGAGGAAAAGGACATCTTACCTACAGAGGAAAAAAGATTAGAATTACATCAGACTCCTCTTCAGAAAGCAAGCAAGAAAAGGGGCCAGCCCCATGGCCGAGTGGTTAAGTTCACGCACTCCGCTGCAGGCAGCCCAGTGTTTTGTTGGTTCGAATCTTGGGCACGGACATGGCACTGCTCATCAAACCACACCGAGGCAGCGTCCCACATGCCACAACTAGAAGGACCCACAACTAAGAATATACAACTATGTACTGGGGGGCTTTGGGGAGAAGAAGGAAAAAATAAAATCTTTTAAAAAAAAAGAAAGAAAGAAAGAAAGAAAGAAAAGAGTGGAGGGAGATATTTAAAGTGTTTAAGGGAAAAATCTGCCAACCTGTAATTCTATATCCAGAAAAAATGTCCTTCAAAAGTGAAAGAGAAATTAAAATTTTCTCAGGCAAATAAAAATTGAAGGAATTAATCACCACTAGACTTGCCTTGCAAGAAATGTTAAAAGTTCTTCAGGGAGGTGAAAAAAATATATAGGTCAGAAACTTGAACCTACATTTAAAAAAAAAAGGAAAAGTATCAGAGAAGGACTTTTTAAAAAGCAAAATAAAATCCTTTATTTTTCTTATTCTTAACCTAATAGATAAATGTCTGCTTCAAATAATGTTGGTAGTAATGTATTTTGTGCTTATAGCATATGGATAAGTGAAATTAATGAAAGAAATTTTAAAAGACTTTGGAAGGAGAGACTGAGAATACTTAGTTATAAGGTTATTTGAGGGTGGACTTAAGTTAATTATAAATGTATATTGCAAACTCTACGGCAACCACTAAAAATATTTTTAAGTACAATTGATATGTCTAAGAGGAGAGCAAATGGAATGATAAAAAATGCTCAGATAAAACCAGAGAAAGCAGAAAAAGAGGGGAAGAAAAAAGAAACAAAGAACAAATGCAATGAATAGAAAACAGCTACAAACATGGTAGATGTTTAATCCAACTCTATCAATGATCACTTATCAACATCAATAATTCACTTTAAATTTATAATTTAGAGCACAGTGAATGCTATAAGTACACCAATTAAGAAACAGAGATCGTCAGGGAAGCTTAAGGAAACAAGACCCAACTACATGGCGTCAACAAGACACCTACTTTAAATATAACAACTCCTATCGATTTAAAGGAAAGGAAAGAAGGATCTACAATGCTAACACAGATCTAAAGAAGCCTGAAGCACCTTTATTAATTTCAGACCAAGCAGACTTCAGAGCCAGGAAAATTATCATGGATAAAGAGGGACATTACGTAACGATAAAGGGGCCAGTTCTTCAAGATGACATAATAATCCTTAATGCGTATGCACCTAACGACCGAACATCAAAATACATGAAGCAGAAACTGACAGAACTCAGGGAGAAACAGACAAATCCACTATTAGAGTTGGAGACTTCCACGCCTCTCTTTCAATAATTGATAGAAGCCGCGTGCAGAAAATCAGCCTTAATATAGTTGACCTGAACAGCACCAACAATCAACGTGATCTAATTGACACTTCTAGAACGTTTCATCCAACAGCAGAATACACACTTTTCTCAAGCTCAGATGAAACGTTCACCAAGACAGACCACTTTCTGGACCATAAAACACACCTTAACAAGTTTCAAAGAATAGAATCGTTTATACAAACTGTCATCTCAGGCCACAATGGAATTAAACAAGAAAACGATAACAGAAAGATAGCCGGAAAATCCAGAAATATTTGGAGATTAAACAACACACACTTAAATATCACATGGGTCAAGTGAGAAGTCTCAAGAGAAATTTTACAATATTTTTAACTAAATGAAAATACAATTTTCAAACTTTGTGAGGTGCAATGAGAGGAGCGCTTAGAGGAAGAGTTATAAAATTAAATGCATGTATTAGAAAAGAAAAAATCTAAAATCAATAACCTAGGCCTCCACTGTAGGAACTTGAGAAAAAGAGCAATTTAAGCCTAAAACAAGCACAAGAAAATAAATAATAGAAATTAGAGCAGAAATCAATAGAATCAAAAATAGGAAAACAGAAGAGAAAACTGGTGAAACCAAAAGCTGGCTCTTTAAAAAGCTCAATAAAAATGATAAACCTCTAGCAAAGCTAACCAAGAAAAACACCAGAGAAGAGACAAATTACTAATATCACAAATTAAGAAGAGTTAATCATGATTGATCCCACAGACATTAAAAGGATAAGGATAATAAAGAAATACTATCAACAACTCTATGCCCATAAATGTGATGGCTCAGATGAAATGGACCACTTCCTAAAAGACACATCTACCAATATGCACATAAGAAGACAAGATCATCTAATTGGCCTATTCTGATTTGTCAATTATATCTCAATAAGCTGAAAAAAATTAAATAGGCTTATTCTATAGGTCTGTCTATTAAAGAAATTGAATCAATAATTAATGACCTTCCAAAAAAGAAAGCACGAGGCCCAGGTGGTTCCACTGATGAATTCTATCAAACATGTAAGGGAGAAATGATACCAATTCTCTGCAATCTCTTCTAGAAAATAGAAGTGGATGGAATCCCTGATTCATGCTATGAGGTCAGCATTAACCCAATACCAAAACCAAGTAAATATCTTATAAGAAAGGAAAACTACAGACCAGTATCTCTTGTGAACATCAAGGTAAAAATCTTCAATAAACTATCAAATTGAGCCCAGTAATACATAAAATAATTATATCCCATGATCGAGTGGTATTTGTTCCAGGTATGCAAGACTGGTTCAACATTTGGAAATCAATTAATGTAATCCATCACATCGACAGGCTAAAGCAGAAAAATCATATGACCATATTAATTAACATGGAAAAAGCATTTGACAAAATCCAATCCTCATTCATGATAAAAAAAAAAAAAAATCTCAGCAAACTAGGAATAGAGGAGAACTTCCTCAACTTGATAAAGAAAATCTACCAAAAAAATTAAAAATTACTCTTGCAGTTAACATCATACTCAATAGTGAGAAACTGGACGCTTTCTCTCTATGACTGGGAACAAGGCAAGGATGCCCCCTCTCAACACTTCTGTTCGACATCACACTGGCAGTTCCAGCTATTGCTCTAAGAAAAGGAAATTTTAAAATGTACAGATTGTAAAGGAAAAAAAATAAAATTGTCTTTGTTTACAATTGACATGATTATCTATAAAGAAAACCCCAAAGAATTCACACACACACACACACACACACACACACACACACACACACACATAATCTCCTGGAACTATAAGCAATTATAGCAAGGTCACAGAACACACCTTTAATATACAAAAGTCAGTTGCTTTCCTAGCCAGCAATGAACAATTGGAATTCGAAATCAATAACACAGTATCATTTATAATAGAACCAAAAATGAAATACTTAGGTATAAATCTAACAAAATATGTTCAGGAGCTATACACAAAAAACTACAAAAACTCTAGTG
The DNA here is from genome assembly GCF_021613505.1 of Equus quagga. Lineage (NCBI taxonomy): Eukaryota > Metazoa > Chordata > Mammalia > Perissodactyla > Equidae > Equus > Equus quagga. The sequence continues at coordinate 41,925,759 of NC_060286.1, forward strand.
AAAGAAATCAAAGAATATCTAAATAAACAGAGAGATATTTTGTGTTGATGGACTGGAAGGCTCAATATTTTGAGATGTTAGTTCTTCCCAACTTTATCTATAGATTCAACACCATCCAAATCAAAATCCCAGCAAGCTATTTTGTAGATATTGACAAAATGATTCAAAAAAGACAAAAGACCCAGAACAGCCAAAGCTACACTGAAGAAGGAGAACGAAGTTGGAGGACTGACTCTGCCGACATCAAAACTTGCTGTAAAGCTACAGTGATCAAGACAGCCTGGTACTGTGAAAAAATAGACAAACAGATCAATAGAACAAAATAGAGAGCCCAGAAATAGACCCACACTATAGTCAACTGATCGAGAGAGGAGCAAACAGAATTCAGTGGAGGAGGTATACTTTTTCATCAAATGGTGCTGGAACAACTGGACATTCAGACACACACAAAAAAAGGAATCTAGAAACAGACTTTACACCTTTCACAAACATTAACTCAAAATGGATCATAAATCTAAACATAAAATGCAAAATTGTAAAACTTCTGAAGAAACCATAGCAGAAAATCCAGGTGACCTTGAGTTTGACACGCTTTTAGATACAACATCAAAAGCATAATCTATGAAAGAAAAAATTAATAAGGGCCAACCCTAGTGGCCTAGTGGTTAAGTTTGCCATGCTCCATTTCAGCAGCCCAGGTTCAGTTCCTGGGCACAGACCTACACCACTCTTCTCTCGGTGGCCATGCTGTGGTGGTGGCTCACATACAAAAAGAGGAAGATTGGCAACAGATGTTAGCTCGGGGTGAATCTTCCTCAGCAAATAATAATAATAATAAGTTGGACTTTATTAGAATTTAAAACTTCTTCTCTGCAAATGACACTGCAAAGAGAATGAAAACACAGAACACAGACTTGGAGAAAATATTCACAAAATACATATCTGATAAAGGACTGGCATCCAAAATATAAAAAAGAACTCCTAAAATCCAATAAAAACAAAACAACCCATTTAAAAATGGGAAAAAAATCTGAATAGACATCTCACCAAAGAAGACATAAAATAAGCACATGAAAAGATGTTCAAAATCCTCTGTCATTAGGGAATTACAAATTAGAAAAATGAGATACTACTACACACCTACTAGATAGTTAAAATCTAAAAAACTGCCAACACCAAATGCTGCTGAGGATACAGAGAAAAGGAACTCTTGTGCATCGCTTGCAGGAGTGCAGAATGGTGTAGCCACTTTGGAAGACAGTGTGGAAGTTTCTTACAAATCTAAACATAGTCCCACCACATGATGTAGCAATCACGCTCATTGAGATTTACCCAACTTATTTGAAAAATTATGTCCACACAAAAACCTGCATACAAATGTTTACAGCAGCTTTATTTACAATCCTTAAAAGCTGGAAGCAACCAAGATGTCCTTCAAAGGTGAATGGATAAATAAATTGCAGGACATTGATATAATGGAGTATTATTCAGCAATAAAAATAAATAGATATCAAACCATGAAGATATGGAGAAACCATAAATGCATCTAACTAAGTGAAAAAAGCCAGTCTGAAAAAGCTACATAGTCTATGATTCCAATTCTGTATCATTCTGGAAAAGGCAAAGCTATAGAGACAATAAAAAGCTCAGTGGTTACCAGAGAGGTAGGGGAGGGAAAGATTGACAAGACAAAACCCAAGAGGAGTGAGACTGCTCTATATGACACTGTGATGGCAGACACACAACATGATGCATTTGTCAAAATCCATAGAACCATACCTCACAAAAAAGGAACCCCAGTATAAGCAAATTTAAAAACTCATTTAGGAGGTCAGGGGAGCCCAGGGAGGCAGGCAGACTGTAATGAGAGACTCTAACTGTGTTACAAACATATGAAACAACCTCGGCAGAGGGGTTGGGGGAAAAGATGCTGACCCAAGTAATTCTGGAAATGAGCAGGGTCTGTAAGACTAAAGACAAAAGGAGTGACACACAAGCACTGTGCTCTGGTTGATAGTTGTTTCCCACAGTGGGACAGGTGAATAATTCTGATACTGCTACGCACAAACACTAGGATTGAACAATTAAGTAAATGGATGTTGGTGGGGCAGAATCCAGGTTTCTCACTGTTGGAGTGGGAATTTACAGATGAGCGAGGGGAGAGGCCTAGAATGATCCGTGTGATGATGCATTAGAGTTGGAGAGATCAGTATGAACTCACATTTAGCTTAGTGTAGATACAGATGGTTAGATACAAAAATATTGATAGATCCGTCTATATACACAGGTTCCTATAAACATACATATCCCCTTGTTCTGGCAGTTGAGAGGGCCTAGAAGCAACAACACTCAGTAGGAATGAGCACATCCCATATGCAGATCTTGGTCTCTAATACCATTTTCCAGTAAAAGGAACCAGGGCTCCTTAGAGAAATGACTGATACTGGGGCTGGAGCAGGAAATACACAAAATGAGCCTGGAGCATTTCATAATATCAGTAAGTAAGGAAGTGCTTTAAAAAAAAACCCCTAGATCCATTCAGGAGGATATGTCAAAAGAACACAGGAACCAACTGAAAGAGTTCCCGATGCCCAAAGCTGAAACGATTTGAGCAAGAAAATAAACTATTGGATTATAATCCAAAGTAAAAAATAAATATCCATGAGTCCATACTGATTTAAATAAATGACTGCATAAACAAATAAATATGGGAAAAGAGACAAATCTCCCTTGCAGAAGAATTCCAAATAACTTATGTAGACAGTCCGCCCTCGAGGAGGGGAGCATGACGCCCCTCTCCTTCAGTGTGGACTCTGCACAGTGAGCTCCTTCTGAAGACGACAGTTTGGAAATGGGGGAGGGTAACATTACAGAGAAACTCGACAAAACTACCTCAGCCAGGTGATCAAGGTCAACATCAGCAGCGATAAGTCATGTTGATACCATGTACCCTCGATATGATGTGATGAGAATGGCACTTTACTTCTGTGGTCTTCCTCCCAAAACCCATAACTACCGTATAATGATCAGAAAAACATCAAACAAATCCCGACTGAGGAACATTCTACAAAATACCTGCCCAGTGCTCCTCAGAAGGAGCAAGGTCATCAAAACAAAGAAAGACGGAGAAACCCTCACTGCCAAGGGGACCCTAAGGAGACATGAAATGTAAGTGGGATAGGATCTTGGAACAGAAAAAGACATTGGGTAAAAACTAACGACTGTGAACGAACCACAGTCATTAGTGAATAATAATGTACCAATGTTGATTCATTAATCGTAAGAGAATGAAAGAGGAAAGAGTCAGTAACCTCGAAATAGATCAATAGAAATTATCCAGTCTGAAGGACAGAGAAAAACAGAATTGAAAAGAAACAAACAGAGCTTCCAGGACCTGTGGGGCAATTATCAAAAGGCCAATCACAAATGTAATTGGAGGCACAAAAAGAGAAGAAGGAGAAAAAGGAGAAGAATAAACATTTAAGGAAATAATGCTCAAGATTTTCCAAATGTGGTGAAAGGCAAAAATTTAAGGATTCAGGAAGCTCAGCAGACCCCAAGCAGAATGGAAAAAAAAAGTGCCTAAGCACACAAGAGTTGAATTGCTGAAAATCACAAATAAAGAGGAAAGTCATAAAAGCAGCCAGAGGAAGCTACAATTCTATGTAGGAGAACAGCAGTTCCAAGGAGCACTGATGTCTCATCAGAAACTAAGAAGAGAATACAGTAGAGTAACATCTTCAAAACGTGGAGAGAAAAAACTCCCAACTCAGAACTCTATATCCAAAGAAAATGTCCTTCTAGAATGACAGTGAAGCAAGAACATTTTCAGATCAAAGAAAAGCAGGAGAATTCCTACCCAGCACACTCACCCTGCCAGAAATCCCAAAGGAAGTTCTTCAGGCTGACGGGCAGTGATACAGAAGGAAACTCAGATCTTCAGGAAGGAATAAAGAGCCTCAACAATGAGAAACGTTTACACATCTGGTAAACTTTCTTTTAATTTCCTCTTATTTCTTAAAAGTGGATAAGATTTTTAAGAGCAAATCCCATTTTCCTGTGGTAATTATAATGTGTTGATATATTACATTTAATAACTATAACATAAAGGATGAGGGGAGGGCCAAATGGAGGCATGTGTGATGAGAGAACAGCCATTCTGAGTTGCTGCTTCTGCATTTCACAGACGACAATGCTGCTCACACCCAGAGTCTGGACATTGAGATGAGGACCCCAGCTTAGGATTCCTGCCACAAGTTCCTGCTTTTGTTTTCCTGGGGCACTTTTTCAACAAACCCCTTAGAGTTGAGCCCATGAAAAGGTAGTGACCTCTGCCCCAACCTCCTCCTAATAGGCGCTCACTACCTGCTCTCTACCTCCTGCTCACTCATCACCTAGGACAGAGGACTGCTCTTTGCTTAGCTCACTGCAACTCCCCCTACCCCATTTCTGGGATCTGTAAGCAATAAATCTTGTGACTTCACTTCCTTTGTGTGTGTATACTGAAAGTGTGCCTTCAGTCAAAATGACCCCAGGGCTTTTCACCTACCCAAAGTGGGAGCTCAGATGCTGACAGAGCACCTGTGACCCTGGTGGGTGGCTTGTGCCTCATTCAGCAGCTCGTTATCTGCATATTCTTATTTTAATACACCAACTACAGGGCCCCCAACACAATATGGTTGCAAGATTTCTACATTTTACATGAAGTGGTAAAATATTCATTCTAAGTAGACTGTCAAAAGTTAAGAATGCATATTTTAATCCCTAAAACAACTACCAAAAATTTATAAAAATATGAGAAAGTATAACTAAAAATGGCAATAAATTAAAATAAAACTCTAAAAGATATTCAAATTATCCAAAAGAAGATGAAATAGAGAAGCAGAGGATCCAAAAACAAAAGGGATAATCATACAACAAATAATAAAATGAGAGCTCAATGGGCAAAACACTATAATTAAAAGGCAGAGACTGTCAGAATGGGTACAAAAGCAAGAACCAGCCACAGGCTTCTACAAGTGATATTCTTTAAATATAAATACACAGAGTGTTGAAATAAGTGGATGTGAATGGGGGGGGGGGGGGGACCCAGTAACTATAAGAAGGCTGGAATCAGATAAAAGAGATTTCAAGATGAAGGGTTTTCTTAGAGATAATTAAGATCAGTTCATAAAGATAAACGATCAGTTCATCAGAAAGACACAGCAAACATAAATGTGTATTCATATAATAAGAAAACTTTGAAATATATGAAGCATGAGTTGACAGAATTAAATAGAGAAATAGACAACTCTTTAATCATCATCAGAGATTTTAACTCCACTCGTTCAGTAACTGATAAAACAAAAGATTAAAAATTTAGTTCAGACATAAATGACAGAGATAATCTCAACAACACTATCAACAACTTTCACCTAACTGATGTTTATGCAACACTACATCTGACAGCTACAGAGTCCACATTCTTTTCAAGGGCATTCACCAAGATAGACCATATGCTGAGCTACAAAACAAGGTTCAATAAATTTAAAAAGACTGAAATCAGATAGAATATACCTAGCAACAGTGCAATTAAATGATGCAATAATAATACAGAATCTAGGAAACCCCCAAATATTTTGAAATTAAACAACACACTTCTAAATAATCAATGGGTCAAAGAAATCACAAGAACTGAATAATGATGAAAATACAACACGTCAAAATCTATGGGATGCAGCTAAAACAGTGCTTAGAGGCAAATTTATAGCTTTAAATGCTTATAAAGAAAAGAAGAAAGGTATAAAATCAATGACCTAAGCTTACACTCCAAGAAGCTAAAGAAGAGCAAAGTCAAGTCAAGTAAAGAGAAAGAAAGCAATAATAAGGAGCATAAATCAACAAAGTAGGAAAAAGAGAAAACCAGCAAAGTCAGAAGTTGGTTCTTTGAAAAGATGAACAAAATTGATAAACCTGTAGAAAGACTGATCACTAAACAAGGAGAGAACGAAAATTACCAATACCAGAAATTGAAAAGAGATTCTCACCACAGATCCTGCAGACAACTTTATGCCAACAAATTCAACAACTTAGATGAAATGGGAAAATTCCTTGAAAAACACAACTTTCCAAAACTAACACAAGATGAAATAGAAAATCTAAATAGTCCTATATTTACAAAAGAAATTGAATTTTTTTATCAAAAATGTTCTCATAAATGAAACTCCAAGACCAGATGTTTTCATTGGTGAATTATATCAAACATTGAAGGGAAAAATAACACCAAGTTTACACAAACTCTTTCAGAAAATAGAGGATAAAGGGAATACTTCTTATTTCAGGGGGCTAGCACACATAACACCAAACTCTGATAAAGACATTGCAAACAAAAGAAAATTTCAGATCAACCTCTCTCATGAAAATATAGACACAAGCATTCTTAACAAAATATCAGCAAATAAAATCCAATGATATATAAAAAGGCATGGGGATTTATCCCAGGAGTATAAGTTTATTTTAACCCTTAAAAACCAATATAATTTACCATATTAAAAGAAGAAAGGAGAAAATAAACACATGATCAATTCAACTCCCGTACCTGATAACACTCTCAGAAAACTAAGAATAAAGGAAATCTTCCTGCATGTGATCTAAAGAAAAACGTACACAACCATCCTATTTAATGCTAAAATATTGACACTTTCCTCCTAAGACTGGGAACAAGGCAAGGATGTCCACGTCACCACTTCTGTGCAACATTATCCTGGAGGTCCTGGCATTGTAATTAGGAAAGAATAATGAAATAAAAGGCATAAAGATTGGAGAGGAAGAAGTAAAATCGTCTATTAGCAGAGGTCACGTTTGTTTATGTAATGTGACCTCCCCAGACGACTCAAGCAGGAGAGTCTGCAAGACTGAGACCGGAGAGTCCAGCAGCCTGGAGCTTGGTTCAGGAGGGAAACTTCAGGGCAAAATAAACAAACAGGTCCAGGAAGTCAGACCCCTTGACCACAACAGGGAGGAGGGAGTCCTGGGCCCCTCCGTCCCTTGCTCAGGGGAATAGATCAGGGGAGTTATGGGGAAAAAAGGACAGCCAGCACCTCAGAGAGAAGAGTGCCACCTCTGCTTCAGAGTCCTGTGCACAGCAGCGATGGGGACCAGACACTCAGGGACCCAAGGGCGTCAGACTTGCGGGGTGGGTGGAGAAGCCAGATGGGCAGCAGGCTGGGAGAAAGCACTGCCCGAGGCCCACTGGGGGCTTTCAGAAGACACAGCATCCCCACAGAGGGGTCTGGGCTTGTTCCCAATACCCAGAACAGGCCGCACGGTCGGCATGGGGGCCACTGGCCTAAGGGTGGGCAGGGTGGGGCCATGGGGCCCGGGGACCCTCCCCGCAGGTGCCTTCTCCAGTCCCTCTGGCCACAGCATGTCTCCTCCAGAGGCTTCAGCTGCTTGGACCTGCACATTCCTGGAATGATCTGCGCCAGAATGAGTCACACTCTGCATTGCAGGGAGGCCTGGCAAGTGGATCGCTCCCACCACCCGGCGCTCCCTTTCTTTCATGGGATCCCAAGAAACTAGGCTGCCAGAATGGTGTAAACGTTCTCATTTGGGGTGACACTCATTCGTGGCCAATACAAGGCAAGTCCAAGGCCCTAGGTGAACCACTAACCCTCAGGCACGAGCTGCAGGGGCGCCCAGGGGTCGGTCCTCCCTCTCTGTTCCGGCCACGGTGCTCCTCCTGGTCTACGGCACCCCAGACGGTGGTGACAGCAACTGTCTAACATGAGTGATCTGCTGGCAGCCACCCTGTCCCCAGGCTCCAACATCACCATTCTCCAGGGGCAGCCCCTCCAAGGACCTCAGAGACCACTGCCCGCAATGCCACGGGCCCTTCCTACTCATCTTCTCCTGCCCCAGTCGGTCAGAGTGGGGATGTCATGCTCTGGGTCCAATGTTCCTCGCATGAATGAATGGCTCTTCTTGCTGACCCACGACCCTCGCCCACCCCGTGATGTGGGGAAGGCAGGGCGCGGCCAGCACAGACAGAGGACACCTTTTAGAACCTTGGAAGCTGTGACCTAAAGAGTTCAAGCAAGGACACGCTTAGAGGAGGTGTTTACACTGCGTCCCCGCTGTGAAGTCCCCAACAGCAACTTTAACACGACCAGAAAACAACCCAGCTCGCATTTTCCTGCACTGTCTGGGCACAACCTGCATTTGTGGTCCATCAGCAAAGAGCAGCAGCCACCTTCGGGAGAGTGTGGCAAGCCATCCTCACGGGGTCACAGAGGTCGATGGAGGATGCAGCATAGCTCAGGACACCGTCAGCATTAAGCGGGCAGTGCTGGGGTCAGACGCGCTGTCCTCCAGCCAATCAGAAGACGCTCGAGCTCCCTCCAGCCAATCAGAAGACTGCCCCACTTCCCATGTCCGCATCTTTGCTCCTGCAGTTTCCCCTTCCTGGGAGGCCCTCCCCCTCCACTGCTCGGCCAAATTCTGTGGCTCCCTCAAGGCCCGGCTCAGCCATGCCCTCCTCTGGGAAGCCCTGTGTCACTCCAGGCAGAAAGGAAGAGCGCTGGCCGTCTTGTGCTCCCAAGGCCCCAACCCAGCTGCCCCCTCCCGAGGTCACCTGAGGCCAGACCTGGAGTCAGAGCCCCTGGGCTGGGCACGTTGGGCCCATTCCCTACCCGCCCTGGACCTCAGCATCCTCATGGGCACAGAAGGACAAGATCCCTTCCCCGGGCTCTGAGAGGATTTGGGGGGGACGGACACGACAGCCTGTCCATGTCTGCAGTCAGGGCACTCAGCCCTTTGTTCCATTCTTTCCCTCACCCCTGCTGTGCACCTGGCCCAGGGTGGGCCTGGGGACCAGAAGGAGCTCAGCCCTCAGGGTGCTTCTGGGGGGAAATCAGCCAAGAGCATGAAGTGTGAAGAACAGGGGGGTGGGGGCGCTCTGATGAGGGTGGGAGGCAGCCAGAGAGGGCTTCCAGGAAGAAGTGCCCCTGAGCTCTGCTTTCTTGAAGTCAGTGTTTATCAGGCAGTGCGCTCCCACTCCAGGTGCGTTGTCTCATTGACACCTCCCGGCACGGCGAGGCAGGGCCCATGATTGTCACCCCCACCCTGAGATGGGGAAGCGGAGGTTTAGGGAGGAGATGGTAGCTCAGAGTCAGGTAGAAGAAGGCGGGGGAAGTTCCAGGTGGAGGGGATGGAAGGAACAGCAGTGTTGGAAACAGGAAGCGGTCAGTGTTCTGGGGGACTCCAGGCAGTTTGGCAGGGCTGGAACATGGGTGGGGGCCAGGAGTGGTGAGAGCAGGGCTGGAGAAGGGGCAGGGGCCTTGCGGGACAGTCTGGTCTGAGGGGCAGCAAGGAGCCACAGATGGTGCTAGAAAGAGAGGCATCTGATCAGGTGGGTGGTTCACAAAGATGGTTCTGGGGCAAGAGGGTAATAGCTCAGATGAGGGGAAGCAGTGGACATGAGGACAAGGTAGGGGACAGTACAGGCCTGAGGGTTGGTGGTCTGGAGGCCAGGGGTCACTCCTGGCTCTCAGAGCAAGCACGTGGAGTGAGGAGCGTCTGTTCCTGGCTCCGGAAAAAGCTTCCGTTTTCCATCCCTAGGGCGGCACCACCCCCAGCTCCAGACTCAGGTGGCCACCTGCCTGCCGGCCTACCAGTGGGACAGGGAGTGAGCCGCTCCATCCTCACCCAGCATCACCCTGCTCCTGGTCCCCTCCCAGCATCTCCATCCCGCCCTCCCACTCAGCAGATGCCACCACCTTCCTTCCGTGGCTCAGACCCAAACTTGGGAGTCACCTTCGACTTCTGTCTTCCATCCCAACGTCCCACCCACCTTGTCGTTCTGTTGTCTCCTCCACGTCCAGAGTTTACCCCAAATCCAGCCAGTCCCCACCTCCGCAGCCACCAGCCTGGCCTGAGCCATCTCTGCCTCTCAGCTGGATCATGGCAGTGCCTCTCCGCTTCTGCCCTCGTGCCCACAGCCTGCTCCTCGGGCACCCAGCAGCATCCTGAAGTCCTGTCACCTCACGTCACTGCTCTGCTCAGAACCTGCCCAGGACGTCCCAGCTCACTCCACAGTCCTCCTCGCAGGGCCTCACCAGATCCAGCCTCTAACACCACCCGGTCTTCCCGACCTCATCTCCCACTTTCTTTCTCTTCCACGGCTTCTTGGGTGTTCCTTGAACTTACTGAGCAAAGCCCACCTCAGGGCCTTTGCACTTGCTGTTCCTTACCTGGAATGTTCTCTCCTGAGATAGTCATGTGACTTGTCCCCCTATTCGTTCTGTTTAAATGTGACCTCTTTGGCTCCCCTGGGACCTCCCTTCCCATTATTCTCAGTCCTCCCATTCGGATTTTCTTCACGCCTCCTAGTCTTCACAATGTAGTTGGTAATTACTTGTTTCTTTGTTCCCTGTTGCCTCCCTCTCTAGATTGTCAGTGCCCTGAGGACAGGGTCCTGCCTTCTTATTCACTGCTGGAACCCCAGTCCCAGCAGGGACCTGGCACACAGTAGGACAGAATATATATTCACTGAATGAATGAGTGAATGAATGACAGTTGCAGTCAATGTTCCTGGTGCTTTCCCGTTCACAGCATTCCTGCACATCCATGGTTTCCTTGGATCAAGCATGGGAGGCTCAGAGAGGGTGAAAGATTGTGCAGCCACACAGCTCAAACTCTGCCCATGTCTTGGCTTCCCCTCCTCCCCTTACAGGGTTCAGGTGTGTCTGGCAGCTCCCAGGGCTGTGAGTAAGGGGAAACATCACCTCATGCTGGAGGGGGAGGGGACTCTCACAGGTGGTATTCCAGGGACGTCGGGCAGGTAGGGCTGAAAAGAGCCAGGCTGGGGGGGTCCCACAGGCCTGATTGCTCACAGGGTCCCTGGCAAGTCAGATTCCTGGAGTTTTCTCATCTGTAAAATGTGGGTTCCTGCAATAAGAACAAGGATCAGAAGGGCACGCAGCACTGTGGGGTCAGGAGCATGGCTTCTGGTGTGAGGCTGCCCAGTTCAAATTCTAGATCCCCACCCACTGGCTGCGTGACCTTGGGCAAGTTACGTACCTGCTCTGTGCCTCAGTGTTCTCATCTCTAAAGTAGGCATGGTAGTTTCTACCCACCTGACAAGGCTGGTAGAAGAGTAAATGAATTGATACAGGAAGTGCTTAGTATAATGCCTGGCCCATAGTGAAAACTCAGAAGGGGTTAGTAATAATAACAATGAAGAGCTCACAGCTCTGTGAGGACTGAGCAAGATGGTGCCTGGCACTGAGCCCTTGTTAGTTCTCACTAACCCTGCGAGACTCCTGAGAACAACCGCCACACAGATGTCAGCAGGGGCTGTACCTCCCGTTCATTCCTTGACCTGCCCCTTCATCCTCAATGTCCTGACCAACCCAGCCTCCCAGCCCACGGGTGAACTAGGGCTTGTCTCCTCCATGCTGCAGAGCAGGAAGCAGGGTGGGAGTCGTGGGGACTCGCCCAAAGTCACACAGAGTGCCAGTGGGGGCCAGGATTCACCCACCTCAGGAAGGGTCCCCTGACATCTGCCCAAGCTAGCTCTGGCTTCTGTCACACACTCCTGTGACAGCCTAACCCTCACCTTGCAGATGAGTCATCACACCTGCGGTCCCTTCTTTCTGGTCAGCCTTCCCTGCAAGAGCCAGAGCTGTTTGTGCAAAACTCCCTGCACTTGGGCCTGAGTCAGAGCTGGTCCTCAGTAAATGCTTATTGAATGGATGAGCAGATGAATGGATGGGTAGATGGATGGATGGGTGGATGGATGGATGGATGGATGGATGGACAGATGGATGGATGGATGGATAGACAAGTGGATGGATGGATGGATGGATGGATGAGTGGATGGATGGATGGATGGATGGATGAGTGGATGGATGGATGGATGGATGAGTGGATGGATGGATGGATGAGTGGATGGGTAGATGGATGGATGAGTGGATGGGTGGATGGGTGGATGAGTGGATGGGTGGATGGGTAGGTGGGTAGGTAGAGAGATGGATTCCAGAGACAGTGACATCTCACTGAGTCTTCCCCCATAATCTGAAACACAGGGGCTTTAGAGGCCCCTGAGGTCAGAAAGAGACTTTAAAATCATTTGAGCCAAATGCTCTTGACTTTCAGTCTCTCCCTGTATAAAACAGGAGAATACAACCAGCCTGCATGTATTTCCAGATTCCCACGAGGACCGGGGATGAAAGGACAAGTACAGCAGCACCTTGAAAATGGTTAAGTGCTGCAAAGAGCTTGTCAGAAGATAATACCAGCTTTGGCAGGCACAGCGGTGCAACAGGCCCTGCCAGGCATGCCCGAGAGTGTGCCTGGGCCTGGGTGTGTCCTGCTGGCAGGCACGCTGGCAGACGGCGCCAGCCGCTTTCCAGGCACTCCTGCTCCCTGACCCAGTAGTTCCACTTCTAGGAATGGATGGAGGTAATCAAGGATTCCCACGGAGACTTACCCCCACGACGACCATTGTGGTGCCGTCAGCAAAGGAGAAAGGTCCAAGCAATAATGGAAGTCAGCCTCAGTAACTGTGGTGGAATATTATGCAGCTGTGCAAACTCAGGTGTTTGAAGAATGACTCAATGACGTGAGGAAATGCTTGAAATAAAACATTAGTGAAAAAAATCGACAGGAAACTGCATGTGGAGTAAGATCTCATGCCTATTGGGAGAAAAACTTTCTTTTTGAGCATTTGCATGGAAACAGTCCTAGATGGATATGTACCCAAATGCCTGGTTCTCTCTAGGTGGGTGAACTTCCTGGTAGTTTTCCATATGATCCACATGGGGTGCAGACCCCAGGGGTGGCCCTGGGTGGACCTTGATCTCTGACCCTCTTTTCTTAGGGACCAAGCAGGCAATCTCCCTCCTGATCTCCTGGAAGGGGGGTGTCTAAGTTCAGGGGAGAAGGGCCCTTTAAACAGAGGCCTTGCCCTTTCAAACTTCGGGGTGCTAAACCTCCAGCCCTGTGGGGCCTCCAAGGACCGGATTAGGAGTCTTGCACACTTGACTGCTTTGCTGTCTTTCTCTTTTTTTTTTTTTTTTTTTTTAACCTTCCACATTTTCTACAACCAGCAAGAACAACTTGCTGATGGGGGAGGAAACAAAGCCATACCGCAGCCGGCCCGGGACGCTGACCGGCTCTGGATTTGTCCAGACCCTGCGCCCTCCACCTGCCGGCCCGGGGCCTGCCGCAGCCTGCACTGGGCGGGAGCAAGAACCAGCACGGGGCCAGCAGACAGTGTGGAGTCGCTTGGGCCTGTCCCGCACCCGAGGAGGGCCACCGAGCTCCTCTGCCAAGACTCAGTTTCCCCATGGGTGCCCTGAGGATCCCACACCTGTACTGCCCCGTGGATATGTGTGGAAGGAAGGAATGAGCAGGGGTGAGAGGAGGAACTCAGGGCGCACCTCCTTCCTGACTCTCCCAGCTCTGAGGGGCAGAAGCCCATTTCCCAGCCACCCAGCTGAGGAAACACAGTACGCACAGGGGAGAGAAGGAGGGAAGGGAGAGGGGAGGACGGTGGATGGGGAAAGAGGAGGGGAGAGAAGAGGAGGACAGGGAAGAGGGGGAGGAGGGTGGATGGGGAAAATGTCTCTAAGTCTGTGGGATTCCAGGTAGCTGAGCAGCAACACCTCTTGGGTCTGGGGTGGGGGTCCTGTGGAAACTGGAGCTGAGTCACGGGACCCCCCCTCCCCTAAAAGCGGGGGGCTGTAGAAGCGGGGGGAGCAGCTGGTTCAGAGACAAGAGACAAAGGCAGGATCAGGACCCCGATCAGAACATGGTCGGCGCATGAGTCTCTGTAATTAACGCTCTGCTGTCTCAATTTATGAGAAAAGATATAAGACATGTAATTGCCTTTGTATTTTGGACACTCATTAGGAGAATAATAAATGTTATTATTTATTAATATGGTAATGAATCATTCAGTTTTTAAAATTAAACATTAAACCGCTCCCAAATTAAATGTAAATTATTGGGCCCGCGCTGATGGAGAGGGCTCCCGGGGAAGGGCCGCTCGCCCTCCGCGCAGAGGCGGCCGCGTGGCCCCTTCAGGAGGCGCGGGGGCTGGAGGCGGCGGGGTGACGCGAGGACACGGCCGGCTCGCGGGGACAGCCTGCCCCCTGCCGGCCGCTCCGAGGCCGCGCGTCCCGCGGGTCTTTCCAGAAGCCGGGAGCCGGCCCTTCGCCTGGGGGGCGGCCCTTCGCCTGGGGGGCAGCCCCCCGCCGCGCGCCTGCGCTCCGGCGCGCCGATCCGGGGTGCGTGAGTGTCCGGACCCCGGAAAATCCTGTTCCCCCGGGGGAGAAGCACTCCTGGCTGTGTTACCCACGCTCGTCGCCGCGCTCAGCGCCCCCGCAGAAAGGCGCTGTATCCCCACTTGACCCGCGAGCCAAGTGCACCTCAGAGATGTGAAGGGACCAGGGAGGTTGCACAGCCGGTATCTCGTCTGCCTGGCGTCCCAGCCCCGCCGCATCCGGCCCCACTGGCTGTTCTCTCCTCGTCCTGCTGTGTGGCTGCCGTGGCAGTTGGGGTCCGAGGCGCCCCCCGAGCCTGTTCCAGGCACACGAACATGGTATAAATAGGGCGAGGTTACTACATCCTGAGGGCTGACTCTGTTGCAGGCGCCAAGCCAGACGCTGCGCGTGGTTCCTTCATCATACAGATGAGAAGACTGAGGGGCACGGGCTTCAGTGACTTGCCAGCTCAACGGCCAGGAGGTGGGGGTAGCAGTTAGAAACAGGTCTTGCCAAATGCGGAGTCTGAGCCCTTGATGGCTCCCAGGCCAGCCCAGATGCTTCCGGTTCCCAGAAGGAGGAGGGAATGCCCCATCCATGCCCAAAACACAGGGCACGGGGTTAGCGGCTGCGTCTTTGGCAGACACCTGAGTGAAAGCAAGAAAATGAATCATTATTTACTTAACCAATGCACGATTTGGGGCCTCTAGGTCGCTTCCAGCTCCGGCTGTGAATAATGCCGCAGTGGACCTCCTTGGGTTAGGGTTATTTCCCTAGGAAAGATTCCCAGAAGTCAAACTGCTGCAACCAAAGGTGGGGGCAGTTTTAGGTTTGGGATGCATGTTGCTAAATTGCCTTCTAGTAAGTGTGTCCCAGCTTACACTTATTTGTGGAGGGCGTCCGGCCCCAGACCGTGCTGGGCAGCCCCCAAGAGACAACCTGTGATGGGGCTGAAGCCCCACTCCTGCACCCAGGCTGGTGTGCTGGAGAACCCCAGCTTGCCTGGGATCCCACTTCTCAGCTGTTGGTCCTGGGTCTTTCAGGATGGGCACTGCCCCTTGACCCAGCCCCACCCACCCCCACACCCTCCAGGGTCAGAGGTGGACACGCACGGCCCTGGGTGGTCCCAGACCCCTCACTTAGCTCCTGTCCTTGCTCCCTGAGTAATCCAGCCCATCACCACCCTCTGGTCCTTGAACACAGCCTTGCTCTGCATGTTGACCTCCCTGGGTCACCCTTCAGGACTCAGTAACGTCTCAGTGGGTACTCAGCTCACCCCCATCAGGCTCTGCCTCTCCTTCAGATCATTGTCATAGTGGTGGCCACTGAGCAGTCACTATTCCCCATGCCCAGATCTAAGGCTTTACGTCACTATCATATGTAACAGATGTGGAGCCTGCCAAGTGGCCGATCCATGGTCTGGCCCCGGAGCCCATGCTCCATCCACTTTGTCTCTGCTGTCCGCCCAGGCCGGGGCACAGCCCCACAGACATGCTCAGAAAGTATTTTTGGATGGATAAATGAACAAACTCATGAAGGCTGCATTGTAACTTATCACCTTTCTCCCCCACCAAGCTAGGAGCCCTTGAGAGCATTTGGGATTGGGTCCTCTGTTGGACCCATGTCACTCCTACAGAGAGTTGGGGCTGGGACCAGGAGCTGCTGCGTACCCAGAGGAAGTCACGGCTCCTCTCTGGAATCAGATGCCCCACCTGAGAGATGAAGGATGTGGCAAGATGTCCCAGCCGTCTGTGCAAACATGGTGCAGGAGCGTGGAGAAGCCGGGACTGGCTGTGCCCAGGCCCTGGGGTCCATCCCAGCTTCTTCCCATGTGGCCTTGTGTTCCACTCCCCCCCAGAGCCCAGGTCCCCAGACTCCTCTCAGGCCTCTCTTGCCCCAGTATCTGGTTTGGGGAACAGTTTCCTCAGCCTGATATGACTCTGTTCTCTGCCCCACACATCCCAACCCTAGATGAAGGGACCCCACTCCTGCCTCTGCTGGCCCAGGCCCAGGCCCCGGCCATGGGAGGAGGCCAGGCCGAGCACTGCCCGTTACTGTCATTATCTGTCCGGCCTGCTCAGACACCAACTAATTTGTTTCAATCTTGCCCCCTCCCTTATTGATCAATGCTTTAACCCAGCATTGTGTTAAATGACTTGTTCCCATGGCAACCATCAGATACACGCAAGGATCTGATGTGTCTGTTTCCTGAGCCAGATCGTCTCCTAAGAGCTTGGAGGGAACAAATCTCCTTTCATATCCGCCGCTGTTTTCTGAAAGACACAGGATATTGTTCAGAACAAGTCTTTTTTAAAAACAATATTAAAAAAAGAACTTAACCAGGTTTCTCAACAGATATAAAGTTGTTTCATAAGGTGCATCATTCTTAAGAAATATGAAATCAGATTAAAAGAGAAAAAACTTTGACCAAGTGACCAAGTTCATCCCTCTTCTGACACTCTCTCCTTAGGAAATAAGGTGAAATATGGAAAGAGTTCTCTGCCAAAAGGCATCAGCCACATCCTTTATGAAGAGAAAAATGGAAAACAGCCTAAAAGTGCAGCAGCAGAAGAGTCAAACTGTGGTTCACAAGCTGGCGAGGATGTTAGAGACCCTTAAAACCGCACCTAGAAGAAGGAAACATATGTGTCAGCTGACGTGAAGTGAAAGAAACAGGATAAAAGAAACTGCGGGGGGGGGGGGGGGGGTACATAATGAAAGTGAACAAACCTAAACTTTGGTGGGAAAAAATACTCAGAGAAAACACACACGTCAAAAGGTCGGCAGAAGTGTTTCTTCTTGGTGGACCCATGGTAATTTGTTTTTCCTCATTCACTTATTCAGCAGATATTCTTGGAGCACCCTAGGCTGCTGGAGGCATTGGGAGCACAGCAGTTATTTCCGCTTCCTACAGTTTCCTAAATGTGTCTAATGAGGGTGTGTTACTTTTCCGTGGGAAAACAATGTATATTTTTCTAAAGCCAAGGTGTATGTTTCATCTATCAGGTTGGCAACAAAATAACATTCCGTGGTGTGGCCAGGATGAGAAGACACGCGCACCCTGCTGGTGGAAGTGTGAATTACAGCTACCTATAGGGAGAGAAATCCCCCCCAAAAAAGGCATCTCTGACTGAATGGCTCCTATCCTCCACGTCAGGTAATTTGGAGATGAAAAACCCCCACCTTGGCATTTACTTCTCTCCCAGGGAGCTTGAGCTGTAACGAGCCCCCTCTGCAGAGGAGAAGAAGGTGCTGGAAACCAGGCACCACCCCGAGCAGATGCCACGTGTCTAATCTCAAGGGGGGCAGGCCACATGGGGAGATGGGTTTTGGCAGATTCTCATCTCAACGCCATTTACCTCGGAGCTCCTGGGCACATCCCTTCACTTCTCTGGCCTCAGTTTCTCATACGCACAATGCAAGGGACGTCAGCTCCCTGGCGGGCTTTCTGCTAGGGTTACCGTGTGCGACAGTCCTCCCACACAGGCACTCACACCTTTTTTTTTTTTTTTTGCTTCCTGAGATGGAAACAGCAATACAAGTTGATGCATGGTCACCAAGAGACTCCAAACTCTGACCTCTTTTCCTGCAGACCCTCAGGAGTCTGGGAAAGGCGCCTTGTAGGAGGTCTCCTCGGCCGGGATAAAGGGCTTTCCCCGGGAGGGGCTGCCAGCTCTTGCCTACAATGCACGATGCTTTTTTTACAGCCAGCAAGTACCCCAGCCCGGCATTTTCCAGTTTTGATGTAGAGGGTCTCAGGGAAAAGAATTCCTTTTTATTCCCCAGGCTGCCTCCTTCTCCTCCAGTCCCAGATCCGAGGCCCGTGGGTTTCCACTCCAAGCCCCTGTCCCCTCAAACCCAGCAGCAGGGGCCACCCCAGGGCCCACTTTAATACTAAGTTTGTTTAGCTCTTCCAAGTTATTTGAAAACTTACAAAACCTTTTCTTTAAAAGAAGCAAAGTCGTGTCTTTAATGGGAAGCCAGTGTTTTCTTAACAGTCCCAACTCAGCAGCTGCAGAAATTTTCCAGACCTGAAAAAAAAAGGAGAAAAGAAAAAGATCACCTCTTGTTTCTGCTGGAACAGGCATAATCCTGGCTGGATTCTCGATGTAGAGTGAGGGGGAAGTGAGGCACAGAGAGAGATGCTGGCTTCCGTGCCAATGCTCCACCCTCAAATTGTAGGACAGCCCTCCCGGGCCTGGCCATGCTGGGGCGTCATGATTCAGGGAGCCTGAACCTGGAGGGGAAAGGCGTGGGGGGCCGGGGAGGGACAGTAGGCAGCTGGTCCTCGAGGGAAGGTGGAGGAGAAGACAGTTTGCTTTGCGTTTTCTAAGTCTGTTCCACATAATTGCATGCCAAGGACCCAGCCCCGGGTAGATGTGGGTGCCGGGTGTGGACCTGACTTTGCACTAGGAGATGGGGCGGGGCACCGGGATGGGCAAGTGGGTCCCTCCACCCTTCCTGGGGGGCTCTGGCACCACTGAACCCCAGTCTTAAAACCCTTCCTGCCCTTGGACCCAGCAACTCCACCTCACAGGAAATAAGTTAAGACTCAGGATTTGGCTACTCCCACGGATCATTGCGACAATGTTTCAGACTGGGCGAAGTGGACAGAATGTTCACAAGAGCAGCTGTGTTGAGTAAATTGCAGTTCAGTCATACCCTGAGTATGAATAAAAGTATTGTTGTAGATGACGCCATGAAAAGGTGGTCTCACCAAGCTGTCCAGTGAGAAAAGGAGATTACAAAGCACTACAGTATGTCACCAATCGCGTTCAGTAAAATAGTAAGAACATCTGAGTCTATAACTTATTCATAGGCATAGGAAAAAGCCTAGAAGAAATACACCAGAATGTCAGTGGTGGTCATTTCTGAATGACTACTCTTTTTTAATTCTCTGCATTTTCTGATGTTTCCCACAATGAATTAATATTATCTTTTATTTCTGAGCGTGGCCTGGAAGTCAGACTGCCTGAGTCCAGCACTTCCTGTGTGTCCTTGGGCAAGTTACTTTACCTCTCTGTGCTTCGGTTTCCTCGCCTCCATGGTGAGGACAGCATCTGCCACATGAGGCTGCTGAGATTAGAGCTAATATATGCAGAATGCTTAGCTCACTGCCTAGAAGATAATAAGTACGCAAATGTTAGCTGATTTTATTATTCGCTTGTTTCTCAACATATAAACATGTCGTTGTGCTTGGTGCGGAGAATATGGCAGTGACAGCTAAACTCCGGTAGGGAACAGATATTAAACCAACACTCACACCTGATTAATTCACCGCCGTTCGGAGCAATGATTAATTCCTTACAGTTAGGAGCACCGCTGCATGGGCGCCTCGAGAGCACTTAGCAGGGGAAACTTGTTGAGGATTTTGATCATTATCTTAAGAGCAGTGGAAAGCCTGACATTGAAGGATTTCAAGCAGGGCGGTGAAACCAGAAGTACGTAGTTTAAAAACTTGCTGTGTCTACACTGTGGCCTGGGACCCAGGGAGGGGCCTTCCGAGGAGGATGCTCTTGAGGTGTGGACCGGAGAGAGGATGCTTCTTGGACTCTGCAGGGACCAAGGCAGATGGAGCCAAGTGGACAGACTCCAGTGACCTTGAGGAGGTGGGGTTCGCAAGACCTGAGAGAGGCCTTCGGAGGAGCCGGGGGTGGGCTGGTGAGGTGACTCCAGGCTTCTGGTCTGATGAACCTTCTGGATGGTTCCCAGAGACAGGGGACAGCGGGAGAGGAGCAGGTTTGGGGGCTGTGGAGTGTTGGGTTCAGGATATGCTGAGTTTGAGGTGGGGGCGTCCCAGGGGAGAGGTCCTCAATGCAGTGTCATCTGCAGTGGCTTTAAACTTGGGGTCCCTGGAGAGGCCAGGTGCAATCACCCCTGCATAGAGGAGAAACCCCGGGTTCTGGGGCGCTGACTCGCCAAAGCCGGGAGGGCCAGGACCCAAAGCTCATCAAGGGGAGGGGGGCCAGGCAGGGCGAAGTGGGGCCCCTAGGACATGGAGGGGCACCCAGGGCCAGGCGGGGACAGGCACCAGGTGCACAGGGGGAACAGGCTTGGAGGACATCTCTCGGGGCCTCTAAGCTGCCAAACACACAGGGCAGCTCGGCCCCAGAGGGTCCCTGCATGTCCAGATCTGTCAGAGTTGGGGGTGGCCTCCCTCTAAGGGAGGCATGTGGTCCTCACCCCACCTGCCCCCCGAGGCTGGCTCCAAAGCCCGGGTATCCTGCCCGCCGGGCTCCGTGTTCAGGCTGCCAGCCCTGCCCACGTCCCCCTCATCCCCACCCCCTCCCCTGCTCCAGCCCCAGGGAATGTTGGCTGCCCACCAACAACCAAGTGCATTCACTCCTTGGGACCTCTGCCCTAGCAGCTCCCTGCCCCAGGACACTCTTCTCCCTGAGCCTCCCATGGCTCCCACCTGCCTCGTTCAGATCCTGCCCAATGCCACCTCCTGCCTCCGGCCTCTCCTGACGTCTGACAAGGAGCAGCCTCCTGTCCACCCGCTGCCTCCTGGGCAGTGGCCTCCAGGCTCCTGTTCCCTTCACCCCCGTCCATCTCCAGACCTAAGCCCAGGAGGGCTGGGGCCCCACTGGGGCCAGGGGGAGGGACAGTGCCCGGGACATCGTAGGTGCTCAGTAAACGTTCGTGGAATAAGTTAAAGCAGATTCAGGAGGGACGCAGAGAGAGAGAGAAGTGGGTGAGAAGATAGCCCGCAGTGTTCAGCTCCTCTCTCGGGGGGTTCTGAGTAATTTATGTTCTAACTTATACGCTTCAGCACTGTCCAGATCTTCCACAGTGAACTGGCATTTCTGTTGGAGTCAAAGAACACAATTTTTGAATCATTTTTTGAATATATGTTGAATACCAGGGTGGTCTGGGAGGGAATCAGCCAGCCCTAATTTCCAGGTGAGAGACTGATGCTCTCGTGGGGCCGGCCTCCTCCCCCAGCCTGCAGTGTTTGCATGCCTGGAGGCCCCCATCAGCCTCCCCCAACTCGGGGTCTCAGCAGGGCCCTCAGCGCCTAGCTCCGTCACAGGTGAGGCGAGGGGACTAGCTTAAACCGCCAGGGAGCTGGCCCCTTCCCCCTTTCCTGGTGACTTGTTTGTGTGTCTTGTTGTTGTGTGTGTGTGTGAGTGCGACACACTGGAAGGACCTGGCCTCCTCTCTCTTGGTTGCCCAGGGCCCAGTGATGTCACCGGGTGGGGGTGTTGAGTGTGGCAGTTCAGAGCATGGGCTCGGGGTCCACAGCATCCAGTGTGCCATCACCTGACTTTCCAAGCCTCCTTTTCTCTAAATGGGACTCACCACGTGCACCTCCAGAGGGGTTGTGAAAATTAAGTATGGAGAGCTTGGCATGGGGCTGGCACCCAGCGGGCCCTCAGAACGTGCCAGCTATTGTCATTCTCAGTAAAGTTTTAGAATAAAGTGGATGGAATTGGATTAAGCACTGGCCATCACTTCCCCGAAATTCCCCACTCTTGGGGCTTGAGTGGCTTCCTGTTTTGGCCTGGCCAGTTTGGAAGTCATTGAGGATAACGTATATCCCACGGAAGGACATCTGACAGGCTCTGGGACAGTTGGTCACAGGCTAATGAATTCCGCCGCAGTCGCCCAAGCCCACGTCTGGGCCATGCGGCCGCCTCTCTGTGGCTGACATTTAAAGGTGAGCAGTTAATACCCACCCATCACTCATGGTCTGATCGAATGTTCGGAAGATGAAACCTGTCTGAGAGGAGAGTGATCACTCATTCCCCACCTGCCCCCACACCAAAACACTGTCACTCCTGTCTGAATCATAATAAAACTTTGCAAAACTATTTGGTTCTCTCAACAGCCCCTGCTGTTGAAAATGGAGGCACTTTCTGACATGCTTGCTGGTAAGTGCCAGCCTGGCAGGGCTCCTTCACCCACTAGGACCCACACCAGCCACCCCCTGGGGTAGGAGGGACTCGAGCCCTCTCTCTCCACACACTGCTTGTATTTTAATCCCTTAATAATCTTCTTCTCATTCAATTCCCATCTATCTATTGAACCAACCTTCATTGAGGACCACCTCAGTTTAGATGTCTTGGGTCACAAGGAACAGAAAACACCTGACTCAAGCTAAAATGAGGGGAACACCTATTATTTCATATGACAGGAAGTCCAGAGGTCGGGCAGGTTTCAGGGCGGCTTGATTCAGCAGCTCACTGTTGTGCTCAAAGACCCAGGTTCTTTCCATCTCTATGCTCTGTGTGGCCATCTTTCCACCTCAGCGTTGGTTTGTCCACCAGCTGGAACCAAGATGGTGGCTGCCACCCCAGTCATGGTAGCTGGACCTGACATCTCTTTCAGGGACTCCTTTTCTTTGGGAGGAATCTCAGCTGGACAGCTCTTCCATGAACATCCTGAATTCAGTCATTATTATTCTGGCATCTGAGATCACGTGTACACCCCGTCCTCCGGAGAGCACCTCCAGAGGTTACAGCCAGTGGCACGACTCTGGCCTTCTCATCAATCAACCAGCAAGTCAGATCAGGACTTTGCTCACCCACTCTTCATCAGCGAAATTCTTTGTTTTGCAAAGGTATGGAAATATTTATTTTCGATTTTGATTTGCTTTTATTTTTCACAGTTTTTAATTCTATCACGGGAGGTCTGTATGATTTTTTTCTTTATCTTGATGGTGATGAATCTCAGTATTAGGTGTTTCCAAATAAAGCATAATTGACTTTGTTAATTTTCCTGATTGCTACTTCTCTTTTAATTTATTTTTAAAAACTGATATTTACAATTAGCCAAAGTCTGATTCTTAATGAAATTTCATAATGAAGTATTATTTGGTTTTAGAAATTAAGAAACAAGCTTACATGTTTAAAAAATAATAATTTAACATACTTTAAGCATACCAATTAACTCAAGGGCACTGTAGGCATTTATGGCACTGGGCAATCTATCTTTTCAAAATATATTTTATTATACATGTGTGTAGGTAATAGTAACATTTTGTGAATTTTTCAGAAATTTAATTCCTGAATTACATACAAATCAAGATTTTAATACATTCTTCTTTGTTGACCTCATGCTTAATTTTAACATTTATTTATTTATTTTTAACATTTACTAATGCCGACAATCTTTTTTTTAAATCCTTGAAAATTTGATTTGCAGAATCTGCAAGGGCCCTGGGTTTCCTTAAGTATATCATATCTAAATGGAGGTACTTTTACAGATACTTATATTCCCTCCATAACTGACAACTTTTTAATTAAGCCTGGAAAGTTATAGTCACAAGACAAGCAGTAATTCCCCCCAAAAGTCTAAGTCGTTAATTAGGCAAACATAATGAGAATTGTCGCACATGGGGATTCGCGTGCCCTGACAATTACCCCCCCTCGGCCTAAATGTCTTATTTGGCTGGAAGAATTATCCAGCGAGGAAGGGAGCCAAGCAGACCTCGCCAGCATCTCACTGAGCACGATGCGCATCGTGCAGAAAAAAAGCTGTGACCTTTTATCAGCATCTGCCAGCAGGAATTCAGAAGCAAAGTTCTTTGGCGAGATCGATTGCCCCAGTATCCGATGGAGCACGACGACCTGGTTACAAGGTCAGGCAATTAAAAGCTGAAGCCGAAATGAGTCACATAATTGCAGAATCGCTCATTTTAGCAGGCCGATTGGAAATTGTCAACACTGTGTCTGAGACTAATGAAGCAAAGGAAATGGAAAAGGTGACATTTTCAAATAATATTATTAATAAACGAATTGCGGACATGTCAGATGACAAAGACAACTCCACTCCAGGGGTTTATTAAGTCCAAAAAAGTTTTCATTGCCGATTGATGAATCTGTATATTAACACCTTCCTAATTGGGCTCAGTTAATAGCGCTAATTAGAATCCCTAAAGGAAAAAAACTGGAGACACACCGTTTGCTCTTTAAAGTCGTCCCAAAACAAATTACTGGAAATGAAACATTCAAACTGGTAAATTAATACTTTGAGACACAGAGCTCATTATGGAGGCCCTGCTGCGTCGCGTACAGATGTGCCGTAATGATGGAAGGTGTAACGGCTCCACATCACAAATTTATTCTAGAAAGCACCGAGATGCAAGTAATGCATGGGGTTATTCACAGCCTCTTGTATAAGAAGTTTGCACTCGGATCTGACTTCCGCATTAAATGACATGAACAAACAGGTGACTTTAATAAAATCCAAGCTGTGACAGTCCCATCCATTTCAACATTATGTGAAAAAAACAAAAAATGGCATTGGAATACCAAGTTCGCCTATTCCATACCAAAGTGGCTGTCCAAAGAATGAGACTTGTCAAGAGTTTAAGAGCTGAGAGAAGAAATGGGGGCGGAAAGTGTAAATGACTCACTTAGCAAATCCCACTTGGTTTCAGAAAATGGTGTACTTAACCTGACATCGTGGGACATCTGAGTGAATTTAACTGGAAATTGCAAGGATTATCAGGCCGAGCTGTCCTTCAACTACCCAAGTTATGAAAAACAGTTTAAATGTGCAAGAACACAGGAAATATCTACTCTCCAGCCCTTCCCGTGGAATCTACTAGAAGGCTGGTGGCGAGCATTAGATATGTTTAATTTGGATCTGGAAGAGTAACACATAAATGTTATCAGTTCTGACAAAATAGAAAGAATGCAACTTAAAGTGGGAAGAGAAGGGAGAGGGAAAGAGGTAAACGGAATAAACTCATTAACTGTCACATCAATAATAGCTGGGAGACAGATGACGTCACTGAACACTGACAAACCAAATAATATTAGTTTGCACCATCTGAAGTTAGCAATATCTGACCATTTTTCACCTACAAAAATGCCAGTTCTATATGGCTCAAGCTAATTAAAGATTATAACATATACTAGAATAAAGACAGCCAATCGGACAAAAATGCCAACGTCCCTAACTCATGGAAGAAACGCAGAAACAGAAACACACTACAAGGTGGATGAAACTTGAGGACGTTCTGCTGAGTGAAATAAGCCAGTCACAAAAGGACAAATACCGCACCGTTACACTTATTAGAGGTACCGAGGGGAGGCAAATTCATAGAGACAGAAAGTGACCACAGGTGTCCAGGGGCCGGGGAGGGGGGCTATTCCTTCATGGGGACAGAGCTTCTTTTTGGAGTAACGAAAAAATCTTGGAAATAGATAGTGGTGATGGCTGCACAGCATTGCAATGTACTTCATGCCACTGAATTGTACACTTTAAAATGGTTAAAGTGATAAGTTTTATATTATATATATTTCACCAAAAGTTTAAAAAAATTAATAACATAATATACCAAAATCCATTGAATTGCAATTTAAACGGATAAATTTATGGTATGTGGAAAAGATCTCAATAATGCTGTTTACAAAACAACAATAGAAAAATAAAGGAAATTATGCTTTAAAAAATAAGAACAAAGAAAACAGGAAACATCAAAGAAGAAATAGAATAAACAAAATGCGATATACACAGTAGAAATTACATACAATAAGGCGGCAGAGTGGAGACCAGCATATGAGTCATAGCAGCGAATGTGAATACATTTAACTCACCTATTATAAGAAAAAGATTTTCACGTCAGTTTACAGAGCAAGCCGTGACTCTAGACAGAGCGGTTTAGAAAGACTGAAAGTCATGAGATAGACGAAGCTATATGGGGCCAAGGGAAACAATGAAAAACAGAGGCTTGACTCTGACATCAGACAAAGTAGAATTCAGGCCAAAAAGCGTTAAATGTGACAAGGATGTTATGTTATTAGACCAACGGAGATTCAACAGTTAGGAATACTTATGCAACAAATAACACAGCAACCACCTTTATAAAGGGACAGCCACAGGAGGTGTAAGAAGGAACGCACGGAACACACTGCTAACAGGAGAGTTAACATGCTGCTCTTGGTCAAGTGAACAACAGCAACAAAAACCCAGGAAGGTTATAAAATGACTAAAGGATAGAATCAACAAGGAAGATTTCACGGTTTGGTATGAAATTTACACCACAACAAAAGAGAGTATGCCTTCTTCTCAAACACACATGAAACATTCATCAAGATGGAAATTCACACACACACACATTATGTCACGATGCTTTTCATAAAGTAGAAACAATACAAATAAATGTTACTGATTACAATGCATTTAAAGTGGAAGTTAAAAACAAATTCAAAAAAACAAATTTTCTGCCTTGGAAATTTAAAATCTCTCTCAAACAACTCTCAGGTGAAAGGCAAAATACAAATTGAAATCGCAAGATTTCTTCAAAAGAATAAACACTGCGTATCAGCATCTTTGGGATACTGTTAAGACAGTTATCAGAGAAAAAGTTCATGACTTCAGATACGTCAATAAAAACAAAATAATGAAAATAAGTGAACTAAATTCCCAACTTAAAAGTAGAAGATGTGGGGCTGGCCCAGTGGCATAGTAGTTAATTTCACACTCTCCACTTCAGCGGCCCAGTTGCCTGGGGTTCACAGGTTCAGATCCCGGGTGTGGACCTACACACCGCTCATCAAGCCATGCTGTGGCAGCATCCCACATACAAAATAGAGGAAGACTGGCACAGACGTTAGCTCAGGACCAGTCTTCCTCACCAGAAAAAAAAAAAAGTAGAAGATGAACAACCAAGTAACCCAAAAGAATGCACAAGAAAGAAATGGTGGAGAGAGAGCAGAAATTAATGAGGGAGTGGGAACGCAAATGGTGCAGCCACTTTGGGAAAACAGTCTGGCAGTTCCTCAAAAAGTTCAACCAGAGTTACCATATGACCCAGCAACTCTACTCCCAGCTATCCACCCAAGAGGAATGAACATATGTCCACACAGAAACTTGAACATGAATGTTTATATTAGCGTTATTCATGGCAGCCACAGGTAGAAACAGCCCAAATGTCTGTGCACTGACAACTAGATAAACAAAAGTTGATCTGTCCAGACAGTGGAATACTATTCAGCCATAAAAAAGAAACAAAGTACTGATGCCACAACGTGAAAGAACCTCAAAAAAACATTATGCTAAGTGAAAGAAGGGAGACACAAAACTTCACATATTATATGACTCCTTTTATATAATATATCCTAAATAGGCAAATGCATAGAGACAGAAAGCAGATTGCCAAGGGATGGGGGAGGGGAGAACAGGAAATAATTGCTGGACGGGTGCAGGGTGTTTTTATGGGGTGATGAAAAATTTTTGAGACTAGAGACAGTTAGTGTTGTACAGCACTGTGAATACACTAAATACCACTGAATTGTACAGTTTAAAATGGTTAATAGTCTGTTAGGTGACTTTCACCTCAATTTTAAAAAAGAAAAAGAAAAATTAATGAGGTTGAAAGCAGGGAAGCCATAGAACTAATTAATAAACCAAAATTCTGACCCTTTGAAAAAATTAAAATAGAGAACCCTTCAGTTATCAAGAAAAAAGGAATAAAGCACAAGTATACAAAACAAGAAAGCATAAGAAGGTAATATACATAGGGAAAGAGGAGTTTTTTAAAAATCATAATGGACTACGTTGCACAACTCTGCGAAAATAAATATGAAAACTTAGATGAAATGAATGATTTTCTAAGAAAGTACAATTTACCAAAATTGATCCCAGCAAAGACAGGAAGTTTAAAGAGCCTAATTTCACAAAAAGAAATAGAAGAACTTATGAAGATCTGCAAAAAGAAATAGAATAAAACAGAAACCAATAAAATTAGTTAGCTGTAAGAGTAGAAACCCTAAACATATTTTTTAAATGCTCAGATTCACTCCTAGTAGGGGAAAGTAAGGGACAATGAGACTTCCCTGAATATACCTTTTGAAACTATTTTGACTTTTGAACCGTGTTACTATATTACACATTCATAAAATGAAATTAAATCAACAAGAGCTGGGAGAAACCTTGAAACTGAATACAAACAAAACAAATGGATGTAACTGTTTATCAGGTTGATAACATAACCACATAGAAAAAAAAAAGAATTAATCCAAGTACTGTTTGAAGATGTTAATCTGTTTGGGTAAGGAGAAGAAGAATTAAAAGAAATCTTGACTTTCCTGAGGAGTTTGTTGTTGATAGTGGATTTGGGGTTGCAATTCTTAAACTATTTCCTGTGTATTGTAGGACTGGGCGAAAAGTAAACATATGGATGTTATTGAAAACCAGAGTTCTTTGAGGGGGAACGGGGATGCAAAAATGTAACAGGGAGGATGGGAAGAACCCCAAGATGCTGGAATGAAATTAAAAGTATCAATATGAACCAATTTTTAAATATTTACTTTTTAGCTCTCTCCACTGAACTGGTCTAGAAGTTGGTAACAGGCCTGGGGCCAGAAAAGTCAAAATTATTTATGCCAGAAAACAAGGAAAGATTTAAAACTGATGGAGACTTGTCAAAATTTCATAAGAACCAGCTTGAAGAGGCTCCTGTCAGACAAATTTGGGGAAATTTTATCATCAATGAGTATAATGCATTGAATTTTAAAAAGAAATTTTAAAAGGGAGGGAGATTCGAGCTGTAGCCATAACAGAATGCTTTGTAGAGCTAATCCTCTCTGACAACTGTAAAAGGTGGGTAAAATATACGCACCCAGCGTGAGAAGGCCCTGGAGAAGAGCCCAGGCAGACAGAATTTGAAAGGTTATGCCCACTCAGAGAGGAGTGGATGATGTGAATTCCGCAAACAGGCCCACCCTTTTCATAGTGGCGTTTCTACCTCCCAAAGCTGGGAAACAAGTCCAAGCAGAAGGCAGAGACCTTGTGAGCTGGGGACACAGAGCTGGAGTTTGGAGCTGCCAAATCAGCTGAGACTTGAGGAATAAAATTGTGAGGTGGAGACGACCATGAAGAAGTAACCTCCGCACAAATTCTTCTCAAGTCACTGTTGCGAGTTGTGATGGCTCAGGGTGAGACCCGAGAAAGCCGTGCAAGAACCATCCAGGAGGCTCAGGAGCTAAGCAGAGATCACGAGCCACACAGAACCGTGGAGACAGAGGTTGGAGTTCACGCCCTGTGAGACCGAGGGGCTTTGGAAGACCCCCTGGGCTTTCACAGGAGACTGCAAAGGGGCCACATCTTAGAAGTAAGGGCGATGCTCCAGGAGTGAGGACCATATCCAAGGAGTGCAGATTATATCCTAGCAGTAAGGAGAAAGTTCGAAGAGGCCAGCCCTCGTTGAGCGTGATCTACCCAAAAGATTGGTCAAAGGAAGTTCTTGAAACAGAAAGGAAATGGTAAAAGAAAGAAGCTTGGAACATCGGGAAGGAAAAAGGAACAACAACGAGTAAAGAGCAAACGTGAATAAATACCACAGACTTTCCTTCTCTCTTGAGTTTTCTAGATTATGTTTGATAGTTGAACCAAACAGTGTAACATTGCTGATGTAGATTTCAATGTATGTAAAGGGAACATTTAAGACAATTCTATTATAAATAAAGGAGGTAAAGTGACTCAAAGGAGGAAGCCTCCTCTGTTTCACTCCTGCTGATAGAATGTTGACACCGAGAGATCTTTGTGATTGCAGTAGTGGTTACACGAGTCTACATGTGGGATGAAATGGCATAGAACTATACGTACACATTGTACCAATGTCAGTTTCCTGGTTTTACACTATAATTTTGTAAGATGTCACTCCTGGGAAAACTGGATGAAGACTACCTGGGACCTCCGTGTGGTATCTTTGCAACCTCCAGTAAATCTATCATTATCTCAATACAAAAAGTTTTTTAAAGAAAAAGATGGTGAAATAAAGAATTTTTCTGTTTTCAGACAAACAAAAGCTAAGAGATTCTGTCCTCAGCAGACCAGCAATGCAAGAACTACTAATCAAGTTTTCTTAGGCCGAAGGGAAACGGCCCCACATAGAAGCACGGAATTATGGGAAAGAATGAAGAATATGGGAAAAAGTACATAAGTGGTTAAAAATATATTACATTATTTTTATGAATGCAAGTTGACTGTTTAAAAGAAAAATAATGTGCTGTGGAGTTATAAAAAGGTAGTAAAGATATATGAAAATATTAGCGTAAAAGGCAGAAGGGGATAAGGATAATTAAACTTTTGTAAGGTCTTTGCACTGTTTGGGAAGTAATCAGAGTACTAACTTAAGGTAGACTATAATAAGTCAAGAGTGCATATTGAAATCTCTGCCTATGGAAACCGCTAGAAGGATACAAAGATGTCTAACTAAAGATCTAATAGATTAAAGGTACTAATACTTGGTTATTCCCAAGTAAAGTGGCAAAAGCCAATCAAGGGACAAGAAACAGACGCAACATACAGCAAACATAGTAGAATGGTAGAATTAAACCCAAAACGTCAGTTCATTTCATTAAATGTAATGGAATAAACACTTCAACTAAAAAACAAAAATGTCAGACTGCATAAAAATCAAGACCCACTGGATGCTATTTGCCAGATCCACACTTTACATAGAAGGACCACTGAGGGACACAAAGGTTGACAGTGAAAGGATGGAAGAAGATGCACCATGCCATCACAAACCAGAACAAAGGCGGAAGGGCTCCAGCATCACAAGCAAAGGTAAATTTTTTTTTTTTTTTTAAAGATTGGCACCTGAGCTAACAACTGTTGCCAATTTTTGTTGTTGTTGTTGTTGTTTCTTCTTTTTCTCCCCCAATCCCCCCAGAACAGAGTTGTATATTGTAGTTGTGGGTCCTTCTAGTTGTGGCATGTGGGACGCCGCCTCAGTATGGCCTGATGAGTGGTGCCGTGTCTGCACCCAGGATCCGAATCGGTGAAACCCTGGGCTGCTGAAGCGGAGCGCGAGAACTTAACCGCTCGGCCTCGGGGCCGGCCCTGCAAAGGTAAATTTTAAGTCCGGAAGTATTACTAGAAACAGAGAGGGATACTCTCGCATGATTAAAGAGTCAATTCAATAGGAACACCTTAAAAATCCTAAATTTGTAAGCACCTAATAGTATAGCTTCAAAATATACAAAGCAAAAGTGGACAGAAATAAGAAGAGAAATATCTGCAATCCTAATGGAAGATTCTACTGCCCTTCTCTCAGGAATTGACAGAGCAAGCAGAGAAAAAAGATAAGTATATAAGAGCCCAACATGATGAGCCAGCTTGACACGGTTATATACAACACCACTTTGAAGACCTCCAAATAGGTGTTCTTTTGAAGAACACACGGAACATTTTCCAAAATAGACCATATATTGGTCCATAAATCAAATCTCAATATATTTCAAAGGATTAAATCATACAAAAGTATGATGTCTGATCACAGTAAAATTAAGCTAGAAATTAATGACATAAACATAACCAAGAATCACCAAATGTTTGGAAATTAAGCAATGCGTTTCTAAATAACCCATAGATCAAAGAATAAATCACCATGAAAATTAGAAAATACTTTGAACTGAATGATAACGACAGTGTAACTGACAAAACTTCTGGGATGCAGCTAGACCAGAGCTTAGAGTCTTTCAATGCACACTTCAAAAAAGCAATAAGGTTAAAATCAGCGATCTAAGCTTTCAAAACGTAGTGTCCAATTAAATCAAGAAAGTAAAAGAAGGAAAATTCTAAAAATAAGAGCTGAGATCAAAAAATATAAAACAGACATACAGTAGAGAAAATCAGCAAAGACAAAGGTTGGTTCCTTGTACAGATTAAAAATT
The DNA here is from genome assembly GCF_021613505.1 of Equus quagga. NCBI lineage: Eukaryota > Metazoa > Chordata > Mammalia > Perissodactyla > Equidae > Equus > Equus quagga. Next base: position 41,957,641 of record NC_060286.1, read on the forward strand.
TGACAAAACTTTAGCAAGGCTGAGTTTCAAAAAGAGAGAAAACACAAATAGTTGATTAAAGAAATGAGAAGAGGGACACACGTTAAGTAGATAATAAGAAAATATTAGGAAAAACTTTATGCAAATAAAGTTGAAAATTTAGATTAAAGAAATAAAATTACACAATTTGAAAAACACAACTCACCAAAAATGGCTCAAGAAAAAAATGTAAAATCTAAATAGTCTTATATCTATTAAATAAATAGTATCCATAATTTAAAAAATAAAACTCCCCACAAAGAAAACTCTGGTCAAGAGAATTCAGTCAAGAATTCTTCCAAGCATTTAAGGAAGAAAATCACCAATCTTCCACAAACTCTTTAAGTCAGTAGAGAAAGAGGGGACATTTTTAATCCATTTTTGAGGCCAGCATAACCTTTATACCAATATCTGAGAGGGAATTTCAAGATGCAAAATTATAGATGAATACCTCTCATGAATATGCATGAAAAAACCCTAAAAGAAATATTAGCAACTCAAATCAACATGTATATATTTTTTAAAGGCTAATATATCAAGACCAAATGGGATTTACCCCAGGAATGCAAAGTTGGCTTAACCTTGAAAAATCAAACAATGTAATGTAATTCATCTCATTAACAGAATAAAGTAGAAAATCGTACAATCATCTGAATAGAAACAGAAAAGGATTTGATAAAATCATATATCTTTTATGATTTTTTAAAAACTCTCAGTAAACCAGAAATAGAAGAGAATTTCCTCAATCTGATAGAGTGTCTACAAAAAAAACTATAGCTAACATCACACTTAATAGTAAAATACTGAATGTTTTCCTGCTAAAGAGGGGACAAGGCTTACATATGCACCATTGCCTCTTCCGTTTAATGTTATCCTGGAGATTCCAGACAGTTGGTCCTACATCAAAGCAGAAAGCTTGTGATGGGTTGAAGTAGGACACCCAAGTGTTACGTATGTAGCTCCAATTCCAAGGCAGGCTACCTAGCTCTTCTAGACAGAAGGTCAACAGTAAATGAAAGCCTTGAAGCACACGGCAAACCACCAGCCCTAATGAACATCTAAAGCGTACTCCACCCAACGACCACAGAGCATACGTTCTTCGCAAGTGTACAGGGAAACTTCTCCAGGACAGATTATATGTTAGGCCACAACACAAACCTCAATTAATGTAAAAAGATTGAAATAATGCAAAATACGTCCTTTGACTGCAATAGATTGAAATAGAAATCAATAACAGAAAGAAATTTGGGAAACTCACAAATGTGTAGAAATTAAACAACATACTCCTGGGCCCAGCGCTGTGGCCAAGTGGTTAAAGTTCCGCACGCTCCACTTGGGCAGCCTGGGTTCACGGGTTCAGATCCTGCACACGGACCTACTCCACTCACCAGCCACGCTGTGGAGGTGTCTCACATACAAAAAAGTAGATGAGGATTGACACAGATGTTAGTTTAGGGCTAATCTTCCTCAGCAAAAAAATAATACTCCTAAATAACCAATAGGTTAAAGAAGAAATCACAGGAAAATTATAAAACAGTTCAAGATAAAAATGAAGATACAGTAGACCCAAACTCAAGAGATGCCACTAAAGCAGTGCTTAGAGGAAAATTTATTCCTATAAATCTGTGTTTAAAAAGAAGAGAGACAGGGGCTGGCCTGGTGGTGTAGTGGTTAAGTTCATATGCTCTACTTCGGTGGCCCAGGGTTCGCAGGTTCAGATCCTGGGCGTGGACTTACACACTGCTTATCAAGCTGCGCTGTGGCAGGAATCCCACATACAAAATAGAGGAGGATGGGCACAGTTGTTAGCTCAGGGCCAATCTTCCTCAGCAAAAACAGAAGGATTGGTGGCAGATGTTAGCACAGGGCTAATCTTCCTCACCAAAAAAAAAAAAAGAAGAAGAAGAAGAAGAGAGACATAAAATAACGTCATCTTCCACCTTAAGACACTGGAAAAGTAAAAGCAAACTAAACCTAGAGCAAGTAGAAGAAAAGAAAGAATAAAGATTAGAGAATCAATTAATGAAATGAAGAATAGAGAAATAGATGAAATCAACAAAACTAAAAGTTAGTCTTTAAAAAGATCAACAAAATTGACAAATCTTTAGCCAGTCTGACCAAGAAAAGAAGATAGAAGATTCCAATTACTAAAATCAGAAATAAAAGATAGGACATTACTACTGGCCATCCAGAAACAAAAAAAGATTATAAAGGAATTCTATGAGCAATTGTATGCCATTAAATTAGGCAAGTTAGATAACATGGAAATTTTTCAAGAAAGACACAAACTAACAAAACTGACTGCAGAAGAAATTTTAAAATCTGACTAGACCTGTAACAAGTTAAAAGGTTGAATTAGTTATCAAAAAACTGCCAATAAAGGAAAGCCCAGGCCAGGAAGCCTTCACTGGTGAATTCTACCAAACATTTAAAGAAGAGTTAATAACAATTCTTCACAAACTCTTCCAAAAAAGAGAAGAAGAGAGAACACTTCATAACTCCTTCTCTGAGGCTAGTGTTACCAATAGTACACCAAAATCAGACGAAGGCATCACAAAAAAAGGAAACTACAGATCAGTGTCTCCTGTGAATACACGTGCAAAATACTAGCAAACTGAGTCCATCAACATATTAAAAGGATTATATATCACAACCAAATGGAATTTACCCCAGGAATGCAAAGTTGGTAAATCAATTAACGTAATGCACCATATCAATAGAATTTTTAAAACCACGTCATCATCTCAATCGATGGAATAAAAGCATTTGACAAAAGCCAACACCCTTTCATGATAAAAACACTCAATAAACTAGGAACAGAAAAGAACATCCTCAATCTGATAAAGGGCACCTATGAAAAATCCAGCTTATCCTAACAACATCACACTTAACGGTGAAAGACTGGATGCTTTCCCCTAAGATCAGGAATGAGGCAAAGAAATCCACTCTCATCACTGCTAGTCAACCTTGTAGCCAGGACGATGTAGCCAGGGCAACCAGGCAAGAAAAGTCAATTAAAGGGATCCAGATTGTAAAGGAAGAGGTCAGGCTCTCTCTATTCACAGGGGACATGACCTTGTACATAGAAAATCCTGAGGGGTCCACTAAAAATCTATTAGAACTCATAAAGGAATTCAGCAAGGTTGTAGGAATCAATTATACTTCTATACGTTTGCAATGAACAACAATCCAAAATGAAATTAAGGAAACAATTCCACTTACAATAGCATAAAAAATAATGAAATACTTAGAATAAATTTGAACCCCAACAGGACAAAGCTTATATTCCGAAAACCATAAAACATAGATGAAAGACATTAAAGACAATTTAAGTAAATGGAAACACATCCTGTGTTCGTGGATCAGAAGACCTGATACCGCTAAGATGGCAATATTCCCAAAATTGATCGACAGATTCAGTGGAATCTCAACTGGCTTCTTGGTAGAAATTAACAAGCTGATTTTAAATTTCATGTGGAAACTCAAGAGGCCCAGAATAGCCAAAACAATTATTGGATGTAGAATTATGGATAAGCGTATGTTTTCTTTCAGCAATTTAAAGATGCCCTTCTGTTGTCTTCTGGCTTCCTTCATTCCTATAGAGAACTCATATCTCAGATTTGCTGTTTCTTTTTGGAGGTAATGTATCTTTTGTTCTCTGGCATCTTTTAATACTTTTTACTGTATACTTGGTTTTTGGAAGCCTTGCTATGATTTGCCTAGGTGTAATTTTTTCTTTAAGACTTACGGAGCTTCTTAAATGTGTGAATTGTGTCTTTCATTAATTTTGGAAAAATTCTTAAGCATATCACTTCAAATATTACTTCTTCCCCGTTCTCTCTTCTAGGGTTTCAATTAAATATTATGCCTTTCATTCTATGTCACATTCCTCTAGTCCTCTTTCTGTATTTTCCTTTCTTTCTCTTCTCTGTGTATTTCCTTTTCAATACATTCTATTGATCTGTTTTCTAATTCATTAATTCTGTCTTCTGCTTTGTCTAATCCTTTGGTAAATCCCTCTGAGTTCTTTTATTTCAGATAGTGTATTTTTCAGTTCTAGAATTCCTGTTTGATTCTTTATATGAATTCTATTCCTCCCTTGAAATTCCCCACCTTTTCCTGGGTTTTCTCAATCTTTTTTTCTGTTTCCTGGAGCATATTGATGATTACTTTAAAATCCGTATGTGTTAACTCCAGTACCTAGATCAGCTTTGATTCTGTCTTGGTTGCCAGTTTAGAGCTATTATAAATAATGTTTTAATCAATATATTTATGCATGTGTTTAATATGCTGTTATTTTTCCAGCTTAAGGTAGAAGCTGAGATTATTGATTTGAAACCTTCCTTCTTTTCTAATTTATGTTTACTGCTATCCAAGTAGTGCTTTTACAGCATCCCATGAATCTAATATGTTGTGTTTTCCTATGCATTCAGTTCCCAATACTTTCTAATTTCTGTTTTGCTTTCTTCTTTGATCCATGGATTATTTACAAGTGTGTTAGTTTCCAGTTACTTGGGAATTTTCCAGAGATTTTGCTGTTACTGATTTCTAATTAAATTCCGTTCTTGTTAAAGAGCATATTTGATATTACTTGGGTCCTTTTAAATATATTGAGATTTGTTTTATGGCTCACAGTACGGTCTATCTTGGTAAATATTCTGTGTGCATGTGAAAAATAAGTGCATTCGGCTGTTGATGGGTACAATGTTCTATCAATGTCAATTAGGTCAAGTTGGTTGATAGTGTTGTTCAAATTTTCCATATCCACACTGATTTTCTGTCTGATTGCTTTCACAAATTATTGAGACAGAGGTACTGAAGTCTCTGAGTTTCATTGTGCGTATTTCTCCTTGCAGTTCTATCAGATTTTGCTTCATTTATTTCAGATCTCTGTTATTAGCTACAGAAATATTTAGAATTATGCCCTCTTGATGAATTGAAACCTTTCTCATTATGAGATGAGCTTCCTTATCCTTGGTAATATTCTTTACTGTTAAATCTCCTTTGTCTCATATTAATTTGGTGACTCCAGGCTTTCTTTTGATTAGCGTTAGCATGGCCTATTTCCTTCCATCCTTTTACTTTCAATCTGTTTGTGTCTTTATATGGAAAGTGAATTTCTTATGGACAGAAGATAGTTGGCTCATACTTTTTTATCCAGTCTGACAATCTCTGACTTTTAATTGGCTGTTTAGATCATTTACATTTAACGCGACTATAGTTTTGATTAGGTGTAAGCTTATCTTGCTGTTTACTTTCTATTTGTTCCATCTAGTCTCTGTTCTCTTTATCCTCTTTTCCTGCCTTCTTTTGGATTCCTTGAGTATTCCTCATGACTCCATTTTATCTCCTGTATTGGCTTGTTAGGTCTCTTTATTATTTTTGTGATTGCTTTAGAGATTATAGTATACATCTTTAACTTGTCACAATCTACCTTAACTGATATACCATTTCATATATAAGAAATTTATAGTAGTGTACTTCCATTTCTCTGCTCATGATCTTTGTGCTACTGTTGTCATACATTTTGCTTTTACTAACATATAAAACCAACAATATATTGTAATTATTTTTCTTTTTAAAATATTTAAATAATTTTTGAAATCTTACATATTTACCAATGTAGTTACCATTTCAGATGCTCTTCATTCCTTTGGTAGATCTGCATTGCTGTACTGTACCATTTTCCTTCTACTTGACATTTCCTTGAACATTTTCTGTAGTACAGGTCTGCTGCTTATTAATTTTTTAGCTTCTGCGTTTCTGAAAATATCTTTATTTTGCTCTCTCTCTTTTTTTCTTTTTTTGGTGAGGGAGATTGGTCCTGAGCTAACATCTGTTGCCAATCTTCCTATTTTTTTTCTCCCCAAAGCCCCCAGTGCATAGTTGTATATCCTAGTTATATGTCCTACTATGTGGGACGCCACCACAGCATGGCTTGATGAGCGGTGCTTAGGTCCGCACCCAGGATCCAAACCAGCAAACCCCAGGCCGCCAAAGCAGAGCCATGAACTTAACTACTGTGCCCCTGGGCCAGCCCCTCACCATCGTTTTTGAAGGATATTTTCACTAGATATAGAATTCAGGTTTTTTTCTTTTTGTATTTTGAAGATGTTGCTCCACTGTCTTCTTGCTTTAATTATTTCTGGTGAGAAATCTGCTGTCATCTTTAGCTTTGTTCCTCTGTACGTGTCTTTTTTTCCTCTGGCTACTTCTAAGATTTTCTCTTTATCACTGGTTTTGAGCAATATGATTATGATATGCTTAAAGTAGCTTTACTCATGTTCCTTGTGTTTGCAGTTCATTGAGCTTCCTAGGGAGTTCGTGAGTTTATAGTTTTTATCAAATTTGGAAACAATTTTAGCTATTATTTCTCCAAATATTTTTATGCCCTCCCTTTCTCCTCTCCTTCCAGGACTCCAATTACCTGTATATTAGGCTACTTGAAATTGTACTACAGCTCATTGATGCTCTTTTTCTTTTTAAATTCTTTTTAGTCTCTGTGTGCATTTTAGATTGTTTCTATTGCTATGTCTTCAAATCCTCTAATCTTTTCTTCTAAATGTCCAAACTTCTGTTAATACCATTCAGTGTATTTTGCATCTCACAAATTGTTGTTTTATCTCAAAAAGTTTGGCTTGAGCCATTTCTATCTTCCATGTCTCCACTTAACTTTTTGAACATAGGGAAAGCAGTTCTAATAACTGCTTTAATGTCCTCTCTGCTAATTCTAACATCTGTGTCAGCTCTGGGTTGGTCTCAGCTGATTAATTTCTCTCTTCACTATGGGCTGTAAACTTCTGCTTCTTTGCATGCCTAGTAATTTTTGCTTGGATGATAGACACTGTGAATTTTACCTAGTTGGGTGTTGGATATTTTTGTATTCCTATAATTATTCTTGAACTTTGCTCTGGGATACTGTTAAGGTCTTCAGAAATAGTGTGATCCTTCTGGTTCTTCCTTTTAATGGTTGTCAGGTAGACTAGAAGAGTGTTCTGTCTAGGACTAATTATTCCCCACTACTGAGGCAAATCGTTCTGTGTACTCTACCCAATGCTCCATGAATCTCTGAGGTTTTCTGGCATGGCTAGTTGGGACATGCTCCATTCACAGCCCTGTGTGAGCACTGAAGACGATTACTTTAATCTTTTGGGTGGTTCTCTCTGAAGCTGCAGGTAGTCTCTTCACATGCACACACTGATTACTACTGAGCTGAACGTTCCATGCAGATCTCTGGGATTCATTCTCTGTGCACCTCTCTCCTCTCAGGTCCTCCGACCTGCAAACACTAGATGCTTTGTCCTCCTTAGACTCTTAGCTCCACCTCAACTCCAGGAGTCCACCAAATCACCTCAGAAACTGTCAAGGCAGCAAGCTGGGGCAGTAATAGAGCTTACTTCATTTATTTCTTATCTCTCAGGAACCACTATTCTTTGTTACCTGATGCTCTGTGTCTTGAAAACCATTGTTTCATATATTTTGTGCATTCTTTGGTTGATTCAGGTGGTAGGGTATATCTGATCCCTGTTATTTCATGTTGGTTATAAACAGAAGTCTCCAACCATTCATTTATAATGTATTTATTGATACAGTTGTGTTTAAATATACTAGTAATTACTGACATATTTAGGTTTAATAAGTTCTTTACATTCTCTCACTGTGTTTCTTTTTCTCTCTTTTAATGTCTACTTTTGGCTGAATTATTTTTTATTCCATTTTTTTACTCATAAGCTTGGAAGTTATATAGTCTTTTGTTATTTTTCTAGTAGTTACCCTAGAGGTTATAACATGCCTCCTGAACTTATAGAAGTCTAATATTAAATGATACTTTTATGAACAATGCAAAAATCTTGGAACATTTTAACCCTATCTACCTTCTCATCAAGTATAGGCCAATGTTGCCACACATTTTCATTGTATCCATATGTTTAAGCCAACAAGATGCTATTGTTGTTCTATACTGTTAATATACACTCAGATTTACCTAGATATTTATTGTTTTGTTGCTCTTTATACCTTCCTGCACCTCTAAACTTCTTGCTGAGTTCATCCTTATGCCTGAGAATACCTTTTAGTATTTTCTTTAGTGGGGTTCTTCTTATGCCAAATTCTTTGTTTTTGTCTGTCTGAAAATATCTTTATTTTGCCTTAGTCTTGAAGATATTTTCTTTGCTTAGAAAACTCTAGTTCAGCAGCTATTTTTCTTGTAGCACTTTAAAGATACTCTATTGCCTCTGACTTTCTTTATTTCTGTTGAAAGTCACCTGTAAGATAAAGGGAAAAGGATGGGACCCCCCCGACCCTTTGCTTTGTGTAGGCGCCACGGGCTTGGTGTAAGGGTAAGCCAAAAGCATTCCAGCCTTTCCGGGGTGAGGAAGTAAAATTCATCTTTGAATCATCTTACTCCCTAAATCTGGCTTAGGGTGACCATAGAGTTCTGGTGCCCCCTGGTGCCCGGCAGAGGCGAACAACAGTCACATGGAGGAAGGCTTCCTCCCACGGCTTGAAGTATTTCTAGAATACGGCAAATAGAAGGAGACAAATGTGTGGGAAAACAAGAGAAAACAAGCCTACGGGTACCCAGATATTGAAATTATCATAAATTACCATACACAGACCTCAAAATAAATATGTATTCTTTGTTTAAGGCTATAAAAGACAAGATTGTGAATTTGGGCGGAGATGTGGAAACTGTAAAAAGAAGGAAATAGAATCGTATTGCCTGCCTGTTAAGACCCGTGCAGACCCTCTTGGCCTCACCTGCGCCAGAGCCTTTGGCCATGCGTTTTGCTTCAGCTGTCACCGTGGTAACCGGTTCTAGGCGGGCTCCACCTGACTCCACACAGGTGCAACCCAGCAGCACTGCACCCCAGGCCCACACTGAGCACCGCTTGGCTGCAGCTCCAGCTCGTCCTTGTTACCACTGGGGCATGAAAAGCCCCAGGACTCGCTCAGTCCTCACACATCTGCAATGCAAAAGTGTGGGGAATTATACTCCATGGGGTGAACCGCTGGTGAATGGGATTCGGGCACTGACTGGTAAATAAACTCTTCTCCACCCCTCCTCCTCCTCCTCAACAGAACTGTGCTGATATCTGTCATTTCACAGCCTCTGGGACTTGCTGCTGTGAGAGATGGTAACTACCACCGTCATCTCCAGCCCTGTCTCTGCCTTGCCCTATGTCACTCCACTTTTTCTCACCACTAATTGCCTGCTTTCGCTCTCTAATAAAATAGTGGCACTAAGTCTTTGCCTCACCCTCTGCTTCCTAGGCATGTTAATTTCCTGGGGCTGCCATAGCAAAGTATCACAAATTAAGTGGTTTAAAACAACAGAAATTTATTGTCTCACAGCTCTGGAGGACGGAAGTCCAAAATCAAGGTGTCAGCCAGGCTGTGCCCTCTCCAGAGCCTCTGAGGGAGAATCTTGCCTTGTTTCTTCTGGCTTCCGGTAGCCCCAGGATTCCCGGGCGTGTGGCAGCATCATGCGATTTCTGCTCCCTCCTCACCTGGCCTTTTCCCCTCTATGTCTTCCCATTGTCTTCCCTCTGTGTCTGCCAGTCTCGATGTCCACATTTCCCCCTTTTTATAAGGACGTTAGTCATACCCGATTAGGGGCCACACTAATGGCCTCATTTCAACTTGATTACCTCTGTAAAGATCTTATCTCCAAATAAGGCCACATTCTGAGGTATCAGGGGTTAGGCCTTCAATATAATATTTTGGAAGGCACAATTCAACCCACATCACTAGGGAACACTGTATATGATCAAAAAACAAATAAAAATTGCATTAACTAAATAATAATAAAATAACTGAAATTACAACTCATTTGATGGGCTTAATAGCAAATTAGACTGAGCTAAAGATGGGCCAGAAGAGAATATCCAGAATAAAGAATGAAAGGGAAAAACAGAAGAGTTGCTAAGATCTCACCACTCCTATTCAACATAGCACTGCAAGTCCTAGCCAGAGCAATCAGACAAGATAAAGAAATAAAAGACATCCAAATTGGAAAGGAGGAAGTAAAATTGTCTCTGTTTGCAGATGATATGATCTTATGTATAGAAAATCCTAAAGACTCCACCAAAAATCTCTTAGAACTAATAAATAAATTTAGTAAACTCTCAGGATACAAAATCAACATATAGGAATCAGTTGTGTTTCTATATAGTAATCATGAAATATCTGAAAAGGAAATGAAGAAAACAACTCCATTTACAATGCATAAAAAACAATAAAATACTTAGAAATAAATCTAACCAAGGAGGTGAAAGTTCTGTACAATGAAGAGTCTAAGATTTTGATGAAAGAAATGGAAAAAGACACAAATAAATGGAAAGATATCCTGCTTTTATGGACTGGAAGAATTAATGTTGTTAAAATGTCCATACTACCCAAAGCCATCTGTAGATTCAATTCAATCCCTGTCAAAATTCCAACAGCATTTTTCACAGAAATAGAAAATAATCCTAAAATTGGTATGGAACCACAAAAAACCCCGAATAGCCAAAGCAGTCATGAGAAAGAAGAGCAATGCTGAAGGCATCACGCTTCCTGATTTCAAACTACATTCCAAAGCTACAGTAATCAAAAGAGTACGGTACTGGCATAAAAACAAACAGATAGACTAATGGAAGAGAATCTAGAGCCCAGAAATAAACCCTTGCAATGCAGGCAACTAATATTTAACAAGGAAGCCAAGAATACTCAATGGGGAAAGGATTGTCTAATAAATGGTGTTGGGAAAACTTGATAATCACATGCAGAAGAATGAAATGGACCCCTATCTTATATGACCCACAAAGATTAACTCAAAATGGATTAAAGACCTAAACATAAGAACTGAACCCATAAAACTCTTAGAAGAAAACACAGGAAAAAGCTCCTTGGCATTATTCTTGGCAATGACGTTTTGGATATGATACCAAAAGCACAAGCAAAGAAAGCAAAAATAAATAAGTGGGACTACACCAAACTGAAAAGCTCCTGCACAACAGAAGAAACATCAGCAAAGTGAAAACAATCAGTATACAGAATGGGAGAAAATATTTGTAAACCATCTATCTAATAAGGGGCTAATATCCAAAATATATAAGAAACTCATACAACTCAATAGCAAAAATACAAACAATCCAATTAAAAAACGGGCAGAAGACCTGAATAGACATTTTTCCAAAGAGGATATACAAATGGCCAACAGGTATATGAAAAGATGCCTGGCATCACTAATCATCAGGGAAACGCAAATCAAAACCACAATGAGATATCACCTTACATGTGTTAGAATGGCTACTGTCAAAAAGACAAGGAATAACAAGTGTTGGTGAGGACATAGAGAAAAGGGAACCCTTGTGCACTGCTGGTGAGAATGTAAATTGGTGCAGCCACTATGAAAAACAGTATGGAGGTTGCTCAAAGACTTAAAAATAGAAATACCATACGATCCAGCCATCCCACTTCTGGGTAAATATCGAAAGGAAATGAAGTGAGGATCTCAAAGAGACATCTGCACCCACGTGTTCACTGCAGCTTTACTCACAAAAGCCGAGATATGGAAACAACCTAAGTGTCCGTGAACAGATGTATGGGTAAAGAAGATGTGATGTATGGATACACACACACACACACACACACACACACCATGAAATATTATTCAGCCATGAGAAAGAAAATTCTGCCATTTGCAACAACGTGGATAGACTTCAAGGGCATTGTGCTAAGTGAATTGAGTCAGACAGAGAAAAACAAGTCCTGTATGATCTCACTTATATGTGGAATCTAAAAAAGCAGAACTCACAGAACCAGAGGGTAGAACTGGTGGTTGCCAGGGGCTGGCGGGGGGGTGGGAGCAAGTGGGGAGAATTGGTCAAAGGCTGCAAACTTCCAGTTACAAGATGGATAAGTTCTGGGATCTAATGTATAGCATGGTGACTATAGTTAATAACATTGTGCTATATACTTGAAAGTTGCTAAGAGAGTAGATCTTAAGTGTTCTCACTACATAAAAAATGGTAATTTTGTGAGGTGACAGAGGTCTTAACTAACCCCACTGTGTTAGTCATTTCACAACATATATGTGTATCAAATCATCACATTGTACACCTTAAACTTACACAATGTTATATGTCAATTATATCTCCATAAAGCTGGAGAGAAAAAGAGATGTCGAGGAATAGAAGATAGAGTGAGAAGGTTCGATGTATGTGCACGCCTTCTTTATATATGCAAAGAAAATACAGATATGAAGAGGCAGAACATAGCAGTACATATTAAGGGGCAGAATACTAGTTGAAGAAATAGTGCTCTAGAATTTACCCGAAGAGATGAAAGGGATCAAGCACAGATTTAAGAAATTTTTAAAAGCCAAGCAGGAAAAGTCAAAGGAAACATCCACCTAGATACATCATGGGGAAACTGCATAAAACTAAAGAAAAAGAGAAAATATCAAAAACAGTCAGATGATAAAAGACATATTACTTTCAAAACAAGCATCATTTGGTCTCTTAGCATTTCCCACACAGAATTAGCAATTTCCCCAGGGTCGGGGGAGAAGCAACCCAAAATGTGAGCCTTACCTCCCTGGCTTATCACTTCTGCCAAATCCTAGCCCAGTAATTCTTCACTATCTTATTATGTCTCCAACACTTTCAAGTAGATTTTTTTAATCCAGCTTTTCTTGCTGTCATCAAGAGAGGAGTTGTTCCAAATTACCTGGATTTCAGGATTACCAGAAGCAAAATCCAAATTAATTTTAATGTTTAAAATGCCTCAATGATGGTAGCCCCTATTAAAGAGTTCTAGGCCCAGATGGCTTTACAAATTAGCGCTAGCTAACATTCAAATAAGGATAATTTCTACATTTTAAAAGTATTCCAAGTCTTAGAAAAAGTTAGAAATTAACTCAATTCAACTCATGGAGTTAACATATCCTTATTATCAAAGCTTTTGTAAATTATTCTAAAAAGAGAAGTGAACAATTTTTATTTCTTAAGATAGATGGAAAAATAAGTAAAACATTACAACATTCAATCAAATATGTATTAAACTAATAATACGCTATGATCAAGTAGTTTTTATTCCAGGAAAACAAGGATGTGCCAATATTAAGAAAACAATGGATAGAACTAGTCAAAACAACCAATTAGAGGATTAACAACTAAATTGGAGTAGGAAAAAACTTCCTAAACTTAGTAAACTTCATTTGCCAAAAGCCAACAGCAAACATCTTATTAAACAGTAAAATTCTAAAGCTGTTCCTATAAATACCAAGAAGAGAAGAATGCCTCACTATCAACACTATTACTCAATGTTGTTTGGAGGTGTAGCCAAGTTACAAAACGTGGAAACTAAAGAGCAAAATTCTGCTTCTGGCATCACTTTGCAGAACGAATTCTCTGAGCCATAGCTGATCTCACCAAAGACGGGAGAGAAAATGGCTATGACCTAGAGCTTGAGCATCAGGCAACCAGGAGGGACAGGATGACCCCCAGGACAGGTAGTGGCAATGCCCCCAGGGACGTGGAGTCAGCCAGTGGGAGGGTAGAGGAGCTCACTCTGGAAATCCTACAATGATGGCAGACCTTCAAGGGGGGTTTACGTGACCCCAACTTAGCAGCATCCCTGGGCTACAGGCAAAAGATGGAGGAAATGTCCCCAGTTCAGGCTGGAGGACTCCCCCAGAGGAGGGCCAACCAATGAGCTCCTAATCAAAGATCACCGAGCATGTAAGGAGGCATGTGGGTGACAGCAGAAGAAAAAGCAAGCAGCGCATTCAGACTCCTGAAGATATTGGTGCCGTTACATCAGCATATAGAAAAATACATGCAAAACGTTTAAAGGAATTAGGGCCCCATCACAACTAATCAAAGATAATTGGGGAAATATCAACAAAAGCACGAGTGAAAAGACTGCAAGCAGTGACACCTCAGTTACAGTGAGAACAACAGGCACCCAGATCTTGGCTTCTAAATGTCATTTCCCTCCAGTGGCTGCCTCCTTTGAGAATTACTGATGTGAGGTCTGGGGAAGGGAATGACAAGATGAGGCTGGAACATCTGTGCTAAAATCGAGGAAATGCCAAAAGACACAGAAGCCAGCTTGACACCACACTTGATTAACATTTTGAATAAATAAAAGTTCATGTGTCCATTTGGACATTCAAAAAAGGAGAGAGGAAGAGAGGAAGAGAGCTTCTTACAGAAGAATGCCAGCTAATTCATCTCAAAGAAATAATAGGTTTAGGAAGTCACAACTTTGAAACCACCAATAATCGACTCAGTCACTAAATGACTAAGAGGGATCACTGATTCAGGTGAGAGTCGTCAATGAATAATAAAACCACCAGGTGAAAGATGGTTGAATGAAGCAGACATCATTGCCCCATCCATTTGCCTCAGACATTACATTTCTCTATGCTCCTGGTGACTTCCAACTGCTATTTCTGCATTTCCATCCTGAGGGCTTTCTGCCCACAGATGGGACAGGCCAGAAGTGCTGGGCCATTGGATTAGTCAGAATTCTCTAGAGAAAGATAACCAATGGGCAATAGAGATAGAGACAGAGATACAGAAGCAGATACAGAAAAATATACAGATACAGATGTAAAAGGAAATTTATTGCGAGGAATTGGATCACATAATTATGGAGGCTGAGAAGTACCACAATCTGCTATCTGCGAGATACAGACCCGGAAAAGCCAATGGAGTAATTCAGTCCAGGTCCAAAGACACAAGAATCAGGAGAGCCTACCATATAAATTCCAGTCCAGGGACAGGAGAAGACGAGATGTGATGTCCCGGCTCAACAGTGAGGCAGGACAAAGGGGCAGATTCCTCCTTCCTCCAGATTTTATGGTACTCCAGCCCTCGGTGGATTGGATGATGCCCACCCATGCTGGAGAAGGCCATCTGCTTTACCGAGTCTGCCGATTCAAACTCTGATCTAATCCAGAGACACCCTCACAGACATACCTGGAAATGTTTAATCTGGACCCAAACTGATGCTGAAATTAACCATCACATGTATTAACAACTTTTGATGCAGTCCCACAACCAATGATTGATGAGAGTTGGTGCATAAATATGTCAGCCGTGGGCCCAGCCTGGTGGTATAGTGGTTAAGTTCACGGCTCTGCTTCAGTGGCCCAGGGTTTGCCAGTTCAGATCCTGGGTGTGGACCTACACACTGCTCATCAAGCCATGCTGTGGTGGCATCCCACATAGAAGAACTAAAAGGACTTACAACCAGGATATACAAGTAGGTACAGGGGCTTTGGGGAGAAAAAAAAAAAAGAGGAAGATTGGCAACAGATGTTAGCTTAGGGCCAATCTTCCTCACCAAAAAACAAAAAACAAACAAAAAAATATGTCAGCCCTCTTGGCCCCTTAAGGGAGATCTTCTAAGGCATGTTTACCCCACTTCCCAAGGCTTCCCAACAGTGCTGAGCTTGAGTTACCCCTTACGGCTGGCTGAATAATGCATCCTTTATTGGCTATATCCCCTTCCAGGGGTCACTTCTCCGCTCCTCTCCCATAAACTTCATATTCTCAAATCCTCATCTCAGGGTCAACTTTGGGAGGAACACAGCCTGAGATAGTTGCTGCCAGAAATAGTCCTAGGGAGCATGTCTTCAGGTGGGATTGTGGAATGAGACCGTTAGCCACGAGGATGCTGGTATAAGAGGGGTAGTTGCCACTGTGGCGTGTGACAGCATCATAATCATCAAGGCTCTCATCTGGGATAAACTGGGGAGAGATATGGGTAAAAGGGGCTGTGCTGGCTTGTGGAATATCTCTAGCATCTGAGCAATGTGGTGGAAATGGTGATTTTCAAGTGCAATGGAGTTGTTTGTTTGCTGTTAAGTGCCTCTGATGTGCTGCAGGAAAAAAATGACAGGCTCGAGTCAGCCAACCGTTAATTCAGGGCATGACGTGGAAGGCAGAAGGCCTCTGTGACAGCATCTGAAGTGACCATCGTCTCCTGCAGCTGGAGGGAAGGACCTCCCATCTGGTGAGGGTGGTAGAACTGTAAAGAAGCCTAACCTCACAGCCCTCGCAAATCTCCTATGCTGCATTCTGGATTCTTCCAGGGGAGACGTGGGACCCCGGAACCCGGGATAGGGACATCTGAATGGGTGCTGGAAGAGGTGCGGAATGGGTCTTCCCCTAGAGCCACGGGAGGGAGTGTGGCCCTGCAGACACCTTGATTTTAGCCCAGTGATACTGATCTCATATCTCTGGCCTCCAGCATAGAAAATGACCAGACTGAATCGGCCATCCGAAATACATGGGATGAGAAACAAAGGAAATGCGGGAGAACCAGAAACCGAGTGATAAAATGGCAGCATTAGGCCTTCATATATCAATGATCACTCTAAATGTAAATAGATTGAATTCTCCAATCAAAAGACACAGAGTGGCTGGATGGATTAAAAAACAAGACCCAACAATAAGCTGCCTCCAGGAAACACATCTCAGCCCCAAAGACAAAAACAGGCTCAGAGTGAAGGGATGGAAGATGATACTTCAAGTTAATAGTAAACAAAAGAAACCTGGCATTGCCATACTTGTATCAGACAAAGTAGACTTCAAGATGAAACAGGTAAAGAGAGACAAAGAGGGGCAGTAGATAATGATCAAAGGGACACTCCACCAAGAAGAAATAACACATAAATATCTATGCACCAAACACAGGAGCACCCAAGTACATAGAGCAACTATTAACTAAAAGGAGATATTAACAACAACACAATAATAGAAGGGGACCTCAACACCCCACTCACACCACTGGATAGGTCACCCAGACAGAAACTCAACAAGGAAATTATAGAATTAAATGAAAAGCTAGACCACTTGGACTTAATAGACATATATAGAACACTCCATCCAAAAACAGCAGAATACACATTCTTCTCAAGTGCACACGGAACATTCTCAAGGATAGACCGTGATGTGTTAAGTGAAATAAGCCAGATAGAGAAAGGCAAACACTGTATGATTCCACTCATATACGGAAGATAAACAAACACGAGGACAAAGAGAACTATTTAGTGGTTGCCAGGGAGAAGAAGGGTGGGGGTGGGCACAAGGGGTGAAGGGGCACATTTGTATGGTGACTGACACATAATAATGTACAACTGAAATTTCACAGTGTTGTAAATGATCATAACTTCAATAAAAAAAATATTCAGTAAAAAAAAGAGCTCCCCCCTGCTGGTGGACCCAGCTGCCAGTGGACCATGGACCTGAGAAGGCAGGATGGCATCCGCACATGGAGGTGGTAAGAGCACAAGAGGGAAGGTTTAGGGGGTCACGACTAGGGAACAGAGGGGCCCAGGAGCTCCACCTAGTGTCACCCATCCCCCTCTGCCTCCACTCTGACACAGCCCCTTCCCCTCAGCCCTCTTTCCCCATCCAAACCCACCATCCACACCCACGTCAGCCACCAGAGTTGGCTCCAAGCTTGAAAGGGTTGTAGGTCTAGATCTCTTGCTAACTAGTCTTCTCTGGGAGTCTAAAGCCCCAAAATGGCCTGGACAATAAAATCTCAACTCCCCCAGAGAGTGGGCCCCCATGGTGAATGAGGAAAGAGCTGCCAGCAGCTGTCTTGCATCCATGACGGAGAGGTAGAACCTGCCTGCCATGAGAGCCGACTTTCTGCTGAGAAAGAAACCAGGACCCAGACACACGCTTGAATGCTGGATCAAGCTGCACCTGAAGTCAGTCCCTGAGCCAGTAGAGTTCTTTTATTGTTTAAATCAGTTTGAATTAGTTTTCTGTCACAATAGTGAGTCCTAATGGACATAAACCCCCTATTAAAACACAAACTCCAAGAGGGCAGGTCTTTGCCAAATCTTGGTTGCCTGTAACCCCAGCGCCTAAAATATAGTAGGTGCTAAATAAAAGTTGATTTTGGCAAAGGTCATCAAGAGGACGTGACCACCAATTGACCTCCAAACTGGACCAGGCAATCGGAGGCTCCTGCCCCGCTCCCCTGTCCTTGGAATGTGCATTCATCCCACCATTGTCATGCTAGAAGACACTTCAAGGACACAACCTTGAGAAAGTAATGTGTTATTGAGACCGTCTGGACTGTAGGCGTCACTGAACCCCGTTAGGGCCTCTACGTAAACTCTTAAGATTCTGGCGGATGGGTGCAGAGATCTACTCCTCATGCAGCTGGCGGCCCAAGATGAGCCTCGTGTGTAAGTTCTCTTGCTTATTGAGTCTGCCACGGACCAATGAGAAGTGGTCTGCCTCTCTTCAGTCTCTGCTTGCCCCCCGTGTAGGGGCCAGTTTCGAATTTCATGTGGGGAACACCAAGGTTGTGAACCTACAGCTGGTGACCTGGGAAGGTGCCTTTTTAGGGAGGCAGAGGTGAAGGGGACCCACAGCAGGATGTGGGAAACGTGTGGGACCCACTCAGCCACCTGTGCACAATGCAGCCTCAGCTAGGTGCCCATCCCAGGTTCAGGGGCTCCATCGGACGCGTGACCTGTGTAGCAGTTGGTCATGCTGGAGATCTCAGCCACACTAGAAAACCTTATACACATACACACACACACACACTGCAGCCTGAAATTGAATCCCCTTAGATAGCCATTCCTTTGTTTTAAATTTGCAGCTGCTTTTAAGGGCAGCTTTCCATGGGAGTGGCCACACATCCAGGCTGTCATTTGCACAGTTGGGTAGGGGAGACAGAGCAGAACATGCTCACCAAGAGGACATGGGGACATCAGGGCATCTCTAGAAGGGCTTCCAGGTAGTCAGGTCCAGGTGGTTTGGGGCCCACAATCAGGTTCCCAGGCACTTGTACCCTTGGGCCCAGCGGGTGGCATGGGAGGAGGTTGAGCCCAGAAAGAGGGTCCCAGAGTTCCCCAGGGGAAAGCAAAGGGCACATGTGCCCCTGCCCTCACCAAGGAGACACAATGGGTAGGTAGTTGGGGTCTTGCCCTGAGACCCTGAACATGCTCTGAACCAGGGGGCAGATTCCAGAAGGGCTCCACTGCCCTGGGGACCAGTCACTGTCATCAGGTGACACATCTCTCTCAGCTCAGTGGCCACCATCCACCTGGGGAGAGGCGGGCATGTCAGCCCCTGAGGAACGGGCATCTTAGCCAGTTCCTCAACGAGAGGAGGCCTCCGACACCCTCGTGGGGCTCACATGGGACCCCTCGCCCTCCCTGCTCTCCCTCTGTCCCCAACGGGCCTGGGATCCTCCAGCTTCAGTGGAGACCCTCAATGCTCTTCTCTGCCCCGCCCCCACCCAGGATTTGGTCTCTCCTTCCAGCCACCGTGAATGGCCCCTGCCTGACCTCCCTGGGACCCTGTGACTCAGTCTAGACCTCCCCTGCCCCCGGGAGGACCCCTGCCCCATGGGTGGGATGTGGAGGCCAGGAATGGAGAATCCTGGCTCCTGTCAGCCTGGGGGTGTCCTCCTAGGGAGGGACCCTACAGGCCTGGGATTCGAGTGGGAGATGTGGCTGCAGTAGATTCAGGAGAGAGGGGGAGGGGGGACAGACCCAGGAGAGGGTTATCCGGGTCCCTGGGGAACTCATGAGTCTGGGGGCAACAAGGATGCCCCCATTCACTCAACAAATGTTCACTGACAACTCCTGGGAGCTGGGAACACAGGGGTGGAGCAGCTCATCCTGAGAAACAGATCAGGACACAGATGTTACCAACCTTTCCTTAAGGTCAGAGGGCCCAGAGGAGGGTTGCTCTGTAGGGAGATCGGGGAGGTCATCCTGGAGGAGGTGGCACATGGCCAGACCTTGCAGGATAGGAGAGATTTGGCAATTATTATTATTGTTGTTGCTATTGTTTACCAGGCACCAGGCAAAGGGCTTCCTCCACGTTGCTATAACTGTCCTTCTGAGGACACTTTGGGGATGGGGTCACAGCCCCATTTCACCAAGGAGGACAACTTGGCACATTGAAGGTCACGGAGTCAGGAAGGATGGAGGTGAGTGATGGCAGGAGAGGAGCAGGGTGCCCAGCGTCTGTTGGACTGGAGGAGGGTGGCCACTCTGGGGCCCACAATGGATGGGGGCTTCCAGACGAACTGCCCGCTCCCCCCACCACAAGCAATGAGGGGATGTGTGGTCTGTAAAAGTTCAAAAACGGTAACAAAACCAACTGAAAGTCCTTCCAAATTCTCAACATCAGTGACAAAATCCGCACCACCCCCCCATCACCCCCGCCCAGCCTCTGGGCCTTGGGGATACGAAAGCATCAGGTTAGAAATTGATAGCGTGGAGTTGATGTCAAGATGGCAGCATAGGCGGACTCTGAACTCACCTCCCCCATAGACACAACCAATTTACAACTATTCTTGGAACAATTACCCCTGAGAGACAACTGAAAACTGGATAAAAAGGACCCCCACAACAAGAGGCAGTGGGAGAGGCAGAAATTCCTTCTGGAGAGAAAAAAGCCTCCTTCATGAGCCATGGAGGCTCACATCCAGCCAGGAGCAATCCTGAGGTACATGGCCTTGCCTGGAGGAGTGGGGGGCCTGAGCAGGGGAGCGTTACCGCTATAAGCATCCTTCAGACTCAGCACAACCGAGATGAGTCTCACAATATCTGACTTTGTTGGCTATTAACTACAATGAAGAATACCCCTAGAAAAGCTATTGGTCATAAGCACGAAAAAGCCGGCTCTTAAAGGGCCCACACACAAATTCACCCATTTCAGAAAGCAACCTAAAATCACCAGGAAGAAAGTTGCACAGAAAGAAAAGAGACTCACTTGATAGGCTCTTGGTATATCTCAGTGACAGGTGAGACCTCTCAGGGACTAAGACATTGGCAGGAGTCATTATTGTGACCTAGCACAGGTGTGCTGCCAGACGCTGGCAGGCACCATTGAAGTTCTCCCCCTGGCCTGTTAGCCCAGGGTCTGCCCCAGCTCCTAGAGCACTGATTTAATCCAGCTCAGCCAGTGCAGGCAGCCATCCTAGGGACTGGCCCCACCCAACAGCAAATCCTCGGGCTACTTGTGGGTCTGCATAAATGGGGTACCTGGATCCACTGCAGGCAGGCGAGTGGGTCTGCCTCTGTGGGACAAGGAGTGCACAAGGACTGGGTGGAGTGTGTGGGGTGTTGGTGGAGTGTGTGGGGGCCTCTACAGTGGGCTGACAAGGTCTGCTTCTGGGGGTCAGGGCATGCACAGGGGCCAGGACTGTGTTGATAGTGTGTGTGGACCTGTGGGCCATGGGGCTTGTCAGCTGCAGAAGTCTTGTGCTTCTCAAACAGCCACATAGGAGATCAGCCCCACCTTCCAAAGCCTGGAACACTTGGGTGCTCTCATACCTGGGGCCAGCCCCACTCAGCTGCAACCCTGACAGAGCTGACAACATTCTTGCAGGCCAGAGGCCGACAGCAATTGTAAGCCCCTGAGCCTAGCAACCAGCTATGCTGGGACCTACTCACTTAACAGAAAAACTGCAACAGGAATGTGCTACTAGACCTTGCAGCTAACTGTGCTGGGGCTCCCCACACCCAATAAAGTGACTGAAGGGACTGTAGCAGCCACATGCAGCTGAGCATTACAACCAGCTGGCCAGGGAGACAGCCTAGACTCCTCATGCTCCTGCAGCAAGAGCAACCCTGACACAACAGAAGGACACATGTAGCCCACACAGGGGACACTCCTGGAACATTTGGAACTGGTGACAAGAGGGAAACACACTGCTCAGCCTCATAAGGTATCTCCTATATAACGCCACCTCTCCAAGATCAGGAGATGTAGCTGACCCACCTAATACATGGGTATAAGCACAGAGAAAGAGGCAAAATGAGGAGGCAAAGGTATACGTTCCAAGCAAGAGAAAAGGACAAAGCCCCAGAAAGAGAACTAAATGCAACAGAAATAAACAATCTACCTGACAAAGAGTTCAAAAGAAAAGTCATAAGGATGCTCACTGATCTTTGGAGAAGAATGGATGAACTCAGTGAGAACTTCAACAAAGAATTGGAAAATATAAAAAAAGAACCAATTAGAAATGAAGAATATAATACTGGAAATGAAAAATTCACTAGAGGGACTCAACAGCAGAGTAGATGATACAGAAGAACAGATCAGTGAGCTGGATGAAAGCCTGGAGGAAATCACCCAAGCTGAACAGATAAAGGGAAAAAATTAAAAAGAACAAGGACAGTCTAAGGGAAATCTGGGACAACATCAAGCACACTAACATCTGTATTATAGGTGTCCCAGAAGAAGAAGAGAGAGACAAGGGGGCAGAGAATCTATTTGAAGAAATAATAGCTGAAAACTTTCCTAACCTAAGGAAGGAAACAGACATCCAGGTACAGGAAACACAGAGAGCATCAAACAAGATGAACCCAAAGAGGCCCACATCAAGACACATTATAATTAAAATGTCCAAAATTAAAGATAAAGAGAGAATCTTAAAAGCGGCAAGAGAAAGGCAACAAGTGACATACAAAGGAAACCCCATAAGGCTATTAGCTGACTTCTCAGCAGAAACCTTACAGGCTAGAAGGGAGTGGCATGATATATTTAAAGTGCTGAAAGGGAAAAACCCACAACCAAGAATACTCTACTCGGGAAGGTTATCATTCAGAATGGAAGGAGAGATAAAGAGTTTCCCTGACAAGCAAAAATTAAAGGAGTTTATCACCAAGAAACTTGTTTTACAAGAATGCTAAAGGGGCTTATTTAAGTGGGAAAGAGAAGACCACATAGGAACAAGAAAATTATCCCAGAAAAAAGGGCAATAAAATCACTAGTAAAGGCGAAAATACAGTAAAGGTAGCAGATCTACCATCTGTGAAGAGAATATGAAGGTCAAACGACAATAGTAGTAAAATTACCTATTTCAATGATAAAAGGGTAATGGACACACACACACAAAACAAGAGGTTAGATGTGATGTCAAAAACATAAAATGTGTGAGGAGGGGAGTAAAAGAGTAGAGCTTTTAGAAAGAGATCAAACTAAAGAGACCATCAACTCAATATAGATTGTTATATACGTAGGTTATTATATGTGAACTTCATAGTAATCACAAACCAAAAACTTATAATAAATAACAAGCAATTAAGGGAAAGGAACCCAAATATAATACTAAAGAAAGCCACCAAGCCACAAGAGAAGAAAGGAACAGAGAAGAACTAGTAAAATACCCAGAAAAAAAGTAACAAAATGGCAATAAGTACATACTTATCAATAGCTACTTTAAACATCAATGGACTAAATGCTCCAATCAAAAGGAATAGGGTGGCCAATTAGATTAAAAAAAAAAAAGACCCATATATATGCTGCATACAAGAGACACACTTCAGACCTAAAGACACTCACAAACAGAAAGTGAAAGGATGGGAAAAGATACTCCATGCAAATGGCAAAGAAAAGAAAGCTGGGGTAGCAATACTTATATCAAACAAAACATACATTAAAACAAAGACTGTAACAAGAGACAAAGAAGGGCACTACATATTGATAAAGGGAACAACCCAACAAGAGGATGTAACACTTTAAATATCTATGCACCCAACATAGGAGCACCTAAATACATAAAGGAATCATTAACAGACATAAATGGAGAAATAGACATTAACACAATAATCATAGGGGCCCTGAACACTCCACTTACTCCACTTACAGAAGATGATTAAGGAAAACAGTGGCCTTAAATAACACTTTAGACCTGATGGACTTAGGAGATATATAAAGAACATTCCATCCAAATACTGAAGAACACACATTCTTTTCAAATGCACAAGGAATGTTCTCCAGGATTGATCACATATTAGGCCACAAAACAAGTGTCAATAAATTTAAGAAGATCGAAATAAGGCCAGCCATCTTTACTGACCACAAAGGTATGAAACTAGAAATCAACGACAGGAGGAATATCAGAAAAGCCACAAATATGTGGAGATTAAACAAAAGGCTACTGAACAATAAAAGGGTCAATGAAGAAATCAAAGGAGAAATCAAAAAATGCCTGGAGACAAATAAAAATGAAAATACGATATACCAAAATCTACTGGATACAGCAAAAGTGGTTCTAAGAGGGAAGTTTATAGTGATACAGGCCTACCACAATGAACAAGAAAATTCTCAAATAAACAATCTAACAGTGCACATAAAGGAACTGGAAAAGGAAGAATAAACAAAGCCCAAAATCAGTAGAAGGAAGGAAACAATAAAAATCAGAGTAGAAATAGAAAAAAATCAATGAAACCAAGAGCTGGTTCTTTGAAAAGATAAACAAAATTGACAAACTTTTAGGTAAACTCACCAAGAAAAGAAGAGAGAAGCCTCAAATAAATAAAATCGGACATGAAAGAAGAGAAATTACAACAGACAACTCAGAAATACAAAAGATTGTAAGAGAATAATATGAAAAGCTATATGCCAACAAATTGGATGATCTAGAAGAAATAGGGAAATTCTTAGAATCATACAACCTTCCAAAACTAAATCAAGAAGAAATAGGGAATTCTAATAGACCAATCACCAGCCAGGAGATCGAAACAGTAATAAAAAATCTTCCAAAAAAATAAAAGTCCAGGACCAGATGGCTTCCCTGGTGAATTCCACCAAAGATTCAAAGAAGACTTCATACCTATCCTTCTCAAACTCTTCCAAAAAATTGAAAAGCAGAGGAAGCTTCCTAACTCATTCTATGAACCCAACATTACCCTGATCCCAAACCAGACAAGGACAACACAAAAAAAGAAAATTACAGGCCAATATCACCAACAAACATCAATGCAAAAATCCTCAACAAAATACTAGCAAATCGAATACAACAATACATTAAAATGATCATACACCATGAGGAAGTGGGATTTATTCCAGGGATGCAGGGATGGTTCAACATCCACAAATCAATCAACGTGATACACCACATTAACAAAGTGAAGAATAAAAATCACGTGATCATCTCAATAGATGCAGAGAAAGCATTTGACAAGATACAGCATCCATTTATGATAAAAACTCTCAATAAAATGGGTATAGAAGGAAAGTACCTCAACATGATAAAGGCCATATATGACAAACCCACAGCTAACATCATTCTTAATGGAGAAAAACTGAAAGCTATTCCTCTAAGAACAGGAACCAGACAAGGATGCCCACTGTCACCACTCTTATTTAACACATTATTGGAAGACCTAGCCAGAGCAATCAGTCAAGAAAAAGAAATAAAAGGGATTCTAATTGGAAAGGAAGAAGTGAAACTGTCACTATTGGCAGATGACATGATTTTATATATAGAAAACCCTAATGAATACACTAAAAAACTTTTAGAAACAACAAATGAATATAGTAAAGTTGCAAGATTCCAAATCAGCATACAAAAATCAGTTCCATTTCTATACACTAACAACAAAGTAGCAGAAAGAGAAATTAAGAATACAATCCCATTTACAACTGCAATAAAGAGAATAAAATACCTAGGAATAAACTTAACCAAAGAGGTGAAAGATGTGTACACTGAAAACTATAAAACCTCGTTGTAAGAAATTAAAGAAGACATAAAGAAATGGAAAGCTATTCTGTGCTCTTAGATTGGAAGAATTAACATGGTTAAAGTGTCCATAATTCCTAAAGCAATCTACAGATTCAATGCAATCCCTATCACAGTTCCAACAACAGTTTTCACAGAAATAGAATAAAGAATCCTAAAATTTATATGGAACAACAAAAGACCCTGAATAGCCAAAGGATTCCTGAGAAAAAAGAACAAAGCTGGAGGTATCACACTCCCTGATTTCAAAATATACTACAAAGCTACAGTAACCAAAACAGGATGATACTGGTGCAAAAACAGTCATACAGATCAACAGAACAGAACCAAGAGCCTAGAAATAAACCCACACATTTATGGACAGGTAATTTTCAACAAGGGCGCCAAAACATACAATGGAGAAAGGAAAGTCTCTTCAATAAATGGTGTTGGGAAAACTGGACAGCCACATGCAAAAGAATGAAAGTAGACCATTATCTTATACCATACACAAAAATTACCTCAAAATGGACTAAAGACTTGAAGGTAAGACCTGAAACCATGAAACTTGCAGAAGGAAACATAGGCAGTAACGCTCTTTGACATCGATCTTAGCAGCATATTTTCAAGTACCATGTCTGACCGGGCAAGGGGAACAGTAGAAAAAATAAACAAATGGGACTATATCAAACTAAAAAGCTTCTGCACAGCAAAGGAAACCATCAAGAAGATGAAAAGACAAGCTAACAACTGGGAGAAGATATTTGCAAACCATATATCTGATAAGAGGTTAACGTCCAAAATGTACAAAGAACTCATACATCTCAACAACAAAAAAACTAATAACACAATTAAAAAATGGGCAAAAGATCTGAACAGACATTTCTCCAAAGAAGATATACAGATGGCCAACAGGCACATGAAAAGATGTTCAACATCATTCACTATCAGGGAAATGCACATCAAAACTACAATGAGATGTCACCTCACTCCCGTCAGAGTGGCTATAATTAATATGACAGGAAACAGTAAGTGTTAGAGAGGATGTAGAGAGAAGGGAACCCTCATACACTGCTGGTGGGAGCGCAAACTGGTGCAGCCACTATGCAGAACAGTATGGAGATTCCTCAAAAAATTAAGAATAGATCTACCATATGATCCAGCTATTCCACTGCTGGGTATTTATCCAAAGAACTTGAAAACACAAATGCATAAAGATACATGCACCTCTATGTTCACTGCAACATTATTCACAATAGCCAAGACTTGGAAGCAACCTAGGTGCCCATCAAGGGAGGAATGGATAAAGAAGATGTACATATACACAATCAAATACTACTCAGCCATAAGAAACGATGAAATCCGGCCATTTGTGACAACATGGATGGACCTTGAGGGTATTATGCTAAGTGAAATAAGTCAGAGGGAGAAAGTCAAATACCGTGTCATCTCACTCATAAGTAGAAGATAAAAACAACGCAAACATAGAGAAACAGAGATTGGATTGGTGGTTTCCAGAGGGGGAGAGGGGAGAGAGGAGTGTGAAGGGGTGATCAGGCACATGTGTGGTGATGGATGGTAATTAGTCTTTGGGTGGTGAACATGATGTAATCTACACAGAAGTCAAAATATAATGATGAACACCTGAAATCTACATAATGCTATAAACCAGTTACTGCAATAAAAAAAAGAAAGAAACTGATAGCGCAGTTTTGTTCTCATTGTCTCTGTCCCAGGTTACCTTTGATTTCTGGCAAGTGATGCGACTGCTCCTCCTTCCCCTTCCCTGTTAGAGCACCGGCTTTGAGTTCTCCAGGAGGATGACCTGGTGTGAACAGAACCTGCAGAGCCTCCTGGCACAGGAGGCAGCGGAGCCCAGAGGAGGAGCACAGCGGGGCATGGACTTGACCTCTCTGGTCCGCTCCTCCCCCGCAGAATGGAGGGGACGGTGCTGACAGCAAGTTGTGAGGGTCTCCCAGGGCCAGGTGGTGACTCGAGGGAACACCTGGGATGTGAAGCGCGTGGGCAGGAGCTGGGAGATACTGGCTGTTGCTACATCCATGGCCACAGGGAACACGGCAGGATGGGACAGGCGTCATCATGGGCCTGGTGGCTGTGGAAACGCTGGTGGGAGGCAGCGGGACCTCTGCACCCACTGCCTAGGGCCCCGACGGAGGGCTCCCACACCTGTGCCCGGTGCTCCGACCCCCACGGAAGGCCCAGCATAGGGCAGGGACCCAGGGATGTCACCGTCCAGAGGGGCACCCTGGATCAGGGCTCCAGTAGCTCCACGCCCAGAGCAGCGCCCATCTCCCCCTCCAGAACCTAAGCCCATGGCTCCTGCACTCTCCCCAGCACCCAGCACAGAGCCTGGCACACAGTAGGACTGTTGCCCAGCACAGGGCCTGGGTGTGGGGGATCCACAGGCATACAGCAGAACCACAGAGATGTGGGTTTAAAAAATTCTGCAATGAGGCCCTGCCGTCACTGGGCAACACAGGGCTGGGTCTGCCCCCCACCCCCACCCCAGAGGGGGCCGGGACCCTCACAGCAGCCCCCGTCTCTCAGGCCCAGCTGCGGCAGTGACTGGCTTTGTTCATCAGCCTAGTGAGGAGCCCCCAAGGCTTCGGGGACAACAGTTAGATCTGAAGAGTGCAGGACAGGGTGGGAGCAAAGAGGCCTGTCCAGTCAAGTCCTGTTTCCTGGGCAGGCCGCCTACCGCAGGGGCCAAGGGGCTGAAACGCAGGAAGGCTGGCGGTGCCTGTGGGTCCATAGGCCGCAGGTGATAAATTACCCACCTGGGCACAATCTGGGGTGTAATGATAGATTGTGACCACCAGAGGGCAGGCAATGATCATCTTTGCTTTTAGTATCTCAAATTATGCAGTATTTATACTGCTGCAGCAGATAAAACAAGAAAGGCTGATCATTCAGAACATGCAAAACACCATTGCAAGTGCATTTCTTTATTAACTCAGTCTTCACAATCACCCTACAAGGTATTAGTTGTTGCCATTTTACAGAGGAAGAATCCAAGGCTCAGAGAGCTTGAGTAACCTGCCTGAGATCACACAGCAGTGACTCACAGAGCAGGGATTAAACCCAGGCCTTGTCGCCAGAGTCTGCACTCTGAACCTACTATACTGCTTCCTATTTGCCCTGTGTGATTTCCCATGCATTCAAGTTCGTGTTCTAGCAAATTCTCTCCCTAAGATGCCAAACTTTAACCTGAAATGCAGGGAGTGAGCATGGTGCTGCAGGGCACAGAGAACCCTCCAGGGTCCTCACCCCAACGAGTGTTTGCAGACTCCTGATAGTGGGAAGGAGGAAGGGTGAGAGCGAGGAACGGAGGCAGCGAGTCACAGAGAGAGGGCAGCAGGAGCGAAGACAGCAAGTCCATCTGGGGCTGCAAGTGGTTCCAAGGAGCTGGTGTGGGGCGTGGCAGGTGCTGCGCAGGGTGAGTCTGGCCGGCAAAGGGCCACAGGGCGAGGGCGGGGGGAGTTTGGGGTTTACCCTGCAGCAGCGGTGTGCAAGAGCTAACTATTGCATTTTCGGGAATTTTGCAGCCCAGCTGTTAAGCACAGCCTTTGTTTAAAAGTAAATTATATAAACATGCAATTGAATTATATTGAAACAAAGGTAATAAATATTCAACACTTATGGCCTCACTGTTTTACAACACTTTGCTCTCTCTCTGCTCTTGAGGTTGTTTCCGTCTGTTTATCTACAGATGGAAATCCTACAAAACAGTCTGCTCCTGTGTATCTCTTCCCGCCCCGTTCAGTGAAACTGGCCACCAGGGGCGTATTTATACCAGGGAAATTGGCAAAGGCCACCGATCAGGGCTTTTCATCCAGGGAGTCAGCCGTTGCCATTTACACGGAGGCACACCACTGCCGGTAGGTACAATGTGGTAAGATCTGCGCTGTGACAAGCTCTTGAGGGCAGGGGACCTAGAGAAAAACTTTCCAGTAAAGGAGTGGAATGACTAAAGGGTGATCAGAGTAGCAAGGGGCACCGGGCATGTCTGAAGTCCCAGGTACTTTATGAGAAGCCACTGGCTGACATCCAGACACGGGAAACCAAGCCACCCAAATCAGGTCCTCTCCATCGCTGCCAAGAAGGTAGTTTAAACAACGGGTCGACTTTAACCACCGCTGCACCAGAAGACAGCGCCCCACCGCCCTGGGTCCCAGCCCGCTCTGTCCTCCATCTGCCGCTTCAAAACAGTGGCCTGCAGCCTGGGAAAGAAGCTCGGCCGCCCCCAGAGGCAGCTGCACAGATGTCTGGGGAGAAGGTCACTGAGGTCAGGAACGCTTCCTTTTTCTGCCCAGATGGGGGCAGCTGCGCTGGGAGCCCAGGCCTGCGTAGCACAAGGACACGGGTCAGGGGCCCACACTCGGGTAGGGTGAGAACTGCAGCGAGTCCAAACCTCCAGCAGCCCAAATCTCCGGCTGCCAGCAGCCCTGGGGGTCGAGCAGGTGCAGGCGGGTCACCCCACCCCACCCTGCGTGCGTAGGGATGCTGGACACCCGCGTCTGGCTCCACTTCTGCGTTTTGACCAGGCTGTGACTCCTCCTTCAGCCTGCTTCCTCCTCTGTAAACTGAGATGAGTGTGGTCTTTAAGAGGTTTTTTCTTTCCAGACGATGTTAACAGGATTTTTGAGATAGGTTGGGAGGTATTTGGTGGTAACACCTGGGTCCTGCTCCCTCAATCACCCTTGACCTTCCTGGGAAGATGTCCCTGGGAAAAATGGGCACAGGCCACAGGGAGTCCTTGATCACCAGCAGGGAATAGGCACCGTCTGGACCTGAGAGAACAGCAAAGGCACTCGGAGGCAGTCCCTGGGCCCCTTGTCCACCTGCCTCATGGAGGCTGGCTGCCAGAGAGGGCAGCCACGCGGGATGGACACTGCCTTCTTCAGGCGAGAGCAGAGACATGGGTGGGACACTTGCCCTTTTTTTTATTTAATAGATTTTATTTTTTACAGCAGTTTTAGGTTCACAGCAAAATTGAGCAGAAGGTACAGAGATTCCCCAGATACTTGCTGACCCCACACATGCACAGCTCTCCCCTTATGAACATCCCCCACCACAGTGGGACATTTGTTGCAATTGATGAACCTACATTGACACATCATGATCGCCCAGAGTCCACAGTTTACCTTAGGGTTCACTCTTGTGTTGTACATTCTGTGGGTTTGGACAAATGTATAATGACATGTATCTACCGCTGCAGTGCCACACAGAATATTTTCACTGCCCCAAAGTTCTTCTGCGCCCTGCCTGTTCGCCCCTCCCCCGTAACCCCCGGCAACCATTGCTCTTTTAACTGTCTCCATAGTTTAACCTTCCCCAGATGTCATCTAGTTGCAATCATACTGTCTGCAGCCTTTTCAGATTGACTTCTTTCCTTTCGTAAGATGAATGTAAGTTTCCTCAGTGTCTTTTTGTGGCGTCACAACTCACTTATTTTTAGCACTGAATAATATGCCATTGTCTGGATAGAGCACAGTTTATTTATTCTTTCACCCACTGAAGGATATCTTGGTCGCCTCCAAGTTTTGGCAATTGTGAATAAAGCTATTGTAAATTTCTGTATGCGAGTTTTTGTGTGGACGTAAGTTTTTAGCTCCTTTGGGTAAATACCAAGGAGCACAATTGCTGGATCGCATGGTAAGAGTATGTTTTGTTTTGTAAGAAACCATGAAACTGCCTTTCAAAGAGGTTGTACCATTTTGCAATGAATGAGAGTTCTTGTTGTCCCACGTCCTCACCAGCATTTGGCGTAGTCAGTGTTCTAGATCTTGGCCATTTTAATAGGTGTGTCGCACTATCTCATTATTGATTTAATTTGCATTTCCCTGATGACATATGATATGGAGCAACTTTTCATAAGTTTATTTGCCATGTGCATATCTTCTTTGATGAGGTGTCTATTAAGATCCTTGGCCCACTTTTTAATTGGATTGTTTGTTTTCTGATTGTTGAGTGTTCTTCGTATATTTTGGATAATAGTCCTTTATCAGACGTGTCTTTTGCAAATATTTTTTCCAGGTCTAGGGCTTGCCGTTTCATTCTCTTGACAATGTCTTTTGCAGAGCAGAAGTTTTTAATTTTAACGAAGTCCAGCTTATCAATTATTTCTTTCACAGATCAAGCCTTGGTGTTGTAACTAGAAAGTTATCACCAAACTCAGGGTCATCCAGGTTTTCTCCTATGTTATCTTCTAGGAGTTTTGTTTTGTGTTTTACATTTAGGTCTGTGATCCATTTTGAGTTAATTTTTGTGAAGGGTGTAAGGTCTGAGTCTAGAGTCATCTTTTTGCATGTGGATGTCTAGTTGTTCCAGCACCAGTTGTAGAAAAGACTATCTGCTCCATTGTCAAAGAGCGGCTGACTATGTTACTGTGGGTCTATTTCTGGGCTCACTCTTCTGTCCTATTGACCTATTTGTCTATTCTTTCACCGATACCACACTGTCTTGAGGATATAGCTTTATCAATAGTCTTGAAGTCGGATACTGTCAGTCCTCCAACTTTATCTTCTCTTTCAATATTGTGTTGGCTCTTCTGGGTGTTTTCCCTCTCCATATAAACTTTAGAATCAATTTTTTAATATCCACAAAATAACTTGCTGGGGTTTTGATTGGGATTACATTGAATCTATAAATCAAGTTTGGAAGAACTGACGTCTTGCAATGTTGAGTCCCCCCATCAATATGCATGGCCTATCTTTCCATTAATTTAGTTCTTTTATTTCTTTCATCAGAGTTTTGTAGTTTTCCTCGTATAGATCTTGAACATATTTTGTTAGTTATAAACCTAATTTTTTCATTCTGGGGGAGGTGCTAATGTAAATAGTATTGCATTTTTAACTTCAGATTCTACTTGTTCATTGCTGGGACATAGGAAAGTGATTGATTTTTGTCTATTAACCTTGCTATAATTGTTTATTAGTTCCATTTTCTGTCAGTTCTTTCAAATATTCTACATAGACAATGATGTCATCTGTGAAAAAAGGCAATTTTATTTCTTCTTTCCCCATCTGTATACTTTTTATTTCCTTTTCTTGTCTTATTGCATTAGCGAGGACTTGCAGAACTTTATTGAAAAGGAGTGGTGACAAGTGACATCCTTGCCTTGTTCCCGGTGTCAATGGGAAAGCTTCAAGTTTCTTTCCATTAAGTATGATGTGGGCTCTAGGTTTTTGTAGAGATTCTTTCTCAAGTTGAGGAAATTCCTCCTTTATTCCTAGTTTACTGAGATTTTTTTTATCATGAATGGGTGTTGAAGTCCAATGATTTTTCTGCAAACATTGAAACGATCACATGATTCTTCTTCTTTAGCCTGTTGATGTGATGGACTATATTAACTGATTTTCAAATGTTGAACCAGCCTTGCATACCTGTGATAAATCCCACTTGGTCATAGTCTATAATTCGTTTTGTACATTATTGGATTTGATTTGCTAATATTTTGTTGAGGATTTTTGCATCTCTGTTTATGAGAAAAGTTGGTCTGCAGTTTTCTTTTCTTACAATGTCTGTCTCATTTGGGTGTTAGGGAAACGCTGCCTTCGTAGAATAAGATAGGAAATATTCCCTCTGCTTGTATCTTCTGAAAGAGATTGTAGATAATTGGTATAATTTTTTCCTTACATGTTTGGTAGGATTCACCAATGACCCCATGGGGGCCTGGTGCTTTCTGTTTTGGAAGGTTATTAATTACTGATTCAACTACTTTAATAGATATAGTCTTATTCATATTGTCTGTTTCTTCTTGTGTGAGTTTTGGAAGACTGTGTCTTTCAAGAAATGAGCCCATTTCATTCAGGTTATCAAATTTATGGGCATACAGTTGTTCATAGTGTTCCTTTGTTATCCTTTTATCGTCCATGGGATCTGTAGCGATGTCTCCTCTTTCATTTCTGATATTAGTAGTTTGTGTCCTCGTTTTTTTTTTAGTTAGCCTGGGTAGAGGCTGATCAATTTTATTGATCTTTTCAAAGAACCAGTTTTCTGTTTCATTAATTTTCTCTCTTGATTTCCTGTTTCCAATTTCACTGACTTCTGCTCTAATTTTTATTATTTCTTTTTCTCTGCTGACTTTGGATTTAATTTGCTCCTCTTTTTTAAGTTTCCTATGGTAGAAGCTTAGATGATTGATTTTAGATCTTTCCTCTTTTCTAAATTTTGTGTGTGTGTGTGAGGAAGATTGGCCCTGAGCTAACATCTGTTGCCAATCTTCCTCTTTTTGCTTGAGGAAAACTGTCCCTGAGCTAACATCTGTGCCAATCTTCCTCTATTTTGTATGTTGGACACCACCACAGCATGGCTTGATGAGTGGTGTGTAGGTCTGTGCCTGGGATCTGAACTCACATACCCCAGACCACCAAAGTAGAGTGCACAAACTTGACCACTATGCCACTGGGCTGGCCCTCTTCTTTTCCAATGCTATAAAGTTCCCGCTAAGCACTGCTTTTGCTGCATCCCACAAGCTTTGATAAGTTGTGTTTTCATTTTCATTTAGTTCAAAATATTTTTAAATTTATCTTGAGGTTTCTTCTTTGACCCGAGTATTATTTAGAAGTGTGTTGTTTAATTTGCAAGTACTTTGGGATTTTCCAGCTATCTTTCTGTTATTGATTTCTAGTTTAATTTCCTGTGGTCTGAGAGCAGACATTGCATGATTTGTATCATTTTACATTTGTTAAGTTATGTTTTATGGCCTAGAATGTTGTCTATCTTGGTGAATGTTCCACGTGAGCTTGAGAAGAATGTGTATTTTTCTGCTGTTGAATGAAGCAGTCTAAAGGTGTCCATTATATCCAGTTGATTGATTGTTGCTGAGTTCAGCTATGTCCTTCCTGATTTTCTGCCGATGAATCTGTCCATTTCTGGCAGAGGGGTGTTGAAGTCTCCAGCAAGCAGATTCATCTATTTTTCCTTGCAGTTCTGTCAGTTTTGCCTCACATATTGTGAGACTCTGTTGTTAGACACATATACATTAAGGACTGTTATGTCTTCCTGGAGAATTAACCCCTTTATCATTATATAATGCCCCACTTTATCCCTGAAGTCTACTCTATTCAAAATTAATATAGCTACTCCTACTTTCTTTTGTTGAGTGTTAACATGGTATCTTTCTCTACCCATTTACTTTTAACTTCTATGTTTTTATATTCAAAGTGGA
Source organism: Equus quagga (assembly GCF_021613505.1). NCBI lineage: Eukaryota > Metazoa > Chordata > Mammalia > Perissodactyla > Equidae > Equus > Equus quagga. The sequence goes on from NC_060286.1 coordinate 41,992,343, forward strand.
TTTCTTGGAGACAACACATAGTTGGGTCTTTTTTTGATCTGCTCTGACAATCTCTGTCTTTTAATTGGTGCATTTAGACCACTGACATTCAAAGTGATTATTGATATAGTCGGACTTATTTACCATATTTGTTACTATTTTCTATTTATGGCCCTTATTCCTTGTTCCTATTTTTGCCTTCCACTTTTTTTTCTGCCTTTTGTGGTTTATTTGAGCACTTTATATGATTCTATTTTCTCTCCTCTCCTAGTGTATCAGTTGTACTTTTTTTCCCTATTTTTAGTGGTTGCCCTAACATTTGCAATATACATTTATAGCTAATCCATACTTTTAAATGACACTATACCACTTCACAGGTAGTGCCAGTACCTATGATAAAATAATCCTAATTCCTCCCTCCTGTCTCTTGTACCATTCACTGCTGTCGTTTATTTATATATATATTCAAATACATTGTTGCTATTATTTTGAACAAATTGTTGTCTGTTATGTAATTAACAATAAAAAAAGGTTTTATTTTGCCTTCACCTATTCCGTCTCCTGTGCTCTTCCTCACTTTACGTTGGTCCAGGTTTCTGACCTATATTATTTTCCTTCTCTCTAAAGGACTTCTTTTAACATTTCTTGCAAAGCATGTTACTGACAACAAATTCCCTCAGTTGTATTTGTCTGAGAAGGTCTTTATTTCTCCTTCACTTTTGAAAGATAATTTCACAGGGTACAGAATTCTAGGTTGGCAGTTGTCTTCTCTCAACAGTTTAAATATTTCACTCTCTTCTTTCTTGCTGAAGAAGTTGGTTTCTGACGAGAAGTTGGGTGTGATTCTTATCTTTGCTCCTCTTTTAAGGTAGCAGGTAAGATGTTTTTTCCCTCTGGCTTCTGTCAGGATTTTTTCTTTATCTTTGATTTTCTGCAGTTTGAAAACGAAATGCCTGGGTGCAGTTTCTTTCGGCATTTATCCTGCTTGGTACTCTCTGAGATTCACGGATCTATGGTTTGATGTCTGACACTAATTTGGGGAAATTCTCAGTCACTATTGTTTCAAACATGTATTCTGTTCCTTTCTCTCTTTTTTCTCCTTCTGGTGTTCCCATTACACATATGTTACCCCTTTTGTAGTTGTCCCACAGTCCGTGGATGTTCTGTTCTCTTTTTCAGTCCTTATTTCCTTGCCTTTTGGTTTTTGAGCTTTCTACTGATAGACCCTCCAGCTCCGAGATTCTTTCCTCAGCGTGTCTGGTCTAAGAACAAGCCCATCGAAGGCTTTCTTCATTTCTGTTACAGTGGGTGTGACTCTAGCATTTCTCTTTCGTTCTTTCGTAGGGTTTCCGTGTCTCTGCTTATGTTGCACATCTGTTCTTGGATGCTGTCTACTTTACCCATGAGAGCCCCAGCATATTCACTGTTTCAAATTCCCTGTCTGGTAATTCCAACACCACTGCCATATCTGAGTCTGGTTCTGAGGTTTACTCTGGCTCTTCAAACTGTGTTTTTTGCCTTTTTGTATGTTTTGCAATTTTTTCTTGATAGCAGGACATGAGGTACTGGGTGAAAGGACCTGCTGTGGACAGGCTTTCAGGAGTGTGGTGTGATGCGTGGGCAGGAGAGAAGAGCTCTGCAAACATGAGAGTCGGTCTCAGTGTCTGAGTGAGCCTGGGCCTCTGGACCGTGACCTCCGCTAGTGCCTCTCAACACGTTGCCCTCAGGTGGGACAGGATGGCTGGAGTGGGCTGGAGTCAGGTGTTTCCCTTCACGCAGGTCAGCTGGGCTCTGATAAAACCCCCCAGGTCAGCCTCTGGTTGACTAGTGCCCCTGAGGGCAGGCCTTGTTGAGAAGAACAGAGAGCGCTGGAGTATTTCCAGATGGTTCCTTCCCCTCCTCCTGCCAGAAGCACAAGGGGATTTTTCTCTGACATTTCCTGTAAGAACCGGGTCAAGCTCCTGGAGGTAAAACTCACAAAAGATGTGGGGGTCCTCCTATGACTGGGTCCCTCTGGAGTTTTAACTCTCAGACTTTTCCATCCTGAGCCTCCTGCAGCTTGTCAATTACAGTTCGGGTTTTCTGCTCCAGTGAGTTGTGGTTCTCTGCATTTGTCTGTCAGTCTCCCCAGCTTTGAGGGCAGTGATTTTCCCTGTGACCTCACTTCTCTAGGAGTTGCTGCTTTCCCAGTTTAGGCAGCTTTTTACTTGTTATTAGGCCCGAGTGGCAACTTCAAGCTTCTTATATGCCAGACCAGAAATCAGAACCATTTTCCCCTTTTTAAGGCATTCTAACCACCCTCTGTGTTAATTTGAAGATCTTGGAGTCAACTAGGGTGTGGCTGGCTATCTCCTGAGAGGACCTGTTCTCACCTTATCCACCCCCCATATTTACCCAAATCCCTTGGTATCCTTCTGGAAACAATGAGATGACTGATTCTGTTGTCCCCAAAAAGCCTCTGAAATGGATCAAATTAGGACAACCATTATCTTAACTCCAAGCCACCCTAAAAACCAGTTCCCGATCTTACCCTCACCCCCTCCTTCAGTTTGCTATTTGAATGATGCTCAATGCTGGTGCCAGGCAAGCTCACGGGAGAGTCAGGGGACAGCCCAGCCCAAATTGTCCCAATGCCAAAAGGATGCACGACGAACCCCTGTGAAGCCCCTCCCATTCGTCGGTTTTCATGAAGAAGCTAAAAGTCAAAAGCTCCCCCCAGAAATTAAAGTTCCCCTGTGCCCCCACTCAAACTGGCACAGAGACTCGTCTGTCAGGCTCTGCGTGTGGGGTGAGGCCAGCGCGGGGTGGGGGGTGGGGGTACTGGGTTACCATATGCTAATCAGGTGGAGCCCCAGCAACACTTCCACAAAGAGGAATTCATCCAACTTCAAGAGTCACACACTCCCCACAGTTCCCCAAGGTGGCCAGGACGATAAGGACAGGCCCTCATATCTCAGATCAGCCCCGGGAAAGGCGGGGTCTCCCCTCTGCCCCCCCAGAGCAGAGGAAGGACCAGGAGTGAGCCAGGTGGTAACAGGAGCCAGGAGAAGGGGACTCCTGGGCTCCTTGGCACCAAGGTGCCGGGTGTTCTGAGTTCACACCTTGTGAGCTTAAACTCAGAGAAAATCTCCCACCAGGAAGCCAGCTGTAGGCGTCTGTCTGCTTCACACATTCTCCAAGAGGAGCCTCCTTCACGTGACTGTTTCTCCCAGAAAAAGGATCCAAACAGACATCCTTCTTGCAGACTAGAGGATTTTTCCACAGTGGGGGGGTACCTCATGCCCAGTTTTACCTCAAGTCCTCTTGGGGGGGGGGGCTGTCTGCTGCTTTCGTGCTCTAGTGTCTGTCCTCCCAGCAAGTGGACTCCACTTTCCCTTGAGGAGCTCCACCCCTCTCAGCCGTGCTTGTGGTGAGGCCACCCCTGGACTACAAGGGGTGATGACGCAGGGACAACAATCTAGAACATTCCATCAGCTCAGGAAGGGGCTTCAGTTTGTAAGAGCCTGAAGTCATAGGGTGACACTCAAGTGGCCTAAAGAAGCCCACCTGAGATTCCTGCTGACCTCCCGGGAGCCCTAGTCAAGCTGCACCTGCGGCGGGATCAAGACTTTCCCAGCTTTTGTGAATCAGTCGATTCCTTTTTCACTCAAGCAAGGCTGAGTCAGATTTTCTGTGACTCATACAACTAAAGAAGGATTCTTCCTCTTAAAGTCCTAGGTGTTTAAAAACTCTGTTTTTATTTCCCCTTCGACACCCCCCACCCCGTGTGCAGGGTGCCACATACGTATATACATACAACAGGAAAGTTTCCAAGGAAAGTTCTAGACCCCATGGTCCCTGAGCCAATGGTCTGCTATGCCCCTGTTCTGCCCAGGCCTGGAGTTGCTGCCACCTCCTCTTCTAGAACATTCTTTCGTGGAGGTGGCTGCTCCCAGGCAGAGTCCTCCCAGCTCCCCAAGCTCGCCTTCATTGGAAGTGACCCTCTGTGTGTTGGCTCCTCCCCACGGCCCCGCTGATCCTCAGCTCCTGTCTTTCCCAGGGGCAGCCAAGCCCAGCCTCCCCCTCTTCTTCCTGCAGCCCCGGCTTCTCTGCTGTCCCCAGGCCCCTGGTGCCCACTGCTCACCGGGTCTCCTTCCCCCCTTGTGCCTCTGGTGGACCAGCGAGGTTGGAGGGAACAGAGTCTTGGTGCTCTGTTCCCCATCCCTGTTTTCCCCACAGGACCAATTCTGTTTTTAAACTTAGACCAGGGCCCCCAAGTGCTGAGGCCCCGTTCCCAGCGTCCAGACGACAGTTTGTGGGTGAGCCACCTTCTGAGGCCTTCTCCCCTTTTGCTTGGCCTTCCAGCTGCCTCTCAGCACACCTGATCCAGAGCCACAGGTCCCAGCTATGGGCCTTTTTAATTTCTCCATCTCAGACCCTCAACAAGATGAAGGGTCAAGGCCTCCTTTCCCTTTGCCCAGTCATTAGCTAACATCCACCACCGGCTGGGCCTGCATCCCTGAGATTCACCCACAAGAGCAGGGACTCCTGGTCAACACATATTTATGGAGGGCCCACCATGTGCCAGGCACAGTTCTTGGTGCTGGAGCTGCACCTGCAAACGAGGCTGATAGAGGTCCCCACCTGCATGGAAGGCACAGACAACAGTCAGGAACCATAATTAACCCGTCAACTCTACTGTGTTAGGGCCAGTGCGCAGGTCAGGCCTCGTTGGAAAGCTGAGGTTGGAGCACAGACTGGCAGGAGGCGAGGTGGGCAACGGTGGCGGGAACAGCAGATGCTGCTGCGGCAGCCCTCAGACTGCGGCAAGGGGCCAGAGGCCAGTAGCGGACCCCCGCGTGACAGAGATTTGCAGGTAATTTAAAGGATTTTAGCTTTTACTTTGAGTGAAGAGGGGAGCCACTGGAGAGTTTTGATATAAGAGGAACATGCTCTGATGTGCAATTTAACAAGAACCACTCTGACTTTAAGAAATAAATGTAACGATCAGCTCCCTGGCCGAGCGGTTAAGTTCACGTGCTCCACTTCCGCCGCCCAGGGTTTCACCAGTTCCGATCCTGGGTGTGGACATGGCACCGCTCATCAGGCCATGCTGAGGTGGTATCCCACATGACACAACTAGAGGGACCCACAACTAAAACATACAACTATGTACTGGGGGGACTTTGGGGAGAAGAAGAAGAAAAAACAAGAAGACTGGCAACAGATGTTAGCTCAGGTGCCAATCTTTAAAAAATAAAATGTAGAGAGGCAAATACGGAGGCTGGGACCCCAGTTGAGGGGCTGCTGTAAGAGAGGACAGCAGCGTGGTGTGGTGGCGGGGCCACATACTAGCAGAGAGGTGATGGAGAACAGGTCAGATTCTGGATACATTTTGAAAGTGGATCCAAAGGGATTTCCTGGCGGCTTCCATATGGGACGTGCAAGGAGCCAGGGGTGACTCTGGGGTTTGGGCCTGCGCACGTGGAAGGGTGGAGTTGCTGTTCATTGCCCTTCAGTGTCAGAGAGGAGGAGGTGGCAGGAGACACAGGAGGAGGACAGGTGCAGAAGACGAGGGCTGAGGCTGTGAGGTTTGCGACATCACCAGCCGCACTGAGTAAACAGCTGGAGAGGTTAAGTTCGGGCATTGGTGATGGCAAGTAGATGAGACCTCCAAGGGAGTGAGCGTAGTTAAAGACAGGGACCAAGGAATGAGGATGGGGAGAAAGAGCTGAGAACGTGTGCTGCGGGCAGGGGTGGGAGCAGAGGACCCCCCAAAATAGTGTGCTCGCTGGCTCGCAATGTGCACCAAACAGGAGAAGGCAGGACTTAAGTGGGGAAGCCCACTCTCCAGGACCCTACACTCAGATTCCAAAAGTCCCACATCTCATGTTCTTGGAGGCCACACGCCACTGTCCCCGAGGAGAAAGGGGTGTGGCAATAAAAAATAAGGTGATGTGACAGAAAGTTCCAGTCACCAACACCCAGCCCACACCCAAGCTCTGCCTTTATTGAAGTGGGGTCTCCCTGACCCCATCGTCTCACACCAGCTCCACCGGCCGACACCGGCCCCTCTGATCGCCTGCCTCCGCCACCCTTGCTAGACCCGCTGAGGCTGCACCAGAGGGCTGAGCGAGAAGAGAAAGGACGGCCTGCCCCAGGATGGAGAGCTGAACTGTCCTGGCCACCTACAGCCTATAGCCTTTGGAAGGGTCAGCGGCCCAGGCTGAGCTGACATGTGGGAAAGGCCAGGCCAGCTCCTGGCAGCTGTCCCTCTTCCCATTGGTCAGCACAGGGAGGGATCCAGGAACTGAGAGCGGGGCGAGGTGCTGCCTTTTATGCAGGGCCAGTGTGGCTGACCATGCCCACCAACCACGCCCACCGCAAAATGAAGCTCGACCAGCGACTGACTTCCACCAATCCAATAACCATTCTCCCCATGGGAGCAGTTGGGGAGGATGTAGGCTTAGAGATGAGCTGGGATCAAGAAGACCTCCTCCCTGATGAACACCTCAGGTGGGACAGGACCCACACACCAAAGGGGCTGAAGCAGAGCTGCTATAGCTGAAAGAGGGGGGAGGGGGGACGGGGGGGGTCCAAAACCCACTTGCTTAGCCTTCGCCTCATTAGGAATATCAGGGGTGCAGTGCCTGCAAGAATGCTGGGAACCCACTCAATCCTTAAAACCTCCCTATAAGGCCAGTGTCATCCCCATTCTACAGAAGAAGAGACCAAGGTTCAGAGAGGTCAACTAACCCGGCATAGGGCCCAGCAGCCTTGTCAGTCTCCAACACTGCACTTGTTCTTTACATGGTTTTCCTGGGTGCTCCTCCCCAGGCACGGGCCATCTGTCTGGGAGGCTCATGCCTGGTTTTGTTTAATTGTCATTTTATATTTTGTTGTATTATATTATTTTTAGCACCAAGAACCTGGAGCCACTTCCTGTGTCCACCTGCAATTTCTGCCCAGCTTGAGTGCCAGGAACAGGCCTGGAACAGGCACCCCAGTGGGTCAGCCCCACCTGCCTCTTAACGGCTCATCAGTTATTGGATTTCCATCATCAGGACCTGTCCCTGAGCCCCCAAGACGGGTGTAAAACAAAACAAACAAGATAAAATGTGTACGCAGCCAACCAAAAAGATGCCAGCAATTCAAAGGAAGCAGGGCTCTCGCATCCCCCAGGAAAGCTGGGCTGGAGGCCAATAAGCCTGGTGCTTTGGACGTCCACCGACAAAGGGAGGAACAGCATTCTGCAGGCCCCAGGAAATGCCCCACTAGCTCTTGTTGGCATCTTCAGGCGCTGCCTCAAAGGGGGACCCGAGCCTTGACCTGCTGCGGAGCGTCCTTTCTCCAGATTGATTGGCCCAAAATCCCACAGACCCTGTTGCCGGGGGCTGCCCGTCCATCCCGGTCCCCTCACTCCACCACTCGGACAAGCAGAGGGCCTGGCCCCTGCCTGCCCTCGGAGCCCAGTCTGGTCATCTGGTGGGCAGGCAGCCACCAATTCCGGTCTCATCTGTGACACAGTGGGAGAGGGGAAAGGTCTTTGAGTTCTTCTACCTGTGCGGCTGACCTGGCCAAGCCACGGGGAATTTCAAGCCCCCTCCCCCCTCCCAGGCTTCACACTCTCTCCCCTGCTTAATGTTGGTCCACAGTATGCGAAACAATATCGCTCATTTCTCTTGTTGCCTCCATCCTCCCCTAGAATATAAGCCATGAGGACAGGCTTTTTTGAGCATTTACTGTGCAGCTGAACCTCCCTGCCATTGGGCTCTCACTTAATATTTCCAGAAGGAAGTCAAGGAGGGTGGAAGGGGGGAGGGAGGAGGGAACAGATGACGGAACCAACTAGACAGAAAGCCATTCTGAGCATGGTGCCCGGGGTAAGCGATGGGAGGCGCCCTCCGTTGGGGAAGGGTGGCAGACAGCGGGGTTCACAGTGGGGCAGAAGCTTGGGCTGGGTCTTAGAGACTCAGCAGGTGTTTGCTGGAAGCTTCCATTGTGCCTTCCTCGAGGCTGTGGGAGGGAGATGTGCAGGGCGGGGGAGAGGGAGCAGCTGAGCTCAGCACTGCCCCGCGGGAAGTCTCAGGGCTGCATTGCCACATTTCCTTCCGGCCTCTTTGAACACGCCCGTGAGAAGATGCCAGGATCCCCGGGCGCCACTTGTGGTGCTGAGAGGCTTGTCCTGGTTTCGGGTTGGCCGCCTACTGCCTCCTAGGTGATCTTAGAAGCCCCTTCCTCTCCCAGGATGGCCCAGAACTACACTGTCCACATGTGGCTAGTGAACCAGTCTGAACTGAGCTGTGCTGTGAATGCAAATACACCCTGAATGTAAGGACTTTGTAGGAAAAAAATGAATGCAGAATATCATTAGTAAGTTTTATATTGATTGCATGTTGAAACGATGTTTTGGATGTATTGGGTTGAATCAAATATGTATTAAAATTAATGTCTTTTTACTTTTTCGGTGTAGCTGCTAAAACATTTTAAATTAAAACATTTTAAATTACATATGTGGCTCACATTCTATGTCTGTTGGACAGGCTGGTCTAGAGAGTTCTAAGGCCTTTTGGTGTGAGTGCTATCTGAGTGCGATCTTAACCGCCCCCCATATGCACACACACACAGTGAAGAGGATCTTGATCTCGTCTGCTGGCTGATGACATTAAGCTGGGGAGGGCCAGGCTGGCTGGGAGCCGCAGGGCTGGGAACAAAGCTGCAGGAGGTTCTGGCTTAGATGGGGCTGGACGCGCTGCTTGACTTTCTCCCTTCCAGATCTCCCAAGACTTGTCTAGGAAGGGAGGAGAGGGGCTGGGGATATCAGTGAGGACGGGGGCAGAGACAAGGGTCCAGTTCCCAGGAGTCTGCAGCTCCCACAGCCTCTACTCTTCTCACGGAGGTGAAGTGACTTTATCCTTGGGAGGGCTTCCTGAGAAAGCCACTTCCTTCTCAAGTTCTGGGATGCTGACAGCAACTCCAGGAGATGGTTCTGTCTAACCTACGGCCAGGCCAGTGCCAGCCTCCCAGGGGCTGGAGGTCACCACCTATCAGCCCAGGGATTTATTCATCTCAAAGAAGGCCGGTGGCTCAGCTTGACGGATGCACGTCCCCAGGTCACAAGGACCCCACAGGGGCAGCAGGAGGTGAAGCCACCCCTGGGGAGAGCCCAGCACGGGAGTCAGGGGACCTGGTGCTCAGGGGACTGGTTCTGGAGAGGGTCCAGGGAGCAAGCATGGGCAGAGCAAGGGCGGAGCATTCCCCTCTGACCCTCTGGTCACAGCCCGGGTCAACACGCAAGCCAGGGGCTCCAGACCTTCACATACATGCCGGCTACAATTTGTCCTTTCCGTGCAAACTTACTTTAAGATTTTGGTCCTCTCCATCTTTTGTACTGTGGAATACTGAATTTACAACAGACTGGGTGGAACTGCTATCTGATTGGAAACCCCTTCTGGCCCTCCCTTTGGCAGGCCTGCCCTGGGTGGGCTCATGGGGCCACCTAGGGGGGACCTGCTCCCTGGTCACGCCCGCTAGACACAACCTTCCATTCTTCCCACATCCTGTTCTCATGGCTGCTTCAGCTCATGCCTGTACTGTACTGTCTCCTGACCTTTCTAAGGCCTCTGACCCACCCTGATGCCTCCCAGCTCTGCCACCACCCCTCCTTCCCAAATCTGCACGACAGTGCTCCAGCCACGTACCACCACCAGACAGTCCCCCCACTGTGAGAGTCTACCCAAGGCCCAGTGTGGTGGCCGCTCCTGGAGAACCTCCCCCAGCTTCCAGAATGCTCACCCCCACCCCTCCTCACAGGCCTAAAGGAAAAGGTGCCCCTGGGTTGTTGCATGATGCAGGATACAGAGGGAGTGTGGGCTGGGTGTCAGTCCCACGAGACACACACAAGAAGTAATTACCACACTATTTGCAATCTGTCCTTCACTTGTCTGACTTCCCTTTGTGACCATGAGCTCTGCCAGGGCAGACACGAGTCTGTTGTGCTCACGGCTGGATCCCCAGGTGCTCAATAATGCTGCTTTCATGACAGAAGTGTACCGAGCCCAGAAATGGGAATGCGCACGTGCCCATGAATGCACCAGCCTGGGAGATGCTGGCATGGGGCAGGGGCGAAGAGAGAAGCTGAGACAGAAGGGAGGGGCCCATGGCAATGGGGCAACAGGCTGGACAGCCACCTTGAGGTTCTGAGTAAAGGGCAACACCAGAGAGGACATTGCTGGGACTGTGCAGGGCTGAGACAAGTGGCTAGCCATTTAGAAGCAAATGAGTTAGAGACAGTATTAGCTTCCAGAAACAAGTACCACAAACTGAGTGCTGTTATGGACTGAACTGTGCCTGTGCCCCTCTCCCCAAATTCATATGTTGGAATCCTGACCCCCAGTACCTAAAAAGGTGACTATATTTGGAGATAGGGCCTTTAAAGAGGTGAGTAAGGTTAAATGAGGTCATGTGGGCGGGCCCTCATCCAATCCCACTGATGTCCTTACAGGAAGAGGAGACTTGATGCACAAAGAGATACCAGGGATGCTCCAGTACAGAAGGAAGATGATGTGAGGACACAGGGAGAAGGTGGCCATCTCAAGCCAAGGAGAGGCCTCAGGAGAAACCAACCCTGCCAACACCTTGACCTTGGACTTCCAGCTTCCAAAATTGTGAGATAAATTTCTGTTATTTAAGCGCCCCAATCAGTGGTAATTTGTTATGGCAGCCCCAACAAACTAATAGAGTGGTTTAGGATGGACATGTATGCCTCACAGTCCTGAAGGTGGGAAGTCCTAAGTCAAGGTGTCAGCAGGGCTGTGTCCCAGACCTCTCCCCCAGCTTCTGGTGGTTCCTTGGTTGTGGCAGCAGAACTCCAGTCTTCACGTGGCATCCTCCCTGGGTGCTGTCTGCGCTTAGATTTCCCCTTCTTGTAAAGACATCGGTCGTCTTGGATTAGGGCCCACTCTAATGACCTCATCTCAACTTGATTACATCTGCTGCAAAGACCCTGTTTCCAAATAAGGTCACATTCCGAGGTGCTTGAGGTTAGGACTTCAGCACATGAATTTGGAGGGGGACACAACTCAACCTGTTACTGAACTGTGTCCCCCCAAAATTCATATGTTGCATCTCAAACCCCCATAGTGACTATATTTGGAGTTAGGGCCTTTAGGGAGGCAATTAAGCATAAAAGAGGTCATAAGGGTGGGGCCCTAATCGTGTAGCACTGGTGTCCTTAGAAGAAAAGGAAGAGACACCAGAGATCTCTGTCTCTCTCCGGCACACCAAGAAAGGCTATGTGAGACACAGTGAGAAGGTGGCCACCTGCAAGCCAGGAGGAGAGCCTTCCCCAGAAACCAACCCTGATGGCAGCTTCATCTCAGACCTCTGGCCTCCTGAAGGGTGAGAAAATCCTCTTCTGTTGCATAAGCCCCTAGTCTGTGGTATGTTGTCCTGGCAGCCTGAGCAGATTAAAACACAACGCATAACAGAGGCTTATCTATTAAATCGTTTTGTTGCAAGTGACAGAAACTCAAATTAAACCACTCTCAACAAAAAGAAAATGTCTTAGGTCAATAACTGAACAGCCCAAGATCCAGGTACCGCAGGACCCAGGGGTTCTTCTGGTTCTTTCTTTCTTTCTCTCTTTCTGCATCTCCTTCTCCTGGCTCCTCTCTCCTTATGGTGGCTCTGTCCTGGGGTAACTCTCCTCACCGGCATGGGGGCTGCCGGCCATGCCAGGCTTGTTCGGGGTCCCCCTCCTCTGGGGAAGGAACAGGGCCACCGGAACAGGGCCGCCCCACCAGGACACTGACATGAACTGGGGAGCTCCAAAAAAAGGGAACTCAATAATGATGACAAAGGGACCCAGGAGCCAACTGAAAGAGCTCCGAGTGGCCAAAGCTGGAACAAATTGAGCAATAAAATAAATCACCTAGCGCTGGATTACACTCAAAGGACAAGATACGGATCCTGGAGTCCGTATTGATATAAATAAATGATTGCATAAACAGATGTGGGAAAAGAGACAAATCTGCCGTGCCAAAGAATTCCAAATAATGTATGAAGATGCCCCAGCCTCAAGGAGCTGGAACACAGCTCCCCCTCCTCAGGAGTGGGCTGCACAGTGACTCCTTCCAAAAAGGACAGCATGGAAAGAGGGGAGGTAACCATTTTTTGTCAGGAGAAAACAACAAACATTGTCTCAGCCAGGTGATCGAGGTGAACATCAACTGTGGTGAGCCATGTTGATGGCGTGTACCCTTGATGTGATGTGACAGAAATAAAACTTTACCTCTGTGGTCCGACTCCCCAAGTCCTGGAACCCCAGTGTGATCAGGAGAAAAACATCAGACAAAACCCAACTGAGGGACATCTTCCAAAATACTCAACCAGTCATTCTCAAAATGGCAAGGTCATAAAAACAAGGAAAGTCTAAGAAACTGTCACAGCCAAGAGGAGCCTAGGGAGACATGGCAAGTAACTGTAATGTGGTGTCCTGGATGGGAGCCTGGAGCAGGAAAAGGACGTTAGAAAGAAACTAAGGAAATTTTAATAAAGCATGGCATTTGGTTAATAATAATATATCAACATAGGCTCTAACACTGTGACAAATGTACCATGTTGATGTAAGATGTTAAAAATAAGGGAAACCATGTGGAGTCTGTGGGAACTCTCTGTACTATCTTCATAACAATTCTGTAGCTGTAAAACTGTCCTTATTTGAAAGTTTAAATGAAATGGGGACCAGTCAGGTCTTGTGATGGGTAATTTCATGTGTCACTTGACTGGCCACGGGGCGCCCAGATTAAACAGTATTTCTTTAATTTTTTAAATTTTTTTTTCCTTTTTCTCCCCAAAGCCCCCTGGTCCATAGTTGTATATTCTTCGTTGTGGGTCCTTCTAGTTGTGGCATGTGGGACGCTGCCTCAGTGTGGTTTGATGAGCAGTGCCATGTCCGCGCCCAGGATTCAAACCACGAAACACTGGGCCGCCTGCAGCGGAGCACGCGAACTTAACCACTCGGCCACGGGGCTGGCCCCTAAACAGTATTTCTGGGTGTGTCTGTGAGGGTGTTTCTGGATGACGTTGGCATTTGAATGGTGGACTCAGTAAAGTCTATAGCCCTTCCCGGTGTGGGTGGGCATCATCCAACCCTTTGAGGACCTGAAGAGAACTAGAGGCTGAGGAAGAAGGAATTCAGGCATTTTTCCTGCCTAACTGGTTGAGCTGGGACGGCTCGTCTCATCTTCTCCTGCCCTCAGACTGCGCTTTACGCCGTCGGCCCCAGTTCTCAGGCCTTCAGACTTGAGCTGAGTTTCACTACCAGCTCCCCTAGGTCTCCAGCTTGTGGATGGCAGACTTCTCGGCCTCCGTGATCACGTGAGCCCATTCCTCAGAATAAATCTCTTTTTACATATATATATGTATAATTAGTGTCCGCTCGAATGATCTCATCTTAACTTAATTACATCTGCAAAGACGCTATTTCCAAATAAGGTGACATTCTGAGATGCTTTGAGTTAGGACTTCAGCACATGAACTTTACGGGGGGACACAGTTCAACCTGTTATGGACTGAATTGTGTCCCTTCCAAACTCGTGACTTATATGACAGTATATAGAGATATATCTATAGCTCTTCTACCAGTTCTGCTTCTCTGGAGAACCCTGACTAACACAGATTTCAGCAAGGAGAGAGGTGGTAGGGGACAGAAGTTTAAGGATGACTTTTCTGAGTTGGTTCTAGGGTGCCTAAATTGGCTCTCTAATCTGATTAGATTTAAAGATGCTAACCCTGATAGTCCATGGCATGAGCTGTTTATAGAGACACGAAAAATATCTGCATTAGATACTCCTAATTATCCACTTGTAAGAACCAAGGAGCTACGTGACACTGTATATGATATTTCAACATTTTCGGAAAACTAACAAGTATAACAACTTTGGTTGGTTGTTCCTATTGTCACTTGAAAAAGTGGTGAAAGCAAGGATGAGCTCAGGGATTTGAATGCCCAGCGTAAATGACCAAGAGCTTCTGTGCACCCTGAAGGAGATCTTTATCTCCTATAGCAGGGGGCTGAAATTGCTGAAAGTCGGACACGGACTCTCAAGCTGTGACTGGCTGAATTACAACGCAAGTTGGACTCCCAGCCTCCCAGGGTGCCTACTGTCAAAGTGAGGGCATTGACCGAAAGAATGGGGTCCTGTCAGCTGGGATGAGGCCATGTGAAGAGACTCTGATGAAGCTGGGCATAGTGAGCCCCTAAATTCTGACGACACTTCTTTACCAGTGGAAGGGGCCTCCCCTCCCCAGCCGTATCAGCCTCTCCACCATAGTAGTATTGGACTTTACAACCCCATCTGAGGAGATGAACCCTGCATCGCCTGAGGACACTGTAACGGCCTCCCCCAAGGCAGGTGTCATGCAAGACAATGCGATTCTCCTCAGGACACCCCCCCGACACCCCTCTTTGCTTCTAGAACTAGAATTAGGCCCTAGTCCCAGAGGACCCCTAAAGATGAGGTACAAAGGGTGACCCATGAGGAGGTATGCCACAGTCCAAGAGAACCACCTGAGTTTTCTAGTTTACACAGACGGGATTCTGGGGAACATGTGTGGGAATGGCTACTAAGAATGTGGGATTTGGTGCAAGGAGCATAAAGTTGGCCAAATTTTCTGACATGTGCTCACTAAGCAGAGATTCTGCATTTCACGTGGCAGCTCAGGGAGTCAGAAAGGGCACTAACAGTTTGGTTGCATGGCTGAAAAATGGACCAAAAAGTAGCCCAACGTGAGTGAACTAAACCATGCTTACTGCAAGGCATTCAAAGGCTTAGGGAGATTGGAATGTTAGAGTGGATTATCATTTAAGATCTACTCACCCACCTTGGGAGGGTGCAGAAGACATACCCTTCAGAATGCTCTGGGGAATAAGTTTGTGAGGGGAGCCCCAGCATCCTCGAAAATTTATGCTGTTGATCTTTCCCCCTGGCCTTCCCCAAAGGCACCTACAGCCTTTTCCCAGGTGACTGTACGCTGGGAATCTTTTGAGGACTACTGGACACTGGCTCTGAACTGACACTGATTCCAGGAGACCCCAAACATCACTGGGGCCCACTAGTCAAAATAGAGGCTTATGGAGGTCGGGGGTCAATGGAATTTTAGCTCAGGTCCATCTCACAGTGGGTACAGTCGGTCCCTAAACCCATCCTGTGGTTATTTTCCCAGTTCCAGAATGATAATTGGAACAGACATACTTAACAGCTGACAGATACCCATACCAGTTCCCTGACATGTGTGTGAGGACTATCCTGGTGGGAAAGGCCAAATGGAAGCCACAAGAACTGCCTCTACCCAGGAAAAGAGTAAACCAAAAGTAATACCACGTCCCTGGAGGGACGGCAGGAATTAGTGCCACCATCAAGGACCCATGCAACTCACCTATTTGGCCTGTGCAGGAGACAGATGGTTCTTGAGAATGACAGTGAATTATCTTTAGCTTAACCAGCTGGTGATTCCAATTATGCATCAGATTCCAACTGCTGTACCAGATGTGGTTTCATTGCTTGTACAAATTAACACATCCCTTGGTACCCAGTATGCAGCTATTGATCTGCCAAATGCCTTTTTCTCCATCTCTATCCATAAGCTCCAGAAGAAGCCATTTTTTTTTCAGCTGGCAAGGCCAGCAACACCTTCAATGTCCTACCTCAGGGGTATATCACCTCTCCTGCCTTATGTAATAATTTAGTTCACAGGGATCTTGATTGCTTCTCCCTTCCATAAGATGTCACACTGATCCAATATATTGATGACAAATGCTTATTGGACCTAGTGAGCAAGAAGGGGCAAGTCTCTAGACTTAATGGTGAGACATTTGCATGCCAAAGGGTGGGGAATAAATCTAACTACAATTCAGGGACCTTCTGCCTGTGAAATTTCTAGGGATCCATTGCGGGGGGCACGTTGAGATATCCCATCTGAGGTAAAGGATAAGTTGTTGCATCTGGCCCCACCTTCAATCAAGAAAGAGGCGCAATGGCTAGTGGGCCTCTGAATTTTGAAGGCAACATAGTCCATTTGGCAGCATAGTCCTCAGTTGGGTGTATGACTCTGGCGCATTCACCAAGTGGCCTTTTTGGCTCACTGCTGCTAGTTTTGAGTTGGGTCCAGAGCGAGAGAAGGCTCTGTGATGGGTTCAGCCTGCTGTGCAAGCTGCTCTGCCACTTGAGCCATATGATCCAGCAGATCCAACGGTGCTTGAAGCATCAACGGCAGAAAGGGATGCTGTCTGGAGTTTTTGGCAGGTCCCTATAGGTGAATAGTAGTGCAGGCCTTTAGTATTTTGGAGCAAGGCCCTGCCATCATCCACAGATAACTACTCTCCTTTTGAGAAACAGATCATGGGTCTTAGTAGAGGCTGAACGCTTGACCACAGGCCACCAGGTTACATGTGACCTGAGCTGCCCATGATGAACTGGGTGTTATCTGACCCAACAAGTCATAAAGTTGGGCATGCACAGCGGCACTCCATCATCAAATGGAAGTGGTATATGTGTGATCAGGTCTGAGCAGGCCCTGAAGGCACAAGTAAGTTACGTGGAGAAGTGGCCCAAATGTCCATCATCCCCACCCTGCTACACTGCCTTCTGTCTCCCAGCCTGCACCTACGGCCTCATTTGGAGTTCCATACATCAGCTGACAGAGGAAGAGAAGACTTGGCTTACACATGGTTCTGCATGACGTGCAGGCACCGCCCAAAAGTGGACAGCTGCAGCACTACCAGCCTCTCTCTGGGACATCCCTGAAGGAGGTGGTGAGGGAAATCCTCCCAGTGGGCAGAACTTTGAGCAGTGCACCTGCTTGCTCACTTTCCTTGGAAGGAGAAATGGATGATAGCCAATGGTTTGGCTGGATGGTCAGGAACTTGGAAGAATGTGATTGGAAAACTGGTGACAAAGAAATTTGAGGAAGAGGTATATGGATAGACATCTCTGAATGGGCAAAAAAGATGAAGATATTTGTGTCTCCTGTGAATGCTCACCAAAGGATGGCGTCAGCAGAGGAGAATTTTAATAACCAAGTGGGTAGATTTTAATATTCAAATAGTGGTCTCTTTCCCCAAACACCTCTGTCCTCACCCAATGAGCTCATGACCAAGTGGCCATGATGGCAGGAACAGAAGCTATGCATGGACTCAGCAACATGGCTTTCCACTTACCAAAGCTGATCTTGCTACAATCTGGCAGAGTGCCTAATCTTCCAGCAACAGAGAACACTGAACCCCTGCTACAGTACCATTTCCTGGGGTACTCAGCCAGCTGCTACCTGGTGGCAGGTTGATCACACTGGATCACTTTCACTGTGGAAGGGGTAGTGTTTTGTCCTTACTGGAATAACATTCTTGATATGGATTTACCTTCTTTGCACAAAATGCTTCACCCAAAACTAGCATCCGTGGACTTACAGAATGCCTTATCCACTGTCATGGTATTCCACACATCATTCCTTCTGATCAAGGAACTCACTTATAGCAGACGAAGTGTAGCAATGGGCCCATGCTCATGGAATCCACTGATCTTACCATGTTCCCCACCATCCTGAAGCAGCTGGCTTGATAGCAGGTGGGAATGGCTTTTTGAAGACTTAGTTACAGTGCGGCTAGGTGGCAGTACCTTGCAGGCTGGAGCAAGGTTCTCCAGAAGGTTGTATGTGCTCTGAATCAGCATCCAATATATGGTGCTGTTTCCATGACAGCCAGGATTCGCGGATCCAGGAATCAAGGGTTGGAAATGGGAGTGGTACCAGTGACTGTTACCCCTAGTGACCCACCAGCAAAATTTTTGCTTCTTGTTCCCTCAGCTTTATGCTCTGCTGGCCTAGAGGTCTTACTTCCAGAGGGAGGAATGCTTCCATTGGGAGACACAATAATGATTCCATTGAACTGGAAGTTAAGACTGCCACCTGGCCGGTTGGGCTCCTCATGCCTCTGAAACAATAGGCAAAGGAGGGAATTACAGTGTTGGCTGGGGTGATTGATCCCCACCTTAAGGGGGAATTAGACTACTACTCTGGATGGAGGTAGGGAAGAGTATGTCTGGAATAGAGGAGATCCTTTAGGTGTCTCCTAGTATTACCATGTCCTGTGATTAGTGTTCATGGAACACTGCAACAACGCAATCCAGGCAGGACTACCAATGGCCCAGACCCTTCAGGAATGAAGGTTTGGGTCACCTCAACCTATAAGAACCATGACCAGCTAAGGTGCTTGCTGAAGGCAAAGGGAATACAGAATGGGTAGTGGAAGTAGGTTGTTATAAATACCAGCTACGACCCTGTGACCAGTTACAGAAACAAGGACTGTAATTGTCATGAATATTTCCTCCTTATTTTGCTATGAATACGTGTGTGTTTTCTTTCCTCTCTGATTCCCTTATCGTGCAATGTAAAACGTATTAACTTTATTTCACAGCATTTAAGTATTGTTAATTTTACAACATAGTATTTAAGTTACGGGACTCAAGGGGAAGAGTAAACATCTCTCAGGGACTTGAACTCCTCTCCTGGGGAAGGAGTTAGTGCGTTCTCTGTTGAACACAGGATAGTTGTTTCGAGTTAGGCAGAATGACGACCTTGTTATTGTTTATTTGGAGATGAAGTATGGTTTTAAGAGATTTGCATGGGAGCCAAGTTGACAAAGGGTGGACTTGTGATGGTTAATTTCATATGTCACTTGACTGGCCAGGGATGCCCAGATTAAACAATATTTCTGAGTGTATCTGTGAGGGTGTTTTTGGGATGAGATTAGTATCTGAAACAGTGGACTCAGTAAAGTAAATTGCCCTCCGCAGTGTCAGTGGGCATCATCCAATCTTTGAGGGCTTGAATAGAACAAAAGGTAGAAGAAGGAGGAAGTCACTCTTTTTTCCTGCCTGACTGTTTGGGGTGGGACATGTCATCTCATCTTCTCCTGCCCTCAGGCTGGGACTTATACTGTGGGCTCCCCTGGTTCTCAGGCCTTCAAACTCAGACCGGATTGCACCACCAGCTCTCCTGAGTCTCCAGCTTGTAGATGGCAGATTGTGGGATTTCTCAGCCTCCATATTCACGTGAGCCAGTTCCTCATAATAAGTCTCCTTTTATATACATAAATATCCTATTGGTTCCATTTCTCTGGAGAACACTAATACAGTTCCTTAAAGGAATGTTGAGCACTCAAAAAATATGTCCAAGGGCCAGCCCCATGCCGAGTGGTGAAGATCGCACACTCCAATTCGGCGGCCCAGGGTTTCACCAGTTCGGATCCTGAGTGCCGACCTAGCACCGCTCATCAAGCCATGCTGAGGCGGCATCCCACATGCCACAACTAGAAGGACCCACAACTAAAATACACAACTATGTACTGGGGGGCTTTGGGGAGAAGGAGAAGAGGGGTGAGGAGGAGGAAAAGGCAGAGGAGGAGGAGGAGGAGGGGGAGGAGAAAGAGAAGAAGAAGAAGAAGAAAGACTGGCAACAGATGTTAGCTCAGGTGCCGATCTTAAAAAAAAAAGAAATATGTCTACTCTACAACCTTAAATCTCACATCAAAATACATTCTGAATTCTGGATGGTTATAAGATTCAAATATATATATTTTTAGTGAAACCATAAAAGTACTAAAAGAAAGTGGTGGTAAATATTTATATAATTTTGAAATACAGAAGTTCTTCCTGAATATCACTCCAAAAGCAAAACCCACAAAAGATAGCTTTGACTACATAAAAATGTCATCTCTGTATGGTCAATAAGAAAAAATAATATAGATGCAAATAATTATCTCATGTTCACTATATTGCAGGCACTGTTATAAGCACTTTATTAACTCCTGCAGTCCCCATAACAAGCCTACCAAGTATTAATATTACCTCCAATTATAGATGAAAAAACAAAGGCTGTGGTAGGTGAAGGAATGTACTCAAAGTCACACATTTAGGAAGTGGTAGGACAGTGTGACTGAGCCTGCGCTCTTAACCACAAAAGAAACACACCACAGATTGGGAAACCTGAGAACCGTATGCGAAAAGCAAAGATTAGTATCTTTATGACAGTAATACCTACGTACACTCTTACCGATAGGAAAAGGACAAACGCTTCAATAGAAAAACAGGCAAAGGAAGTGATTCAAAAAGGCAATCTATAAAGGAAGTACTTCAGTCAATGCCTGTAAAAGAAAGTTGAGCCCCACCCACTAACAAAGAAAGGCAAGTTCAAGAGAGGCATCTTCCCACCCTATCAAACTGGCTAAGATTCAAAGGAATTCATCTCCCAGGCGGTGAGCACTGCAAGTTGGGTTCTTTGCAAAGCAGAGTCTGAGATGGAGTTAATGAGCAACGGGATGTTTGTTAGGGACTGGCCTTAGGATCAATACCTGTGGAAGGGAGAGGGGGAAAGGACAGGGCAGAGGAAGAAGGAAAACTGAGACACAGACCCAGGGACAGCCCTAGAGATCCCACGGGGAGCGCCCAACCTGGCATGGCCCAGCCAGAGTTGTCCTGAGTTCAGCAGAGTTGGCTGACCCTTATTCCCCTCCATGGATGTGTCACTGAATGAGGTTGCCCTGGGATGGGTCATGACTTTGGGCAAGGTGGCTCTTTGCAGCTGAGCAGACTCTGAAGGGCTGACAGCTGAAGGCCATCCCAGCAGTTGGGGTGACAGATCCATCCTGGAAGAGGGATCTGGGTGACTCGTCACAAAATATAGAAAAATGCATATTAAAAGTCATTTAAATATGCAACCCATTTCTCCATATTCCATGACAGATGTTAAAATGGGGTTAGAGTTCACAGTCATTCTTTTAAGACCTCAGTGCCTTCCTCCCCCACCTCTACCCCCTACTCTCACATCCCACCATGCCATCTGCTCTGGAGACCACCAGGGCCTATCCTGTCGCACCCTGTACCCAGTGGTCTGCTGCTGGAAGTGGGCCTGTACTAGCTTGCAAGAGCTGATTGTTGAATTTTTAGGCATTCTGCAAGCCGGTTGTTAAACCATTGGTAGCTTGAAATGAGCCATGATGGGAGTATTTACACCATGGAAATGGGCAAATACTACAAGTCAAGCCAAAAGAGTGTTGTTAACTCAGTACACCCCTGCTCTTCTCATCCACCAAAGATGCCCAGGACTCCTGGGTCACCCCTTGGGACCCTAATTCCTGTAAGGCTCTGCTCATCTCCTGATCCAACCCCATGCTTCCTCCCTCCTCCACTCCCAAAAGCCTTCGCTGTGCCCTCTGGAACTTCAGATGCACCATGAGCAAAAGTGTCTCTCTCCTGCAAGTTCCTTCCCCTCTGGCACTGTCTGGAACCCAGCTCTCTGTAGTGTCCTCCTTGTTCCTCATGTTCACTTCCAGATTGTTATCCCTCCCACCTTCACAAAACCCTCCAGCTCCTGGTTGCTGTTGTCTGCAAATCCCTAGTCCCTCTTACTTGTTCCTAGAAGATTTTCACTCCTGCCTTATCGTCACTTGCTCTAAACAACTCCTGCCGTAATTCTTGGTGATTGAATATCCACGGAAATGATCTCTCCATTCCTTGAACTCCATTCCTCCAATGGTCTTGTCTTCCACCCTCTTGGGCCATCCCTTCCCACGGTCCTTCTCTAGACATACACTGTCTGACACAGTGTCCACAAGCCACTTGAAATGTTGCTAGTCCAAAATGAGATGCGCTGTCAGTGTGAAATACACCCCAGATTTCAAAGATTTAGTATGATAAAAATGTAAAATATCTCAATAATTTTTTGAGGCCTCAATTAGTCTAAGATTTTAAAAATTTTTTTCCAGCTTATTGAGGTATAAATGACAAATAAAAATTGTATACAGTTACAGTGTAAAATGTGATGTTTTGATAGATGTATACATTGTGAAATGATTTACTACAAGCAAGCTAATTAACATATCCATTACTTCATGTAGTTTTTTTGTGATGAGAACATTTAGGTTCTATTCTCTTAGCAACTTTCATGTATACAATATAGTACTGTTAACTATAGTTCCCACACTGTACGTTAGATCCCCAGAACTTATTCCTCTTATAGCTGGAAGTTTGTACCCTTTGACCAACATTTCCCCATCCTCCTCCCCACCCCCCAGTCCCTGGTAACCACCATTCTACTCTCTGCTTCTATGAGTTCAACTATTTTAGATTTCACATGTAAGTGAGGTGATGCAGTATTTGTCTTTCTGTGCCTAGCTGATTTCATTTAGCGTAATGTGATTGGGTTCATCCATGTTGTCACAAATACAGAGTTTCCTTCTTTTTATGGCTGAATAATATTCCATTATGTGTATCATATTTTCTTCATCCATTCATTCTTTGATGGACGCTTAGGTTGATTCCATATCTCGGCTATTGTGAATAATACTGCAATGAACATGGGAGTACAGATATCTCACTGAGATCCTGATTTCATTAACTTTAGATATATACCCAGAAGTGGGATTGCTGGATCATATGATAGTTCTATTTTTAATTTTTTGAGGAACCTCCATACTGTTTTCCACAGTGGCTGTACCAATTTACGATCCCACCGACAGTGTACGAGGGTTCCCTTTTCTCTACATCCTCACCAACACTTATCTTTTGTTCTAACAAGTGTGAAGTGAGATCTTATTGTGGTTTTGATTTGCATTTACCTGATGATTAGTGATGTTGAACATTTTCTTACATACCTGTTGGCCATTTGCATGTCTTTTTTTGAGAAACATCTATTCAGGTCCTTTGCCTATTTTTTTTTTTTTTTTTAAAGATTTTATTTTTTCCTTTTTCTCCCCAAAGCCCCCCGGTACATAGTTGTGTATTCTTCGTTGT
This sequence comes from Equus quagga, assembly GCF_021613505.1. Taxonomy (NCBI): domain Eukaryota; kingdom Metazoa; phylum Chordata; class Mammalia; order Perissodactyla; family Equidae; genus Equus; species Equus quagga. The sequence goes on from NC_060286.1 coordinate 42,015,148, forward strand.
GGGTTCCTCTAGTTGTGGCATGTGGGACGCTGCCTCAGCGTGGTCTGACGAGCAGTGCCATGTCCGCGCCCAGGATTCGAACCGACGAAACACTGGGCCGCCTGCAGCAGAGCGCGCGAACTTAACCACTCGGCCACGGGGCCAGCCCCCTTTGCCTATTTTTTAATTGGGATTTTTTTCAATATTGAGTTGTTTGAGTTCCTTACATATATATTAACCCCCTGTCACATGTATGGCTTGCAAATATTTCCTCCCATTCTGTACGTTGTCTCTTCACTCTGTTGACGGTTTTTTTTTTGCTTTTTTCTTTTTTTTGCTGTGCAGAAGTTTTTTAGTTTGATGCAATCTCATATGTCTATTTTTGCTTTTGTTGCTTGTGATTTTAGGGTCATATCCAAAAAATCATTGCCCAGACCAACATCAAGAAGCATTTTCCCCATGTTTTCTTCATTAATAATTCTTAGATTTTAATTACATGTTCAATTGATTATATTTGGAATGTATTGGATCAAATAAAACATATTGCTTAAATTAATTTTGCCGTTTTATTTTTTTAATGTTGCTGCTAGAATATGTTTAACTGTATCCGTGGCTCACGTGTACACCTCCCATAATGTCTCCATCAGACAGCACTGCTCCAGACCCTGGACTACCCAAACTACACTCCTTTCATAGCCTCAGTTTCAAGCATACCACCTCCGGACCACTACCTCTTCTCTTTTCAGCTCATGACACTAGTCCCCCCACGCCAACAACTTTCAAATCCACCAAGATCTACAAGTTATTAATTAGTCTGTCCAGTTTTTAATCACCTCTCCTCGAACTCATGTCCTCACCCACCTTCTTCCCCAGCTGGGATCCCATGGTCCATCATTGCAGCCCCTTCTCGGGAATATCTTCAGCTCCCTTGCCTTGCTCTCACTTTATTGTATTCACCTGGGAAAGTCTCCATCCTGGTTAATTATAAAGCCTTGCCAGCACCTGTCAAGATAAATGAGGCTGAAGGAAAACTTGCCAACCTGGCAACTGGTGTCACGTTAATTCTCTTGTGCCAAACTCAAGTGCTCCCTTAAGGCAGGTTGGCAATTCTACTACATTTCCGCTCATTCTCCTCCTTCCCCATTTCAAGATGTTGCACTCAGCTGATGAGCTTATTTCCTTTTTCACTGAGAAATGGAAGCCATCCGAGGAGAGCATCAACAGGCTCCCCACCACATCGCCCCAGCCACCTGCCCTCTCAAACCCTGGCTGTGTCCCAGGTCTGACCCCCCACTTCAGCAATTTTCCACCACCCCTCATATTCCCTCTCTATTGGATAAATCCCATTATTTCCCATTAAAAAGACTCTTGATTCTTCATTCCATTTCCCTTCTCTTTTCAGTGAGACTCTTTGAAAGTATCGATTCTTGCTGTCTCCAATTCCTCTCCTTCCATTTTTCTCTTGAACCCATTTCAGTCAGGCTTTTGCCTCTTACCACTGCAGTGAAACCCTCCAGTGGCTCCTCTATTTCCCTTGGGACAAAAGCTAAAGTCCTTACAATGGCCCTCAAGACCCTACATGATCCCTCACGATCTGTCTCTCATTATCACTGCCCCTCAGCAGCCACCATTCCATGGAGCAGCCAGGCCAACTATTTTGCAGCCCAAATCAGGGAGAACCTAGGGAACATGTGTGGACTAGAGGACTCCTGGCTACCAAGAGGAGGTAGAAATTCTATAGCCCTCCCCCTGCACACCAACCACAATCTTGAGTAGAGGAGTAGAGGACGGGAGCAGTAAGAAATACGACTGGCCAAGCATTTCAGCCTAAGACTCATGAGTTTCTCAAAGAACTGTTTAAATTATCGTATTAAACTAAGGTTACTAGAATGGACTTTTCTCCCCACTTCTTATTACCCAACAGATGGTATCTCTCAAGAAAAATCAGATTAATTAAGTAAGAAAATAAAGAAGCTCTGTTTTCTTTGCAATCTGATGTATTGTGAGTAATTTTGTGATCCTGCTATATGCACACATATGCACAGGAAAAAAATGAAAGAATATAGACCAAAATATTAACAGTGGTTATGGACAAATGATGACATTAGAAATGATTTTCACTTTCTTCTTTATATTTTGTTAATTTTCTGAGGTTTTTTGTTTCGTTTTGTTTTGTTTTTTTTGAGGAAGATTAACCCTGAGCTAACTGCTGCCGATCCTCCTCTTTTTGCTGAGGAAGACTGGCCCTGAGCTAACATCCGTGCCTATCTTCCTCTACATTACATTTGGGACGCCTACCATAGCATGGCGTGCCAAGCAGTGCCGTGTCTGCACCCGGGATCTGCACCGGCGAACCCCCGGCCACCGAAGCAGAACATGCGCACTTAACCACTGGGCCAACGGGCCAGCCCCTTTTCTGAGATTTTTTTTACAATGAGCGTGAACTAATTTTATACCTGGAAGAGTATTCTCAATTTTAAAAGAAGATGGAAAATTTCCCTCCCAAACAAGATGGAGTAATAGAGACTGGATTTACCATCCTGCCTGCAATAACCAAAATAAAGCAGACAAATATATGAAATAAGAGTTATCTCATTGGCTATCAGGCAACAAAACACAATAATTCTTGAGAATGTGGAAACAAGTGGAGTGAACCCCACAATTACCCCAGAAGTTTATTTCCTTGAAAGAGTTTCCAAGCCATGGCATAGAAAGGGGTACCTGGTGGAACTTGGCAGACTCCTTGAGTTAAAGAGACAAAATTGAGAGTCCAGGGAGACCAAGATGGCTAGAACTCCTAGGACAGAATACCAGAGAAGAGAGAGCTGCACAGAGATGAAAGCCAGAGATCTACTGAGAGTGCCCCTCAAGAATTCAGCAGATCAGCACTCGGGGAAAGAACCACCTGAAAGGATTAGTGGTGGCAGTGCCTGGCATTCACCTAGGGCTGGGAATAGTATCTGTTCTAACCAGTCAGACTGGAAAACTCGTAATTAATGAGGCATTGGGTAAAGTACTCAGGAAGGCCTTGCCTCAGCAGTGGGAAATAATTAGTCCTAGAATAAAAGCAATGATGCACCCACCTATCATATCATAAAAGCAAGTCCAGAAAGGATCCAACTGTGCCTAAGTAACTTAACTGTATTCCAAAACAAAGCTCACAAATATTTATAGCAACACAAAATATGTAGCACCCAGTAAGATAAAAATGGACAATGTCTGGTATCCAGTCAAAAATTTCCAGACATGCAAAAAAGCCAGAAAACATAAGGAGGAGAATATTCGGTCAATCAAAATCAACTCAGAACTGAGACAGATGTTAGCACTAGCAGACAAAGACATTAAAACTGTATACCATGTGTTCAAAAGTTATGTATAGGAAGGAAAGACATAAAAAAGACCCAAATCAACTTTTTAGAGAGGAAAACTACCATACGTGAAATGAAAAGAAGACTAGATGAAATTAATGGTAAATTGACATTAAAAAAGAAAAGATTAGTTAACTCAAAGACATAGCAATAGAAATTCTCCAAAATAAAACATAGGGAGAAAAAGCAATTTTTTTTAGTGAAAAGAACAGTGACAAGCTGTGGGACAACTTCAAGTGGCCTAACACACATGTAATTGGAGTCCCCCAAAAAAGAGGAGAGAGGGTTTTGAAAAAATACTTAAAGAAATAATGGTCCAGAATCGTCCAAATTTGATGATGACTATAAACCCACAGATCCAGGATTCTCAACACATCCAAAGTCCAAAGAACATGACAAAAACTTCATCAAGGTATACCATAACCAAGTTGCTCAAAACCAGTGATAAAGAGAAAATCTGAAAAGCAATCAGAGGAAAATAAACACATCATGTACAGAGGAACAAAGCTTAGGATGGCAGCAGACTTCTTGACAGAAGCAATACATGTAAGAAGACAGTAGAGCAACATCTTTAAAGTACTGAAAGAAAAAAACTGCCAACCTAGAATTCTGTACCCAAGAAAAATAATTTTTTAATGAAAGCAAAATAAAGATAATTTCAGACATACACAAGCTTAAAGAATTTACTAGCAAATCTGCACTATAGAACATGTTAAAGGATGTCATTCACGCAGAGGGAAAATGATATCAGGTAAAAATATGGATCTACACAAAGGAATGAAGAGCACTGGAAATGTTAACTACGTGAGTTAATAGTTAAGATTTTTTATTATTTAAATTTCTATGTAATATCTAAATCAAACTAAAATGATCTGTTGTGGGATTTTATAACATCTGAATAAATAAAATGTATGGCAACAACATAAAGGCCAAGAGGGGAGAGATGGAGGTATATTACAAATTCTTATACCATATGAGAATGTGGTAACATTCATATGTAACATCACATGAATGTAATCTGTGATAAGTTAAATATGTATACTGTAAGCCCTAAAGCAGCCACAAAAAAAATCTTATCATTGTTAAAAAAATCAACAAAGGAATTAGAATGGAATCATAAAAATTACTCAATTAATACACTAGAGGGAAGAAAAAGAGGAGAAAAGAAGTGAGGAACAGATGGACAAATAGAAAAAATAGCAAGATTATAGACAAACCTAATCGTATCAATAATCACATTAGGTGTAAATGGTCTAAAGAGCCTAATTTAAAGGCAGAGATTGTCAGATTGGATTAAAAAGAAACACCCAACTATTTGCTGCCTGCAAGAAATGCAGTTTAAATACAGAGAAATTAATAAGCTAAAAGTAAAAGGAAGGAAAAAAACATACCATGCTGACACTGGCCAAAAGAAAGCTGAAGTGGCTTGTTAACGTCAGACAAAGTAAATTTCAGACAGAAGAATATTTTCAGTGAAAAGGAAGATGATTTTATAATGATAAAGGTGTTAATTCCTCAAAAGGACATAACAATCCTGAACATTGATGCACATAATAACAGAGCTTCAAAATACATGAAGCAAAAACTGATAGAACTGCAAGGAGAAAGAGACAAAACCACAATTATAGTTGGAGATTCCACCAACCCTTTTTCAATAATTGTTAGAACAAGTAGACAGAAAATTAGCAAGAATACATCAGACTTGAATGACATTATCAACCAACTTGTCCTAACTGACATTTATCAAACATTTCACCCAAACAACAGGAAAATACACATTCTTTGCAAGTGCACATAGGACACTTATCAAGAAAAATCATATTCTTGGTCAAAAAATAAGTATCAATAAATTTTAAAGAAATCATGTAATTCAAAGTATGTTCTCCAGCTGCAACGAAATTAAATGACAAGTCACTAACAGAAAGATATATGGAAAATCTCCAATTATTTGGAAACTAAATAACATACTTCTAAATAACCATGGGTCAAATCAAAAGGGAAATTAGAAAGTATTTTGAACTGAAGGAAAATGAAAACATAACATATGAGAATTTGGGGGATGCCATTTGTCATTGACTGAATTGCATTCCTCCAAAATTCATATGTTGAAGCGCTAACCCCCAATGTGACTATATTTGGAGACAAGGTCTTTAGGGGGGTAATTAAGGTTAAATGATGTCATAAGTGCGGAGCCCTAATCTGACAGGGCTGATATCCTTATAAGAAGAGGAAGAGACACCAGAGAGCTCTCTCTCTCTCCACACATGCAGAGGAAAGGCCGCGTGAGGACACAGCAAGTAAGTAGCTGCCTATAAGACAGGAGGAGAGCCCTCACCAGAAACAACCCTGATTGCACCCTGATCTTGGGCGTCTAGCCTACAGAACTATGAGAAAATAAATTTCTGTTTTGTTTCTTTCTTTGTTTGCTTAATTTTTTAATTTTATTGAGGTTTTATAATATTGTGAAATTTCAGTTGTACATTATTATTTGTCAGTCATCATATTTATGGGTTCCTTTACAGCTTAGGCCCACCCCTCAACCCTCTTCCCCTCTGGTAATACTAATCTGATCTCTTTGTCCATGTATTTGTTTATTTTTCACATATCAGTGAAATCATACAGTGTTTGTCTTTCTCTGTCTGGCTCATTTCACTTAATTTAATACTCTCACAGTCCATCCATGTTGTTGCAAATGAGACGATTTTGTCTTTTTTTATGGCTGAGTTGTATTTCATTGCATCTATATACCACATCTTTATCCATTCATCAGTGAATGGGCACTTGGGTTGCTTCCACATCTTCGCTGTTGTGAATTATGCTGCAATGAACATAGGGGTACATAATTGTCTTTGAATTATTTATGTCAAGTTCTTTGGATAAATACCCAGTAGTGAGATAGCTGGATCACATGGTATTTCTTTCTTTTTCTTTTTTTTCTTGTTAGGAATATTGTGTCTGAGCAAATAACTGTGCCAATCCTCCTCTGTTTTGTATGTGGGATGCTGTCACAGCATGGCTTGATGAGCAGTGTGTAGATCCACACCCAGGATCTGAACCTGCAAACCCCAGGCCACTGCCAAAGTGGAGTGTGCAAACTTAACCACTACACCATGGTATTTCTATTTTTAATTTTTTGAGACATCTCCATACTGTTTTCCATAGTGGCTGCACCAGTTTGCATTCCCACCAGCAGTGTATGAGGGTTCCCTTTTCACCATATCCTCTCCAACTTTTGTTATTTTTTGTCTTGGTAATTATAGCCATTCTGACATGTGTAAGGTGATATCTCACCATAGTTTTGATTTGCATTTTCCTAATGATTAGTGATGTTGAATATCTTTTCATGTGCGTGTTTGCCATCTCTATATCTCCTTTGAAAAAACATCTGTTCATATCGTCTGCTCATTCTTTGATCGAGTTGTTCGTTTTTTTGTTGTTGAGTTATACGAGTTCTCTATACATTTTGGAGATTAACCCCTTGTCAGATATATGATTTACATATATTTTCTCCAGTTGGTGGGTTGTCTTTTCATTTTGTCCCTGGTTTCCTTTGCCTTGTAGAAGCTCTTTAGTCTGATGAAGTCCCATTTGTTTATTTTTTCTTCTGTTTCCCTTGCCCAAGTAGACACAGTGTTTGAAAAGATCCTTCTAAGACTGATGTCAAAGAGTGTACTGACTATATTATCTTCTAGGAGTTTTATGGTTTCATGTCTTACCTTCAAGTCTTTAATCCATTTTAAGCTAATTCATACATTTCTGTTTTTAAGCCACCCAGTCTGTCGTATCTTGTTATAGCAGCCTGAGCGGACAAATATACCATTAAAACAGTACTTGGGGGAAATTTGTAACATTAAATGCTTGCACTAGAAAAAAAAGAATGATCTCAAATCGATGACCTCAGCATCCACTTCAAGAAACTAAAGAAAGAAAAGCAAATTTGCCCAAACAAAAGGAAATAATAATGATTAAAGTGGAAATCATTGAAATAGAAAACAGAAAAAACAATAGACAAAATCAAAGAAACCAAAAGCTGATTCTTTGAAAAGATCAATAACATGGATAAACCTCTCACCAGACTGATCAGGAAAAAGAAAGAAAGCGAACACAAATTACCAAAATCAGGAACGAGAGAGGATATCACCAAAGACCTTACAAATACTAAAAAGATAATAAGGGACTGTTATGAACAACTTTATGCCCATAAAGTAGACAATTCAGCTTAAATGCACAAACTTCTTGATTGCATACAAAGTATCAAAGATCTCTCAAGAAGAAATAGATAACCTGAAAAGGTTTATCTATTATCTATGTATCTATCTATTATCTATCCATTACCTTTATCTATTAAAGAAATCCCATTTATAGAGAAAAACCTTCCCTCAGAGAAAATTCCAGGTCCAGATGTCTTCATTAGTGAATTCTACCAAACATTCAAGAAAGAAATAATACTCATTCTACAAAAACTCTTCCAGATGATTGAAAAAAGAGTGAATATTTCCCAACTTACATGAGGGCAGTATTACCATGATACTAAAACCAGAGCTATTCCAAAAAAAGAAAGAAAGAAAGAGAAGAAAGAAGGAAGAGGAGGGAGGGAGGAAGGAAGAAAACTACAGACCAATATTCCTCCTGCACATAGACACAAAAATTCAAACAAAATTGTAGCAAATAGAGTCCAATAACATAGAAAGAAGGGTAGTACATGATGACCAGGTGGGGCTTGTTCCAGAACCCAAGGTTAAAGTATTGATAGAAGATGGATGAATCTCAAAATCTTGGTGCTGAGTAGAAGAAAGCAGACATAAGAAGAGTACACACTGTACAGTTCTATTTACATAAAATTCTAGGAAATTCTGTAATAATATACAGGAACAGAAAGCAGATCAATGGTTGCCTGGGGCAGGGGGGCCCAGGAGAAGCATGAGAGAAGACTCCAGACAGACAGGAGGCCACTTGGAGGGTGCTGGATCTGTTTGTTATCTTGATTAGGGTGAAGCTTTCATAGGTATGTGTCTATGTGTACGCTTTAAATATGCAGTTTGTTGTGTGTCAGTCAATTAAACCTCAATAAAGCTGTTTGTAAAAATAAAATGAAGCATCTCACACATGAGGAGATGCTGTTCTCTTGTCCCAAACCTGCTTCCCTGACTATCTGCTCTTGAATCCTGAGTCCCTGGAGAGGCTGAAGCTGACAGCCCCCAGGGATGCCTGGGCTCCCCAAAACTCAGAATTCCCAGGGGATGGGGAGGTGGGGGTGTGGACGTGGGGGGGGAGTCCAGCCGCAGTTTGGTTTAAAACGCCAGAGTTACTCATTTCTAAGAAGCCCCATGCCAGAAGCTGCCCGTGGTTAGAGCCACACTCTTTCCTCCTTGTACGCTGTACATTTTCCCCTGAGCTCCTAGCGGCTTTGCACTTCCTCCCAGAAGCAGCGATTTTGGTGTAACTCCAAAAGAAGCCACACCTGGTTCTTGACACTCTTAGTGATGGCACAGACCAGGGGTTCTCAAACTTTGGTGACTCCTGCATCAAAGGCAGGGTGGCCTGATGAGCAAAAGCCCTGAAGTAGACTCAGGAATTTGTGTTTTAACAAACTCCCCCATGAGATTCTAACACCCACCAATGTTTGCCAACCTCTCGCTTGGGCCCTGGGTAACCAAAACAGTGATCGCAAGATTGTCCCTGAGCGCAATGTGGAAACAGGTTACGTGTCCCTGAATTCTCCGCTGGGTGGCGGCTCAGAGGAGGAGCCGGAGGAAGCAATGTTCAACAGTAAAAGGAAGAACTGTCTCAATGGAGGCATTTCAGGCATGAGTCACAGACCAGGTCATGTGTGGGAGGAAGATGGGCTTCCAGCGCCCTCGGTGCCCAGCAGGAGCAGGGACCAGACAGCCTCAGCCAGGCCAGAAGGAGCCTGTTTCTACTTCCGGAAGGAAGAGAAGGCCACTTATCAATAGCAGAAGCCTCACATTTTCCCTGCCTTCCTCATTTATACGTTTTCAAGGGGTGGGAGAAGGGAACTAGAGGCTGGAATGAACACCCTTTCCCCACCTGTGAAAGCCAAAGAGGAGCAATCTGGGAGGGGTAGGAGAGGAGGAAGAGGGAGCAATCCCAAGTGGCGGCAATCTGCCAGAGGGTTCTCATGATGGGGCATGTGCCCCAGAGATGCAGCAGCCAGCCACCCTGTAGCAGGCACACTGAGAACAGAGGACACCTCCCACTGTCCGTCCTGCAGACCTGCCTCCTCGGAAAATGACACATCCATGGTTTGGACTCAGCAGCCTGCTGTTCCTTGTCCTATAGACAGGCTATCTCCCCATGATACAGAAAGACTGTCGTGTAACAGAAAGACCTCGGACTTTGCACCCAACAGACGCGCTTCAAATTCCAGTGTTCTCATTTACAGGCTCAAAGGCAGATTTACTGGGTAGCTAAATGAGCTTACCTGTGGGGCCCCGGGCTTACACAGGCCCTCCCAAGGCCCTGGACCTCACTTTGTAGTCTAAAGTGGATTCCTTCCCTTCAAGGAGCCTCCCTAATTTAAAAGCTTTAGGACTCACAAAACTGGACCCACCCCTAGGAGGAGCCCGGGTCTAAGGCATGGGGATAGTAATTACCATCTTGGAGCATTGTTCTAGGATCGAACAAGGCTGTGAGCAATGGCCACACGCCCAGAAGGCACGGAGTCCCAGTGCCTGGAATGGTTAGCAGAGTGGCACTGCATGACCCTGACCACGAGGACCTGCGTCATCTGGATTTCTCTCTCCCACTTGGGGCTCTGGAGAGGAAATCACATTCTGGGCTGCCTTTGCCAGTGCATCTTAGCAGTTTTTTGAAGCAAAGCATTTCAATATTTAGACACTGCAGTTTTCTGATTGGTGCTGGGATCAAAATAATAAAAACTCAGTCTGCAAAGGGAGAAGAATAGAAATCAGCACATTTTTTATTTCACAGATTGCTCCTCTCAGGTAAACACGCCTAATAATATCTGCCTAACTACGGAACACTACATTGTCTTCGGAGCCTTGGCTCCACGATGTTCTGCATTCCCAGAGCACCCCACATCCACCTGTCTCACAGAGCATCGCTGATAATTAAGTGGGGCAGACGGAATTATGCATCTAACGTGCAACATTGTGTGCGCATCTAATATGCAATATTATCTGTGCATGTTGAAGCACGCCATGTGTAAACAACTGGACAAAATCAACTATGTTCATTTGGTTGGCTTATATCCTATAAGCACCATTTCTATCTATTCCAGTTATTATTTATTGCTGCCCAATGAATCACTCCAAAATTTAGTGGCTTAGGACAACAATAAGCATTTTACGATAAGTATTGCGTTATTGTCTTCCTGGTTCTAGGGGCTGACTGAGCTCAGCGTCATCTGCAGTCTTCCCTTTCACACAGCTGGTCTTGGTGCTGCTTGTGGGCTGAGATCTCAGCTGGGGGTGCTGCCAGAACACCCACGCACGACCTCTGCCTGTGCACAGGGCTTCCTGCTAGCATGGCGCTGGGTTCTGAGTACGAACATCCTGAGAGAAAGCCGTTTATGACCCAGCCTCTGCAGTCACAGCGTTACTCCAACCATAGTCACAGGCCCACTCAGTTTCAAGGGATGGGAACATAAGTCTCACCTCTGGACAGGAAAAATGTCATTATCACATTGTAAAAAAGAGCCCGTGAGACAGAAGAACTTGTTGGGGCCGTCCTGGGAAGTGCCATTTGCTGCTCATCCCTTTCAAGCACAAATAGTGAATCATTACATTTTCCCTCAAGGTAGTCTCTAGGGAGGCCTGCTAGATGCTTCTTTGTGAATCTAGCAGTCACTGCTGCCTGTATTATGAATTTACAACTAATGAGCATGCATTTCTTTGAATAATAATAATCTATAATTTTGACTTTCCACTGTTCAAATTCCTCTTCCGCCCACTTTTCCTGGTCAGAGTGGTTTTGCCATATTTCAGGGCAGAGTCATCCCCCAAGCATCCTTGCTGCTCCTGAGGCTGGTGGATTTGCCCCACAGGAGAAGGCATGTCCCCCTCACGCAGGTGAAGGCCGGCTGGGGCACATCTCTCTGTAAGCAGGGTAAACAGACCATAGTTGAGATTCAGATGCAGCGGCCTTGGGCCTTGACCGATTTGAGAGTCAAATCAGCAGAGATGTGGAATCAAAGGAAAGGAGGAGGGCTGACAGCATGCTCCTCACGCTCCAAGGCCGCTCTGCCGGAGCTGCAGCAGATGTAGGACAGGAAGGGCTCTGTGTGAGCGACAGGTCCTGCGCCGCACGGCCCAGAGTGACAGGTAAATGTCCTATACCCAGTCCCAGGCTGTATGCCAAGGCCATTCACTCCCAAAGGAAACCCATTTGAGCTCACTTTTTAAAGGCTAGTTTCTAGTCTTTTAACAACCGGGCTGTGTTGGAATTCATGCATTTGTTTAACTCAGACCTTCCCTCTGAGGGTCCACTTCGGAGCAGGCTCTGAGCTGGGCCTGGGGTCACAGGTCAATGGAGAACAGTTGTCACTACAGTGTGACAAGCAGCAATGGGGTAGAGAGATGAACAGGGGCTAAAGGAGTCCAAGAAAGGTCCCCAGCCAGGCAATGAAGAAGAAGCCCAAAGAGAGTTAGCCAAAGGGAGTAAGAGGAAGTGAGGAAGGTGTGGCCTCCAGCATCGGTAAGGGCTTGTAGAAATCTAGGGAAGAACTGCAAGTGGTTTTGTTAAGGCTGGAGTGAGGGGTGAGGTGGGAGGATGCGGGCAGAGGTGAGAGATGGGGCTGAAGAAGTCAGAGAAAGCCAGATGACCAAGGGCCTCAGAAGACAAACCCAGGGGTTGAACTTGATCCTGAAGGTGCTGGTGAGCTATACACAAGGGATTTCAGTAGGGAAGTGACAACAGATTTGGGTTTTTAATGGGTGGTTCTCTCTGCTGGGTGCGGTGGGATCCGAGGAGAAAGGAGTGGATTCTGGGGAGGGAGTGATGGGCGCTTAGAAGCTGAGGGATTCTTAGTTTTGAAAAGCCCCAGGGTGCATCAGATACGACACGTTAAAATACACCACCATTGACACTTGAAATGTAATTCTGCCGTGCTATAAAATGCAGTTGAAAGATTATTTTTTAATTTACTTTTGAAATTCTTCGTTTGTGAGTAGCACATTTCATTGACTCTTGCCTGTGGTTTATTGACGATTATTATGCATGCATGCAGGCCCACTCATATTTGGGAGGCTGGGGGAAAAGTACAGATTGAGACCCATCCACACCTGTAAGAGCCTCGCACACATGGCTGTGGACATCCCAGCCCTCACATCCAAGCTCCATCCACCGTGCCCCTTAAACAGCTCCCCCCGGACCCTGCCTCGGGCCTAGGGGCGTGCACCCAGCAGTGTGATCAGATGACCCTGGGAAGAGACTTAAGGTTTGGGGACAAGGAATTCCAGGATCCCAAATGTCCCGAGTGTGGTCTAGAAGGGCAGGGGTGTGGGATCCAGGTGGCCATGAACCCTTGGCCGTCCCAGTCAGGTGATTCTGCTGGACGTGCAGGGCCAGTGTGGAGCCCTCAAAAGTGGAGGGTCCTGGGCATGGACCCCCAAATGCCCAGGTTTCAGAGTGGTAATGTAACCTCGGAAATCTTTGCAAAGGAGGACAATCTAACCCAGCAACCATTTTCAAGATAACTTTATGTTAACAGTCAATGTAATCAATCAATGAAATTGACATATATCAGCATAACTATAGGTGCTTTTCCAGTCCCAGGCTTTCGTGGAGTCCCCTGAGATGCTCAGTCCCTGTACCTAATGATGTAGTGGTCTGGCTGGGATATCAGCAGGGAGGCGGATCCAGGTAAGATCCAGGTAAGGGCCGGTGGCGCGGGCTGAGTGAGCCACCCTAGGGCTTCACCAAATGGTGCTCAGATCACTGCCTGCCTCTAAACTCGGTCGGCTTTCCTAATCGGTCCCAAGCACTTTGCAGAGAAGATGCGATCCGTCATCGCCTTCTGCTTGCAGTGCCCTGCCTGCTGGTGGGTGGAGAGACGGGGAGGCAGTGCTCCTGGGGCTCCCCGTCATGGTGGTGGGCAGGAGGCCTCTCCCAAGACACCCGGATGCTACCCTGGATGCTGGGCCACCTGCCTCTCTCTTAGCTTAGACTGCCCTCCTAGAGGGAAGGCTCATGATTCATTCCCCCCCAGTGCTCTCATTGTGCAGGAAAAGTCCTTCCTGCCTCCTATTTGTCACCTTCCAGAAAACCTCTCTCAGCAGCCCAGATCTGTGCCTTTGAACTCTTCAAGACAGCACTCGAGATTCAGGAAGTGACCTATTTTGTCATAAACTACCCCCGACCTGCACCTGTGGATTCCTAGTCAATCCCTCCCCACTCTTTCTCCCCTTAGTTTAATTGCCCGGTTCTTCTCCCACAACCCCCATATCACACATTTTAGAACTTGATTGCAAAAGGTTTCCCAGCTGAAAGAAACCATTCCAAAATCTCAATTTCAGCATAAGCTCACCTCAAAGCAATCTTGGGAATTTCATGTCGACTCCACTGCCGGGGTCTCCTCTCCACGAGGGTTCCCGCTCCCTCCAGGCACGGCCTGCTCTCTGCTCTGCATTTCACAGCAATTACTGTCCCCCTGCCTCCACTGCACGGAGGGTCTCGTGGGACAGTGGGGGAAGGGCAGGATCCTGAAGCAGAAGACTCTGAGGTGGGCCCATCCTAGCCGTGTGACCTAGAGAAGCTGTTAACTCTCTCAACCCCATGGCCACAAGGTAACCTCTCTTGCTGTTACAGGTTGAATTGTGTCCCCCTAAAAATGATATGTTGGAGTCCTAACCCCAAGAACCCCTAACCTCAGAATGTGACCTATTTGGAGACAGGGTCTTTACAGAGGTAGTCAAGTTAAAGTGAGGTCATTAGGGTGGGCTTGTGTCCTAATATGCATCCTACTATGGCTTGTGTCCTCATAAGAAGGAGAAATTGGGACACAGTCACACAAAGAGGGAAGACGAAAAGAAGACAAAGGGAGGAGAGGGTGGCTACAGGCCAAGGAGCGAGGCCTGGGACAGCCCCTCCCCTCACGGCCTCCGAAGGAAGCACGCTGCCGACACCGTAATTTCAGACTTCCAGGCTCCAGAACTGTGACGCAGTGACTTTCTGTTGTTAAGGCACCTGTTGTGTGGTTCTTTGTTATGGCAGCTCCAGGATGCTAACACACCTGCCCTGTGGACTTCCCGAAACGAGATAACCACGTGGAGGTGCTGTGTAAAGGGCAAGTGCCGCTGATTCATTCACGTCATGAGCAATCATTGAGCACCTACGGTGTGCCAGGAACCACACCTGAGTGCTAGGGGTCTGCAGGACAAACTTTTATAAAGTCCTTTATGTGCTTCCTTTACATGAGTCTTATTCTCTCTGCCACCTTCTAAGTGGAGCCCATCTCAGACTGTTACAGTCCTCACGGCTCCGAGCTCATCATTAAGTGCACCTAGGTACTTAATAAATGCCTATAGAATTTAGTATGGATTTGTAATAGCTGCAAATTATTCAATGTACAAGTCTGTATGTGGGCGTGCTGAATATTTTATAGTCTTCAGCAACATCCACAAAAACTAATCATAGTTTAGGTCCAAAATAGCCTCATTTCTTTCGCACCACGACAGGCCTGTCTTGTTCTGTGGGGCGTGGGCTATTGGACCCGAAGTGACAGCATCTCGTTGGCTTTCATGGCCTCATCCCACCTTCACGGGTGCAGATCAGGGCTGTGGAGAGTGTTTTGAAATGAGGTTACATTTTCTGGGTGGAGCCAACTGCAGATAAAAAGCATTTCATGCTACACATCATGCAGGATCTTAATAATTCTAATAACCTTGTAAGTCATTTCAAACTGGCCTTTTGAGAGCTATGCTTTCTTCTTTGATAAGGAAGGAAGAAAGGAAGAAAGAAAGAGCAACATATTTGGGGCAAAAGCCGTCCCTGCAGTGTGTGGACGTTGAGTGGCGTTGGGTGGAAGGGTTTTCGGCACGACGAGAAGGAGAATGCCAAGCGCATAAATTAGAATGCCATCTTTTCCCTGCAAACAGTGAATAATTATAGACGCCAAGTGTCTCAGGGAAAATCTGCTGGGCATATGGCCCTTTTCTGCCTTTATGCCACTTTTCTTTGCTCCTCCAGGGTCCAAAGAAACCAGCATGAATCTACAACTGGTCACAGCATCCTGACCTCTGAGAAATAAATGAGGACACGTTTCCAAGTCCAGGGGAACACGCTCCCATGTTCAATCCAAAATACATTTACTGAGTGGCCAAAATAACCAGGTCCCATGGGAATACAGGAAGAATCCTTCACGCAAGGAGTGTACAACCTTGTCTGACAGCCCAGTTCCACGAGTGTTTATTGAGTGATTACTGTAAGCCAGGCAGAGTGCTCAGTTGGGGGTGGGGGGTGGGGCACCAAGATGAATTCACCTTGATTCCTGCCCCCAAGGAGAGTATAGATTCATGAGGGAGAGAGATTCATAGAGTCACATATTTTCTTTCTCATTCTCATAGCCATCTATAAAAGAGGCGTAATTAAATAAAGGAGGTACCCTATGTTTTACATTTTATAGATGTGGCAACTGAGGCGTGGCGGCTCAGTCGTTTCCCTGCGGTGAGGGTTAGGAAGTGGAGGAGGTAGAGGGTGGGTCTAGCCTGGCTCTGCGCACCAGGCAAAGTGGTAATCCCAGCATGAGAGGTAGGAGATCCCAGGTAAGAGACAAGGCGGGTAGACAGGAAGCAGCCGGCAAGAATGCAGGAGAGGACAAAGAAATGCTTCCCTAGAGGCCGAGAGACAGTGTCCGTGAAACCCAGAGGAGGGAGTGACTCCAACAGGGAGACTGGGAGAGGCGTCAGGGACAGGTGGACTTTGAGCTGAGTTTGAAGAACGAGGAGGATTTCAATAGGTGAGCAGGTGGGGAAGCACAGCGCAGATGCAGGCAACAGCAGAGGCACGGACCACATCGGGTGGGGCTGCTGGGCAAGATGAGAGGGATGTGGATGGAGCAGAGGCAGGGAGCTCAGAGAGCCCTGCTGGTGAGCTGAGGAGTTTGCTTTGTCTTGCTGGTCCCATTGAAGTTCTCTGAGGAAGGCTGTGACCTGATCCAGTCCATGTTTAAGGAAAGTCACCAACAACAGTGAGCAGAATTGATCAAGTGAGAAATCCTTGGGTATCCAGGGGCCATTTAAACGACTATTGATGCTCCAACTCCTCCTTATAGGGAGTAGATGACCAAACCAGGACAGTGGCCAAGGATAACAAGGGGTCAGAACAAGGGCAGATGTTCCACCCAAGGCAGCCAGTGGTGGAAAGATCCAGAGGGAGAGTCCGAGGCAAGGCCCTCGGAGGCCACCAAGGGTTAGTCAGGGAATCCACATCCACCAGTCCAAAGATGAAAAGGGGAGACCACAGGTAGAGTCAGAAGACAGCAGAGCTGGAAGGTGAGCCTGGACAAGAACCCCACGTGGCATTGGAAGGTCTTCACCCTGTGCTTACTGGTCCTTGGCAACACAGTGATGGGTGGCTTGAGCGGCACATAAAATCTCAGGTGGGAGGCCTTTCAGGAATCCAATAGCGAGAGAGAACAGGGACTCAAACGAGGGAGGGGAATGAAGAAGGTGGCTGTGACTCTGATATGGGAGGAAGATTAAACAGAAAAACCAATTTCCTGGGTAGGAGCATCCATAGCGATATCCACAGGAGCAAGTGAAGGGTGCCACAACTTGCTCATAGTATAACGTTAAATAAAATTCAGTTATAAAACTGCAGGTTTACTATGATCACACCTGTGTCAATGAAAAAAAATACACATGCATAGAAAAACCTACACAAAACATGAACGACAATTGTCTTTAGAAGATGGGATTACAAATTTTTTGAACTTTTCTTTCTCTTGTTTACCTGAGCTGACTAAAATGTGTGCAGTGAATATTTTACTTTTGGAGTGAGTTAGATTTTGAAAAAAGGAGGAAAGGCACACCACTGTAACCAGGCCGTCCCCACCATGTCAAATCTCATTCAGACAGCCGTCTGTGAAATACTCACAGTATTATCAGGCTGGTCGGCGTCATCTCAGTAGCAGACTGAACCTAAAAGTAATGAGGACACGAAATTATCCAGGTCAATCTGAGCTGCAATTTGTGACGGAGAAAAGAGCCCAAGTCAACATTAGGTCCAGCCAGGACCACTGTGAAAGCTGCCAGTGGTACTCCAGCTTCTTCTGCCCACCCAACCTCCACCCTCACACACATCCACCGGCATCCATCAGCCAGAGCGACCCTTTTATGTTCTAAGTTGGATTGCGTTGTCGATGTCAATGCCTTTGCACCAGCTGGTCCTTAGGCTGCAATGCTCTCTCCTAATATCTTACATGGCTGACTGCTACATCAGGTCTCAGTTCAAATTCTACCTTCTCAGAGAAGCCTTCCCCGATCATCGTAGCTAAAGTAGCCACCGTCCCCCCACCAGGCGCTTTATAGAGTCTAACCTAGCACTGCCCATAGAACTTCCTGTGATGACGGGAATGTTCTGTATTTACACGGGCCAGTGAAGTAGCCACTCGAAACAAGTGGCTACTGACCACTTGAAATATGACTAGTGTGACTGAACAATTGAGTTTTAAATTTTATTTCATTTTAATTAATTTAAATTTAAATGCTCACGTGGCTAGTGGCTACTTAATTGGACACCATGAGCTAAACCATTACCCACTTTGTTTTGGTTTTGGTTTTTTTCATAGCATATCAATATCTGAAAAGATCTCACTCATCCATTGTCTGTCTTCCCCCATTAGAACGTGGGTTACAGAAGGGAAAGGACTCGTCTGTCTTCTTTACTACTATGCTCCCAACTCCAGATACACACAGCAGGGGTGCAATAAATGGTGCTCCAACAATAGGAGAAAAGGCAGACTTTGTAGATTATTATCTTTACTTTGACAGTTTGGTCCGACCTGTATCATATAGCTATTGCCAAATGTGCTATGTAACAAAAAACCCCCCAAAACTCAGTGACTTAAGCCTCTTTCAAAAAGTCTCACAGATCTGTGGGCTCCCTGAGGGTTACCGGATGGTCAGCTGATCCAGGCGAGGCTCAGGGAGATCACTTCCCCATCTGCGGCTGCCTGAGGGCGGTTAATGCAGGTGGGGCTTGATGGGGGTGGCCCTGCTCCAAGGACCATCCTCCTCCAAGGACCAGTGGCTGGCCTGGGCACGTTCTTCCTGCGGCGATGGCGGAAGCACAAGGGGCAAAGAGAAGCCCTCCAGCCTGTTGAAGCTTAGGCTTGGAGCTGAAACACTTGCTGCCTCATCCTACTGGCCAACACAAATCCATGGCTGAAGCCAAGTCACAAGGCAGGGGAGCATGCTCTACCCACAAAGGGAGGGCCCTGCAGAATCACATGGTCTAGGATGTGGGCACACGGAGGAGTGAAGAACTGGGGCCATTAATGCAATTACCTGTGTTATTGTTGTAGCAGCTCGGGCTGCGATAACGGAATACCACAGACTGGCTGGCTTAAGCAACAAACACTTATTTCCCACAGTTTGCGAAGCTGGAAAATCCAAGATCTAAGGCCCTGGGAGATCTGGTGTCTGGTGAGAGCCCACTTCCTGGTTTGCTGTGTGCTCACATGGCAGAGATGGGAAGCAGGAGAGAGAGAGAAAGAGAAAAAGCATTCTGGTGTCTCTTATCAGGACACTAATTCCATCATGAGGGCTCCACTCTCATGACCTAGTTACCTCTCAAAGGCCCCATCTCCAGATACCGTCATGTTGGGGATCAGAGTTTTGACACATGAATTTGGGGGGATACTTTCACTCCGTAGCACCACCATTAGGCCTCTTGGTTGTCAGGATGAAAACTCAGTCTGCTGAGCCCAAGGAATGGAAGGTCCGTTGTAGGGACACACAGAGGATAGAATCGCAGGGAAAGCCAGGGACTGAGGCTCTGATGGGGTCTGGCCTCTGGGACTGGGAGGCCAGAGGGCAGGTGAAGCTCTAGGCCAGCTCTGGGACCTCTGCAGTAGGGACTCTCTCCAAGATGTCTGGAGCTTTCCAGTCTCTCTGCCACCTGGCTCCCTTGCCCTCTAGTGTTTGTGCCTTTCCTCTTCCATCCCTCATAACTTTGGCTTGAGTGGGGCTGACATGGCCTCCCCAGTCCCTGTCCTTCCTGATTCTTCAGCCTCAGCCCCTCCAACTTTCTGCCACATTTTCTCCCAGTTTCTTAGTTCAGCGCATATTCTCACACCAGGACACAGCCCAAATTGCTGCCCAACATGGACTGGCTCCCCTTACTGAAGTCCTCTACGTCCACGTCAGTTAGCCATGGCTGCAGGATAATGCGGCAATGAACATCTCTGAGAACAAGGCAGGCCCACAGAGGACCTGTCCTGTCCTCACGAGTCAGCAGAGCAAAAGCTATGCAGGTACCTTCATGAGGGGTGAAATAACTCGAATTCCAAAGACCTAGAAAACGCGAGTGTGGCCACTGGTATCTGTTGTTCTTTCATTTGTCCTGCGTCTCTTCCTTTGGGGAACCGTCCCTCCCTAATTCCATGTGATTCAGTGGACTGGGACTGTCAAGGAAAGCTCTATCCTGCTCTCCCCCAGCTTTCTAGTCTGAACCCAAGCAGGAGCACCCCGGTGGAGGAGCTGAAGCTGCATCCTGCAAAGACTGACAGACTCAGAAGACTTCCTGGACCTCCTGCCTTAGGGACCCCAGGCCTGCCCTCATCTCTGTCCTTGGCAAAGCCTGGGTGTTTGCATTCCCCAGGACCCTGACAATATATCTCCATTTTTTACTTAAGTTGGCTTGGAGTGGTTCCTGTTACTCAAAACCAAATAGCCCGAAGCAATGTTGTGTGCGTGCCTGGACAGAGCTCATTTAGAACAAAAGAGGTAAAGTGTGGAGAGACAGTTTTAAACAGTCATTTTTCTATCTTGGGTGTGAATGGGTTATACATTCTTCTCATTCATCAGGTTTCCATTGGGGCTACTTAGCTAGGGTCACCCAAAGAAAACTTTTTCTTGCTTCATAATTTTGACCCGGGCCTTCATCTGGACCCATCATTTAAAAACTGAGGGCATTGCTGCCTCCACACGCTACCCCGAGAAAAACACAAGAACGCATAACCTCAAGCAAATCGAAGGAAACATCAGACAAGAAAAATGAGGAATATTCTATTAAAAAAAGGGAGAGGAGAGCTGTAATCTTTAAAAATGTCAATATCAAAAAAGACAAAGAAAAGCTCTAGAAATATTCCACATGGACAGAGGCTAAAGAGAGACAACAATTTAATGCAATACCTGACCACAGGCTGGATCCTATACTGGAAGGGAAAAATGCTATAGAAGGTTTTGTTAGGTCAACTGACAAAACTGGAATATGGGAAGTAGATTAAAGGACTGTATCAATGTAAATTTATGCATTGGGCTTATGTAAGAGACTATCCCTATTCTTAGGAAATACAAACTCAAGTATTTAGGGAGAAAGGGCCATAATATAAGCAACTTACTTTCAAACGGCTCAGAAAAAATTAGGTTTGTAGATCAATAGATAGATAGATAAAGCAAATGTGGTAAATGTTAATAACAGGTAAATCCAATTAAGAGTATACAGGTGTTTTTTATACCTTTTTTTAGTCTTGCAACTTTTTATAAATCAGCAATTATTTCCAAATACAAATCGAAAAGAAAAAAACTGATAAGATGGTTACGGAATGGTTTTGATGGATTAAAATATAACTATCTTTTAACATTTTTATCTTGTTTTCAGTGCAAGTCACTGATACACACATGCACCTACACACATGCACACATACACAAACCATTGATTCAATGGCAGTTGACTTTGTTGGTATTGTTACAGTGTTCTTTAAGCACCTACTAACCACATGCCAGGCGTATTCATATATCATTTAAGCCTTACAACAGTCTGGGGGGTGACTATGATAATTTCCACTTTGCACATGAGCAGGAGGCCCAACTTTCATATAAGCCACTGTCATACCACAGTTCAGATGTGCTCCCCTGCACTCATGCCGTGGCCTAAGGAGAGCAACAATCAGAAATGCTTCTCCCCCAAGATATTTGTGAGACCCCAGGAGCCCTTGGCAGAGAGGCAGCCCTGCTCTGAAACTGGGAAGCAGAGTAATACAGAGAGCGTGACGGGGTCCTCACCACACCAGGGAGGGCGCGGGAGCCCCAGGATCCCACTGGCATCCAACACCTGGCTGTGCACATGTCATGGCACAGAGTGCAGCTGCAGGCCGTGGTGGCCTGGAAGGACCAGGCCCAGAGGGGAGGGGAGAGAAAGGATACCAGGGGGTATAGAGAGGGCAGGAACACCACCACAGCTTCTACTGTGCGCCAGACACAGGATCTCGACGCGACTTGGGGAGCACAGTGCAAAATGAGCATGTGGGGCCCCTTGCTCAAAAATATTAATTTCAAGATGATAATGTCTGAGCGTTAACAAAGCATGGGGTCTTCTGAATGTGGGTCCAGTACAACTACACAGGTTGCAGACCCAAGAAGCCTGTCCTAACCAGACCCTATGCTGGGAACTTTATATAAATTATTTCTCATCTTACAAAGCCCTTTGGGGGTGAATTTTTATCTCCACTGAATTGATGAGGAAGCTAAGCCCCAAGGTGATTAAGTGAACAAGATACAGCTAGCGGGAGCTCAGTAAAGAATGAATGGATAAATGTATGAATGGATAAAAGTGGCAGATGGCTTTGATTTCAAAGCCAGTGTTGTTTCACTATACCAAAGTTCATGTGAGGGACACCCCTGAGGACTCTAGAAACTGGCTGGGCCAAAGCTAGTGGCATCCTGGGTCTGATTGTTTTTTTTTCCAACCTTGCTTTATACACAGGTTATCACAGCTCTGAGAAACCACAGAAACTCAGCCCTGCAAGATGCACAAACAGCAAGTGGCAGAATTTGGATTCATGCAGGAGCCTCTGTACCACTTCTGTGTCCTTCCCATGAATTCACAGCTGCCAGGGACTGTAGACACCCTAGCTAGGAGCTTACCAAGGGACCCATCTATCATTAGTCCTAAATCCATTGACTGTGAGTTAGAACTCAGCTTCAGAAGCCTGCAGCACATTCTACTAAATACCTGAAATGGTGGAGTCTTCTTTGTCTTCTGATTGTGGACTTGATGTCTGGCAAAGCCAAAAGTCATTTTTGCCAAGCTGAGTAAAGTTAAGACTAATGCCTGGGTTTGCTTGTTTTTACTTGTTTAAGAAGAAAACAAACTATGGCAATAAAGTAATGACTTCAGAGCTTATTACTATTCCAAAAAAGATGTTCTAAAAATCTTCTGAGAAAAGTACATGGTTATAAAAGGTACATAATCTTCCAAAGTGAAGGACCACTGTTCTGAAGGGGAAATTTGTTTGGATGTAAAAGCTACAACATGCATTCTAAAAAGGCAGTCTTGTTGAATCAGTAATCAAAACTCTCTCAATAAAGAAAAGCCCAAGACCGGATGCCTTCACTGGTGAACTCTACCAAACACTTAAAGAAGAATTAACACCAGTCCTCAAACTCTTCAAGAAAATTGAAGACGAAGGAACACTTCCAAACTCATTCTATGAAACCAGCATGATACCAAAGCCAGACAAATACTCTATAATAAAAGAAAACTATAGACCAATATCCCTGACAAATATCAATACAACAATCCTCAACAAAGTACTAGCAAAAAGAATTCAACAGCACATTAAAAAGATTATACACCATGTGGGGCTGGCCCCGTGGCCGAGTGGTTAAGTTCGCGCGCTCCATTGCGGGCGGCCCAGTGTTTCGTCGGTTCGAATCCTGGGCGTGGACATGGCACTGCTCATCAAACCACGCTGAGGCAGCGTCCCACATGCCACAACTAGAAGGACCCACAATGAAGAATATACAACTATGTACCAGGGGGCTTTGTGGAGAAAAAGGAAAAAAATAAAATCTTTAAAAAAAAAAAAAAAGATTATACACCATGACCAACTGGGATTTATTCCTAGAATGCAAAGATGGTTCAGTATATGAAAATCGACTGATGCCATACACCACTTAACAGAATATGGGGGCGGAAAACACACGGTCATCTCCACTGATGTAGAAAAAGCATTTCACAAAATTTAACACCCCTTCATGATATACACACTCAACAAACTAAGAAAAGAAGGGAACAACCTCACCATAATAATAGCTATATATAAAAAGCCAACAGCTAACATTATACTCAATAGTGAAAGACTGAAAGTTTTTCCTCTGAGATCAGGAGCGAGACAAGGATGACTGCTTTCACCACTTCTATTCAACATAGTACTTGAAGTCCCAGCCATAGCAATTAGGCAAGAATAAGACGGAAAACAAAATGGAATTGGAAATTGGGAAGGAAGAAGTAAAATTTTCTCTGTACACAACATAATCTTATATATAGAAAGCTCTAATGAGTCCACTAAAAAAAAACTATCAGAATTAATCAATGAATTCAGCACAGTTGCAGGAGACAAAAATCAACACGCAAAAATCAGTTGTGTTTCTATAGACTAACAACGAACAATCCAAAAAGAAAATTAAGAAAACAGTTCTATTTACAACAGCATCAAAAAGAGTAAAATACTTCAGAATAAACTTAACCAAGGAGGTAGAAGACTTGGACACTAGAAACTACAAAACATTGCTGAAAGAAATTTAAAAAGACACAAATAAATCAGAAGACATACTGTGTTCATGGATTGGAAGGCTTAATATCATTAAGATGTCAAAACTACCCAAAGCAATCTTCAGATTTAATGCAATCCCTATCAAAATCCCAATGCTATTTTTTGAGGAAATAGAAAAATTCATCTTAAAATTCATATGGAAATTCAGGGGATCCTGAATAGCCAAAGCAATCTTGAAAAAGAATAAAATTAAAGGCCTCATACTTCCTGATTTCAAAACATATTACAAAGCTACAGTCATCAAAATGGTATGGAACTGGCATAAAAACAGACATATCGAACAATAGAATAGCATAGAGAGCCCAGAAATAAACTCTCACACATGTGGTCAAATAGTTTCCAACAGGGGTGCCCAAGACCATTCATGGGGAAAAGACAGTCTCTTCAAGAAATGGTTTTGGGAAAACTGGATCTCTACATCCAAAAGAATGACTCTTACACCACATACAGAAATTAAACCAAAGTGGACCAAAGATCTAAACATACGAGCTAAAACTCTAAAACTCTTAGAAGAAAGTATAGAGGAAAAGTTTCATGACATTGGATTTGTCAATGATTTCTTGAATATGATGCCAAAAGCAGAGGCAACAAAAGAAAAAATGGGTAAATTGGACTACTTTCAAAATTTAAAACTTCTGTGCATCAAAGGACACAATTAACAGAATGAAAAGACAACCTGTGGAATGGGAGAAAATATTTGCAAATCATATATCTGCTAAGGGGTTTATATCCAGAATACATAAGGAACTCCTACAACTCAACAACAACAAAAAACCCCAGTTAAAAAACGGGGAAAGGACTAAATGATATTTTTCCAAAGCGGATATACAAATAACCAACAAGCATATAAAAAGATGCTCAACATCAGTAATCACTAGGGAGATGCAAATCAAAACCACAATGATATATCACCTCACACTAGTTAGGTTGGCTACCATCAAAAAAGAAAAAAACAAGTGTTGGTGAGGATGTGGCAAAATCAGAACCCTTGTGCACTGTTGGTGGGAATGTAAAATGGTGCAGCCTCTATGGTAAACAGTATGGCGAGTCCTCAAAAAATTAAAAACAGGAATCTCATATGATCCAACAATTCTCCACTTTGGGATATATATCCAAAAGAATCGAAAGCAGCATCTCAAAGAGACATTTACACACTCATGTTCATAACAGCATAGTCACAAAAGCCAAGAGGTGGAGGCAACCCAAGTGTCCATCGAGGGATGAATGAATCAACAAAAGGTAGTCTCTCCATATGACGGACTATTATTCAGCTTTAAAAAGGAAAGATCTTCTGGCACATGCTACCTACAACATGGGTGAACCCTGCAGACATTATGCTGAGTGAAATAAGCCAATGACAAAAAGACAAATACTGTATGGTTCCACTTATATAAGGTACCCTCGGCAGTCAAATTCATAGAAACAGAGAGTAGAATGGTGCTTGCCAGTGGTTGGGGGAGGGGAAATGGGAAGTTGCTGTCTCAGTTTTGCAAGATGAAAAAGTTCTGGATGCGAATATGTGAATATACTTAACAGTGCTGAACTATACATTTAGAAATGGTTAACGTGGCAAATTTTATGTTATGTGTATTTAACCACAAGTAAAATTTTTTTCAGAAAGGCAGTCTCATTACCTCTCAGCTATAACTCAGATGGTGGTTCACGCGGAAAGGCAGTGTTTCCAGGTCTCCCGGGAGGAGCCGTTACCTGGAAGGGAACTCTGCTCACAAGAGCGAGGTGTTGCTCTCATCTTCCCAAGGCACAGGTAAGGTTTTCTCTTTCTCCACATGAAAGATGACTCTGTGTGTGTGTGTGTAAAGTGCATTCAGCAAACTGTAGAGTTCTGTGTCGATGGAGAGCTTCTTCTCGAGTGGCATCTATAGACACAGTTCTGGCTTTCAGGCCCGGTGTCTTCTGTGGGGCTCACAGGAACCGCGGAGGGGCAGGGTGAACGGTGTCACATCCGTTGTACGTGGGTTTGGCCCACGGTTTCTCCACCTCGGCGCTGTTGAAGGCTGGGGCGGGAGGATTCTTTGTTGTGGGGTCTGCCCTGTGCACTGTAGGATGTTTACCAGCATCCCTGGCTTCTAACCACTAGATGCCAGTAGCACCCCACCCCCGACCCAGTTGTGACAACCAAAAATGTCTACAGACATTGCCAGATGTCCCCTTGGGGCCAAAGTCACCCCCATTTAAGAACCGTTGGTTTAGAAGGTTTGACCTAAGGTCACACAGAGTCTACACAGTCTTCTCATTCCAAATCTCCCATTCTCCCACAATACCGGCTTATTCTCCACTGAAGGCCCCGTGACAGCCACCCCCACCTGTCTCTGCCCTGCTCCCTGGCCCTCTGGCTCCATGAAGTGAGGCCAGTGGGAGGCACTGGTGAGAGAGGGGGAGCGGGAGAGAGAGATTGGAGTATTTACTCCCCCTTCCCGCCTCCCTCCCTGCACACCAGGTTCTCACAGTGACTCTGCCAGGCTCTGGGAGCACCACTGCCTCCCTCTCTCCAGTTA
This sequence comes from Equus quagga, assembly GCF_021613505.1. Taxonomy (NCBI): domain Eukaryota; kingdom Metazoa; phylum Chordata; class Mammalia; order Perissodactyla; family Equidae; genus Equus; species Equus quagga. The sequence continues at coordinate 42,041,772 of NC_060286.1, forward strand.
GGTGTAGGAACGGGGACAGCTCCCAGGCCACCAGCCCCAGCGTGCTTTGCTCTCCCTCACTTATTTGCTTGACCCCTACATACCTCTATACGTACATAGATCTTTCATTAATTTCTTTCCAGTTAGGCCTTCTTGACTGGGCCATCTGTTTCCTGCCTGTTAAAACCAATAACCCCAAACTTAGGACAAGAACTCCAATTCAACATGTGAGCACGCTGCAACTATTTACCAACATCTTGTCTTCCAGCCAGGGTTCTGCTGCCTGCCACCCTTTGAATGTGCCCTCCTCTCTCCGAAACCTCCTAATCCTGGTCTCTAATGCTCTTAGGGTAGTCTTCTCTCTCTTCCGCGGGTTATTTCTGTCCTGTCTTATCTCCTCCACTGGACTCGGGGATTTGGGAGGAAAAAAGAAAGGGATTGTATTTCACCCTATTGACACAAAAATGGAATCATATTTTGTGCTGTTTCCATTTTTCTTCATACTTGGATATGAAATTTATTAAAATATTTTTAGAACTTTTTTTAGAACTTTCATAGGTGGTTTTAGAGCAACCTATGAAACTTTAAGTTTTTAGAACCTCCCTGGATTTCTCACCTTTTGGTTTTCACAGGGAAAGTTCTCCAGCACGTGCTGCAGGCCTGCATAGTGTTTCTCACCAGCTGCTGGGGACCGTGTGGCTCCTGGCATTTATTAAAGCTCCTTGGCGGCCAAGTAGAGGCTTTTCTTCATCTAACAGAGCTCTCTGGGTGCTCTTGGGCCTTGAGGCAGTGACTTTGGGGCATTTCCTCGGATCCTCAGAACTGAACAGCACCTCACATCAAATCATTGTCCACTTGGTGGCAACCAAACTGACTGAGTGCTTGCTGTACACCAGTCACTGTGGGCAGCACTCTTTACATGGTACTTCACTTCAACGTAATCTGACTTAAACATACTCCCCACCCCTCCACCCCAAAGCTGCAGGCAAATTTGTCGGTATCAATAAACAGATCCAAATTCAATCAGAAATGAGTGTTTAATGACATTGCAGTGGAAATGAAGTGGAGCAAAGGTGGGGGGAAGCAAAGGCGTTGGACTTCTAGGGTGGGGAAGGCCTCAGTGGCGGTCTTGAAGCTACTGTCCAGTCCAGGCCGTGGGCAGCCCCTTGCCAGGACAGGTCAGGAGGGGGACTGGCAGCTTGGTGGGCTGGTGACATGGACAGAGTAGGGGGGCTTGTAAGCACACCCCAGGCTAAGGGGGAGACAACAGCCAGAAAGGCAGCAGCAGGTCAGAAAACAATCTGAGATGTCGGGCTAAATCCCAGGAGTGGAATTGGTCTTTTCCAGAAACACCAGGCCCTGGGAGAGAGACTGCCTAAGATGTGACCACTACCCCAGGAAGCTCAGCTGAAAATCCAAGCACCAAGATCGCCGCGATGCCCAGAGAGCCCAGCAGGGCAGGGAGGACTTGAAGAAACCCGAGCCCACGGGTGTCCAGAGAGCCAAGAGAGGGGGCTTTCTGGGTCAGGGAGGCCAAAGCTGCAGCAGGGCGGGTAGCGCAGGGCTGGGACCAGCCTCAGAGGAGACCATGAAGGTGGGGCCACTGTGCCACAGGCATCTTTGAAGATAAGCGAGTGGGAAGAGCTTCTGAGGGTAGACACAGGAAGAGGTGCTATGGCTGATTCTGGGTCAAGGCCCACGTCTTCTCACTGCCCTGCTTTTATGCATCACTTCTGCTGCCCAGGGTGAGGCAGCAGGACTCTGTGGGTCTGTGGCTGGTGGCTGCAGTGCAGCCTAAGACCGAGGTCCTCTGGGGACCTCTCTGAGCCTCCAGAGAGACATTGGGGGCATAAATGAAACAATTCACTGAACAGAGAAGCCAGACATGGAAAAAGCATTTCTAGAGTACTAGGGGCCATCTCAGAAAAGTGTCCCAGAAGGGTGGGGGTCTGAAGAAAAGGGGTTTTGTGTGATATGTGCAGTACCTTCATGAACGTGGAAGGCGGGGCATCTCAGCAGAGGTAATCCTCAGGCACCTGTGCACACGCTCATACGTGTGTATGCGTGCACACACACGCTATCTCTATATCCCTGTTTTGAATCCTTTATTTTGAGAGCAGGAGCTACATCTGTCTTTAGTGCTCCTGCAAATGCCACAGCGGTCAGGACACCACACAATACACACTGTCTTCTGTGAACATCCCATAACTAACTGTTGGCTAACATTGGTTATGGGATGGCCCTCTCTAATGTGGGCAAATGAAAACCAGTTCCGTGGCCAGTGGGGAACATGTGTGCCAGGTGATGGTGTTGACTCCAATTTCTCTGATTACTTTGTTTTCGAGGTCATGGGATGGTAACTAAGCAGCTTTTCTGCTATCTTGCCCTATACTTTCCCTCAAACTCAAATTGACCTGATAAATACCTAACCTGACATGCGCTGACACTCAATCCTGACAGTCAGACCTGTAGTTCCATTAGCCAAATCAGGCACCTCCACCAGAATGTTGCAGACGCAGCTTAAACTCAACATGTCCCCAACTTGCAATCATGCTCCCTCAAAAACTTGCTCTCCGCCTGTGTCCCTTCCTTATCACTGTGTTGCCCCAACTACAAACATGGGCATTAGCCTTTTATCCTCCATTCTGGCTCTGTCCCACCTGAGCGCGTCTACCTCCTGGGTATCTGTGATCCTTCCTCCTGTTCCTACCGTAGAGATGCCTCATGGGCATGCACCTGGACCACAACTAGATCCTGGTTGCTCTCCTGGCCTCCTACCTTTATCTGCACCCCCAACATTCCTGCCATGGATGTCTCTAAAGTGCAAACGTGAGCACGTCACTCCCCAGTTTAATATCCTTCCCTGAATTGCATTCAAAAGACCAATTCCTTGGCAAGACCTACTAGAGTCTTAATCGATAGCCTCTGTTCCTTCAGTCTCCTCTCTGGCCATAACGAACTACTGCTCTGCAGGGCTCTTTCACACTTCCAAGCCAGAACACTCTCACCCCAGCCCTTGCAGACACGTCGCATATCACGTCCTTCTGACGGCTAGCTTTCTTCTGTTTCCATCCCCAGGGAAGTGGACAAGGGTAGTGCCTTGTTCACTGTGGAATGCCTTGCACCGTGTTTTGCACACAGTGCCACGCCACAAATGTCTGTTGAATGAATGAATGATGTGCAACACTGCATCAGGGACTTTGATGCAAGAATATTGGTGGCATAGACTTGTCTTGGAGAAGCCCTTCAGCCCCCTTAGAGCTCCATGGTCATAAGCTAATAGTTTCAGAACTACTTTTGGATATCGATTTATAAAATTGATAGCATATATTTTATTTTTAAAATGAAACGTTATTAACTAGGGGCATTGCTCTACTCTCCATATTTTTTAACTATTTGTTTTGGAGAAACTATTAACCCACTTCAAAGACTAATCAAGAACCCTTTCTGCCACACGAACAGTTTGACGCTGCGCAGTGTACCCGCAGATAGTCGTCTAAAGGCGCGCAGGCAGCACTTACTCTCAAGACCTCCCACGACACTCCTCACTTTAAATCTTTTTTTCTTCTTTTAGCCTTCCCATCGCCGAGCAGCACAAAATGACCCAAAATGCTTTGTCTGGCAACTCTCATAAGTGAACATGCGGGCCCAAGAGAATGCAATGATTTCTGAGTGCCCAGTTAAGATGCAGCTCCTCAGTCATCACGGGTGAGGTACCAACGCTTCTCACAGTGAAATCTGTCCGCTCCTGGAGTCTTACTACCTAACGCATTTCTGCCATGTCGATTCCCGTCATTGGGGTCTCCAATAGCTTTTGCCACTAGACAGACTGCGGAGGTAGCGTATCAAAAAGTTAACCAAAACTCATCTCCCCCATTGCTATGAGTGTGAGGCGAAAGAAATCACGTGACTCCTGGTCATCATGCAGAGGTCTCCTCACATGGCTCCTGATCAAGCCAAATTAAAGAATAAAATAAAATCCCATTGGCGCAGCTGGAGCCTGATCCGCCAGACCCGGCCACTGTGGGCGGGGCCAAGGCGAGGAGGCGGGGCGGGCCTCGATGGGGGGGGCCCACGCGGAAGGGGGCGGGGCCAGGTGGGCGGGGCCAAGCGGGGCCCCGCGAAACTGCCGCTCGTGCAGCTCCCCGGCCCCCTCAGCCACCCCCGTGCGCCGGCGCCTTGGAGGTCAGCGAGCGCTGCGGCGGCGAGCGGCCGGGCCGCACCCTGCCGGCTGCAGAAGTTGGTGCCATCCGTCTCAAACGTGTCTTTTCCACGCCTGGCTTGCCCTCCGCTCTCTCCGTCCCGCACGTCCACCGCAGGCACCGACCTGTCGCCGCAGCTGCCGCCCCACGCCCCCTCCCCAGACCCGGCTCGGCTCTCCCGGCCGCCCCTCGCCGCCGCCGGGCCTGAGGCAGACGCCAGGCGGAGCGCGGCGGCCGAGGGGAGTGGAAACGAGGCCGCGCGCAGGGGCGGGGACGCAGGGGAGCGTTAGGGC